>NC_135497.1:465086399-465457649 GCF_052857255.1 Amblyomma americanum
CCTTGTAATGAACTACGGCGCCGTGCCCCTGAAAGGGCCCACTGCGCGTCACAAACCATTGCTGTGCCCGAGCGCTCTCCCTGTACTGTTTTTTTTTTCTCCCTGTATTCGTCTTTCTAGCACACGAAATTTTTTTCAACACTCGCCCTGTATTAGCAGCGCCAGCAAACTCACCCACTGACACTTGGCGGCTCTTGTATCTCGTTAAAGCGAAAACATCCACGTAACAGCTCTCCAATATAAGACACACTTTTGCCCGAAAACTCTTCCCACAGAGTCCGAATGGGAAGGCGATACACGCATGCAGCGGAGCAAACGACGCTGTTTCGAGCACGCCCGTCCTTCGCGGAGCAGTTCGCGGCGCTGCCGCAGCCTTCAGGCGTTGCGACAGCCGTCGAATTGGTCGGATGCAACTCAAGTCTGCGAGTAAAACTCGCCCACACTCTCAGACATTGCTTCCCGCAACAAGAGAACAGTCCCTGTGCTTGCTACATAAAGTCAAAGTAAACGGGACATTGAGGGCAACCCCATGCCGATTATTCTTTTCGGAAAAATTGATTCTCTGGCTTTTTCTGGCTATCCTGACGCTCTTGCGTACGGCAGCGAAATAAGAATTTATTGCCGAGAAAACTTGATTTCCGCCATTGGACTGAAACTCGTGACATCATCACCGGAAAAGGACGGGCTGCAGCTGTGTTGAAGTCAGTGGCGGGTGAAAATCGCTGTCGACGCCACCAGTTCGCTACTTGCGAAACCCTCCGGTGGTGGCGGAATCGCGCTCTTCGGTGAGCCTAGAAAAGCTCCGTTTTGGGTGCGGGTGATGAGAAACCTATCGACAAAGGCCAGTTTTTGCTCGGTTCCTCTTTGATAATACGTTGGGCGTTCATAAAGTTCATGTTATCAGTATAGCATAAATTTAGAACAGACGTGCACGATAGAAAACAAAGCCCCGCGCCGATGATTTTTCGTCATTACTTTGACATGAAAGCCGTTCGTGGAAACTAATTAGCTCGTTAACGAGTTTTCTGCCAAGATCGAAGCACTTCGCGCGCTGCGTTGCAGGGCGCCGGGCAAGGTGCTTCTTTTTCTTTCCTTTTTAATTTTACCGGTGCGGCGAGCCTAGGTTTCCTCGAATAGGAAATTTAGTTGGAGAGGAGGGAGGTTACGCAGTTCGGAAAGTTCATGTAGGGCAGCAGTGACAAAATCACGGAACATGATAACAAGTACCGCTTCAGTGGGTTCAGCTTCGGGTCAGAGTTAGCACACCAAGCTACTCGTGTTTCATCCGCGTCTATATTTATTTGGTCCTCCGGCACTTTGCGCAAGACTCGATGAGGACGGATATTTCGGCGCTTCCGACTGAAAACACTGGACCACCGGCACTTCGCAGGAACCAGTGGGAACGCAGCAGCTTCCTCTTGGCCCGTATGCGTAGTGTTGGACGGGCGGAGAGCGAGCAGTTTTTGAACCGCAAACGGCAGCCCTCTGGGGCCGACTAATTTCGCGAGAAAGAAATTCTGATCATCCCGTGCCGCGCAAACACGCTTTACAATGCTCCCTTCCGTATTTCTCCCACGCAGAATACTGTTCTTATTTCGGCACTAGGGAGTAGCTTGCACTCACCGAAGGGGCTCTTGTTCGTGTCACTCTTTGCTTCTATGTTTCGTCTGTCAGGTCGCGTCGTTGTCTTGAGCGAACGCTGCATAAGCGAATGTTGTGCTGCTGTTGAGCGCAGACTAACCGTTTTGTTTTCTATCTACCAGAGCCCATCCTGGGGACTGTCGTCAGGCTTCGTTGTAGATGACGTAATGAAACGTGAGAGCGAATGGAACCTCTTTAAGCTGCTTGGTCGGTCTGGATTTGGGGCGCATGAGCTTGCGCTCTATAACAGGGCAGGGGGAGCTCGGCAGGCAGCTATAGCGTGTGTTATTTCCGCGATCGGCTAAGCTAAGCTGATGGCTAAGCTTTTTTCAGTGAGAGCAGAGGCCAAAATGGCCTGTGAGACAGGGCACTTGCCAGTGAGACGCACAAACGGGCCTGTGAGACGGCACTGCCAACCTCACCGCGGCGATGCGTTAGGCACAACAGCAGAGAGGCGACTGTAGTCCCCATGCCAATCAAAAGGAATGCAGAAACGCGCTCAAGTCCTGCGTCCATCTCGCGCTTAAACGTTCAGCCACATTTGATTAGAACAGCGCCAACACAGGATCTACTACAACGTATAACTGTACGTATAGTTGAAGTAATTTATTGGCATTTTTATCAAAGAACGCCGCCGCCGACTGTTGCGCTACAGTCGGGTGAAGCCCTGAACCAAGCGCGTTAGCCGACCCCCTCCCCCCCCCCCCCCCCAGTCTTTATAATGAGTGCACTGTGAAAGGAAACTTTAGTCACCATCTAGGCGCAAGCAGTGAAAGTGGTGAAGGCAGCACCCCTACATGGAGCACCTGATCGAGTCACGGGCCCACAAAGGGGCACGTGAGACTGTCGCCTGAGCCAGCGTCGTTCATTCATGGCAATGTTTCCCATATAAACAGACGGGAAATTAGCTCATTTTGGCGGTAACATTCAGCGCGAACGGATGAAAGACACAGAAAAGGGAACAGACTTCTGTTCAAAATCAGTTCAAAATAGGGCAACTAGATTCATTCATTCCTCATACTCTTTTGATATCAGCATATCAGCTCTGAAATCGCAGTCCAATCTACCTACTCTTGCACTTCGTCGCCACATTGCTAGTTTATCCCTATTTCATAAATTCTTTTATTCCGAGCTATCACAGGAACCCTATATCTGCCCTCCCCCACCGCGCTTTTCTCTTCGCACCGGACATCAGCAGCAGGTATCTCGGCCACGAGCACGCACAACAACTTTTTCTTCATCATTCTTTCCCCGGACTGCTAGCGACTGGAACGGCCTTCCCCATGAACTTGCTGCCATCACATGCCAAACTATGTTTCTTAACCAAATTACGCGTTTGCTTGCATCACGATAATCATTTTTCTTTGTATAACTCGTTCAAGTTTTGTGTACTTTTTCTGTTGTTAATCTATATGTGTCCCACCCCTTATGTAATACCCTCACACGAAGGTCTTTAAGGAAATAAAGTGAAGTGAAGTGAAGTGTCTTTCGTCCGTTCGCGCTGAATTTTACCGTCAAAATGAGCTACATCCAACTCGCCCAACTCACCATTCTTCAGCTAAATGAGCATTAATATGGATGAAATGGTTGAAAATCAAAAGAAAGGCTCATTCATTGCCACATATATAGTGTGACACTATTACCCAGGGGCTGTGTCCGGTTCCGCAGGAGGTAGCATCTAACCCCGCACGCCCAACCAGGTCTGTTGGGTGACCGGGGTGCAGCATGAACCGTTGAACGATAGCTCTCGGGAACGTTGCAGTTATGATTTGGCTCTGCCTTTGTCCCGTACTAGTCGAAGCCCTTTTTAACGCGATAGCGTTAAAGGCCCCGTTACTCTGAAAATGCGGCACTGTGAGAGAGAAATCACGAACATGACCCTGGCCCAGAGTGCAGCCTAGGAGGCAGCGGCGTCACCACAGCCTGCCGAGCGGAGAGTGAGCAAACTTCCCACCGTGGCAGGTGGCAGATAATGACTGGTCCACTCCGGAGGAGCAACTTAGGTCGCGCAAGGCCCAACCCTGGCAACACCTGCCATCGCAGTGCAGTGGCGCATCGCTTAACCGCTGCACCACTGCGCCAGGAAGGGTATGAGGACTCCCAGGAATCAATGAATGTCAGTTGTAGCAAATGGCCTTCTGCATATATGGACATTAACGCACTAAAGCTATCGCGCAATACCTTTAAGGCGGAGGGAGCTTAAGTGGCCCCTCCAATGTTTTTTGTGCTGCTTTTACGCATTTAAATAGTGAAAAAATGGGATTTAACGGTCGATAAGTCTCGGCTTCTTCGAGCCGCAGCAGAAGAAAAAAAAATGCTCGAACTGATATCGCCTTCAGATTGTGGCGTTCTTCAGGTCCCCTAATAGACATGTAAGGGTCGCTCTTATTAACGAACCGCTCATATCCTGCTAATCTTGTCTGCTCCAGCATGAGGCCAAAACAGGCATATAGTTCCGTTGCCTAGGATCCGCATGCTAAAAAAGGCTAATACTATAGCCCACTTAAAGAAAGGCAGTTGGTTTTATTTTTAAAATACAAAGGTTCTGTCTCCAACAAAGCTACGGAAATGCAACACCATTCTTTTGATTTGCTTCATGCACGCAAAAATTTAAACGCCTTTCCTGCCCTTACAAAAGCTGAGCAGGTAAACTTAGCATTAATCCCCCTCAAGCAGTCCGCTTGAGAACAAGGAGAACCCGTCATAAGAGGAAACATTCTTTACAGCTGCTTTTCGTCCCAAATCAGCACGGGTGAGCGCAGTTTCTTTCCTCAAAAATTTTGTGATTGAAACGCGCTTCCTGAATCCATTTTTCACTGTCCCGGGGTAGAACAAGCACCGAAAAACAATCCCCTTCGGTGGGCACATTTCGTCACGTTTTTGCGCTTACAAATTCTGTTTGTTTTTTTCAGCTGGTTTTTGTTATGTCTTGTATAAATCACCGGTATTGTTTAGAATTAAAGTGCCATGTTTTACTGTATGTGTTATTAGAGACCTTTAGTATAGCGTATGAGCGCTTGCGTACGCTATACGCAAGCATTTAGCAGGAGGTAACAGAGGAGGTCGCACGACCACTTTTAGTTTATCGTATGCCAACCTGAACTCAACGATAGCGTAGGTTGCAGTGGCGCCATCTGGTGTTGAATTGTGAAAACATGTTGCGGCAAAGTTTTTTTCTATTTAGCCAAGGCATGGCCAAGGTTATCCAAGCCGCATCACGCAGATAGCCGGTTGCGTGGCCAAATGGTTCGTGCTCTGCACAGCGGAGGTAGGGCCCGACTTTTTTTAGGTAACCGAACCGAGCGAGGTTCTTCATAACGTCATGGTGCGTACTAGCATCCTTTCGGACCCCTACTGCCTAGCGTTTTTAAGCTGGGACGACATCGAAGCCGTGATGATGCGCGAGCGTGAACATGAACATGAACGAGCGCGAGCGTGAACAGCATCAGCAACAGCTGTCAACACGGTGGCTGCCATCTGAGAAGTACGACCACGATGTCAACGCACACACGTGCTACGAGCACTGCGACGGGCTTGGTGGCTAGCCTTTGATGGACCAGCTAACCGCTGAAACGGCTACTTTTGGCAAGGCTGTGACTACATTTCCTTAAGAATCCAAGTCAAGGCAATCCACAGTCGGTTCTGTCTTGTTAGGGTTAAGAGCTGCTGATTCGTTACACAGAATCGAAAATTGGGCAAGTTTATCCCTCTTTCTTTATGCTGTTGGCGAGGCGAGGCAAAGCGAATATCACGTGTGCCATTTAAAGCAATGAATATGCCTAAAAACCCAATAACATTGACGAATTCTCTCCGAAGCGGGGGACGTGGGCGCCGCCATCTTGACAACGCTATTTTTCCCAGCGTACGCAAGAGCACGCACACTAAATTCGAGAAATAGCGTACGTAACGCGCACGTACGCTAAACCTCGGTTTGGAATAGCGTTTAGCGCATGCGCAGTACGAAGCACGCTATTTTATAGCGTACGCTATGCCTTTGCGTATGTCTGCGTACGCTATACTAAAAGTCTCTATTATGTCTTCCTGTTCATACCCCTACCGCTTCGGCCAGTTATTACCTGCAGTATTGTGAAGCTGTAACTTGAGAGCGATGTGCGCTCACCTTAAGGGCCCCGTATGGTCGAGATTAATCTTCTGACTACGGTGTCCCTCATAGCCCCTGTGTAGTCTTGGGGCGTTGAAAACACCGTACTATTTTGTGCTATTGACGCGGAACCATGTCGTCTGCTCCGTTGCTTCGCACTGACATGAGATGTTCTTGCCGGAGTTCTGTTAAGCTACATCTCACGACAGGAACAGATATTTTTGAAACGTAGTGGAATTGAAGCGCCACTGCGGGAGCTTTTTTTTTGGTGCCAGCAAATAAGAGAAAACAGAGCTTTCCCTGTGAAGTGGAACGCTTGCAAGACCATGGCAGCGCCGTCCTTATCAACCATATATCTTGACGAGGAGGGACTGCGTAAATAACGTGGCTCTGAGCCCATAAGACTAACGGGCACATTTGAAGCGCGACTGTCTCTGCATTGTTTTCAGCAGAAAGGGGTGTGCGATTTTTTTAATTATAATTCTTGGAGAACATCCTTATTTCCCCAAGCCCTCAATGTCGCTGGAATTAGGGAGTCAGCCAAAGGCGTGGTTAATTGCTCCAAAAGAACAGTGCGTCGGAAAGGCGGCCTCATTGTTCTCGCTTCCCGGCTGTAGAGACAATTGGAAGTCTATATTGATACTTAAAGCAGAAAGCGATCAATGCTATTATCATCAATGAGGACGCACCTTTACCAGTTATAACTCAAGCGATGGGTAATGGCAAGTTTTTCTCGGTTGTTTTCTGTGCGTGATAATTCCTAGTTGCTTGTTACCTGCAATGCGAAAAAAAAATTCGGCTTGTAGCTTTGTAGAAAAATGATAGGTAAACGTTAAGAGACAGGAAGCGCGTGGTGTGGGTGAGGGAACAAGCGGGGGTGAATGCCATCCTAGTCGAAATCAGGAGGCAGGAATGGGATTGGGCAGGGCATGTAATGCGAAGACAAGGCTGGCCCTCAAGGGTTCAATGCACATGGTAACTACCGCTAAAGACAAGGACAAAAGAAAGAAAGACGGACACCACTAGCGTTCGTGGTGTCCGTCTTTCTTTCTTCTGTCCTTGTCTTTAGCGCCAGTTACCATGCGCATTGAATCTAAAGATCACCAACTAGCCCAGTTGTCCGCTTTAAATCCCTCAAGGGTAACAGAGTGGATTCCAAGAGAGGGCAAGCGTAGCATTTGGCGACAGAAAGTAAGGTATGAGGATGGGATTAAGAAGGTTGCGAGGATACGGTGGTCGCAGCTGGCAGTGGGCAGGGTTAGTTGGGGAGACATGGGAGAGGCCTTTTCCCTGCAGCGGGCGTAGTGAGGCTGATGATGATTATTGTGGGCTTTGTTATTCATCCTTTGTGCAAAAGCCTTCAAAGTGACTGATTTTAAAGTCTCTAGCTCCAAAGCACGCCTGGACTTTCTACCACTGCACTTTCACGCCAGATGAGAATTTCTTTCTTCTTTCTCGTCTATTCCTTTACATCTTCGAAAAACTAATGACTGGCCCACACGAGTTTACCCCCATCGACAAACAAGCGCAAGTTTATCTCGAAATTCTGAAACAAGTCCGATTCTACCTACGCTCTCCATATAACGAGTCCTTCGCAACACAGCCATACTTGATTGGTCGAGGAGCCCCCTCTAAATCGTAAAAATTCCAGTTCCATACCATACCGTATCATAAAGTTAGCTGCTCTTACCGAAATTTTCAATAGAGGATATTTGTCCCCACCACCAGGCATCCGATGTTAGCCCCAAGATGCTTCCAAAGAATGCATGCACCTTTCAAAGCTGTGCTTTCCCGCTGACCTCCATTCGCGGGCTGCCCTTTGTGCATTCACGTCTGTTCCCCAAGCTCGCAGTGGAAAAGGGGTTAAGGCGAAGGGAAGAAAAAGTTGAAACGTCCACTGCCCGCCCGCTGGGGTGAAGCCGGGCGTGAGAGGATCGATCATGGCAGCCACGTCGGTGCTGCCGAGTGTCCCGCGCGAACCATTGAGAGGTTGCACGGAGTGGGGCGCGTACCGGTTAGAGGGAATGAGGTCGCTACGCCTTGTACACTGACGTCTGTGGGCGCACTCAGCGGTGTAAACCGACCAGTCTACGTTCTCCTATGCAGACCGCCGCAAAGAAGTGTGTGGACCTACTGATGTTTCAGTTGGAGCGAGACTTCATCGGAGTGACGTCGATGAATGTCATACATCAGAACTTATAGGTGATATAAAGGGTGTGCCCGTAGGAAAATTTCTAGTAACATTATTTTTATTTTATTTCACTTTATTTAATACTGCCAGCCGCCATTTGGTAGCCAAGACAGGAGTGGAACCAGCATACATCAGGGTACAGTGCGATGCAACGAAGCAAGCACACGTAAAATAAAAAAAAATAAAGAGCGAGCAGGGACGAAAGAACAAATACTCTGCGTTTCTCAAGAATACAAATATGCAAAAATTAAGAACATGTAGAAACACACTGCGTCTATAACAGAGACACAACAGCAGATAAGAAAAAATCTTGGTTTGTCAAGCAGACCACGTCACGCGGAAGCCTGTTCCACTCTGATATTGTTTTTGGAAAGAAACAAAACTGGTAAGCTTTATTCCGGCATCGTGGCACTACTATTGTCGAGCTGTGTTTGCCGCGTGTTAGGCGAAGAGTATTATATTCCATGCAAGAGTCAAAATTAATGTTTGTTTAAATTATAAATAATACCATGCAGCAGTTTTAAACGGTGTAATTTGCGGCGGCATTGAAGCGTCTGCAGTTCAGATTGCCTTAGTAGATTAGTGACAGACACCAGTCTACCATATGCGTTCTAGATGAATCTTAGTTTCTTTTGCACGCCTTAGATGCCATTTATATCTACTTGGGTGTGCGGATCCCAAAGAACGTCTGCATATTCCAGCAATGAGCGTACTAATGATGTGCAGGCTGCTAATTTTGTTTCAGTTGTGCAGTGCTTTAGGCGATTTCTTAACAGCCAAAGCCTGGAGGACGTCTGTGAAACCAAATGCCCGATATGCGAGCTCCAGCTTAAGTTACTGTTAAATACAACCCTCAGGTATTTGTATTCATTTACATGACAAATGGCTATGCCGTTAATTTTTATGTGTAATTATGAACATGCTTCTTGCGTGTAATAGTCATTTTTGCACACTTTGAGGTGTTTAAAGACATTTCCCAGGACAGACACCACTTCGAAACCTCCGACAGGTAGTCGTGTCACATACAATAATTTTCTGCATTTAGAATAGGTAGGTATACAACGCAGTCGTCTGCGAAAAAACGGCATCGCACTTTGGAATCGAAACTCGTCATTTAAATAAACAAGGAACAGAAGTGGACCAAGCACGGAGCCTTGGGGGACTCCCGAGAGGACTGAAGCTGGTGGAGAACTGGAACTGGAGATCTGGACGTACTGGTGCCATTCAGAAAGGTAGGAGTCAAGCCACTGAACAAGACGCTGCTTTTGCATTAGATGTCGAATTTTTACCATCAGCTTACTGTGGAAACACGATCAAAGGCCTTAGCGAAATCTACAATTATTGCTTCTAAAGGCTTTGAGAAGTCTCACACAAGCTGCTGCACCTTACCTAGGAAGCGCTGCTTGGCAACTGTTCGACAATAATAAAGCCAAGTTGTCAAGAATCTCGGCGGCAGCAGTGTAGGGAAAGCAAAAACATATATGGGATCAGATGCTGATGCAACGAGTACAGTTTCTATCCCGTCTGTCAGGGCTCACGGAGCACTTCAAGATCGCTGCATTTTACCAATGACCGTAGCAACCACGATAATTCACTTAATATTGCCATTTATTTGTCTGAAATCTAACTTCACTCCATGCTGCTAAGCAAAAACTAATTTTTAATCACAGAAGTTTACTGAAAATGTTTTTAGTTTTTGATCACGATTCGCTACCATGGAAAACTGTCTGTGTACACTCCGGATCCAGAACCAAAGTGTTCACATTAATAAAGCCCATGTTGTATATGGATTGTTATGCGAACATATGCGTTAAAGTGACACAAGGGTCGACACAAAGTGTCGCTTCTAGCGCATACGTTCGCATAATTATCAACCAACTGGCCCCGGTATTAGCTTTGTAGGTATATGGGTTGCTTGCCTTGGGAAGCATAAGCATCTGCTGTTTTTTTTTTGTTTTTTTTGGGGGGGGGGGCATCACATAAATGAAATGCTCACAAAAAAGAGCTGCACTACTCCGCACATATTAGAGATTTGTACATTGTGACACACCCATGCATGAGTCGCGACAATGGTTTTTGTTCGTACATAAGTGTTCCTGATCTGTTGATAACATGTCACAGCCAAAACTACTGTTTTGGCTCTGCCGATGATCACATGCAGGGTTATTCAGATTCATTAGTTTGTCACGCAAATATGTATTGCATGCCCTCATAGCCAGCAGGAAACAATTGCAGGATTGCACTGTCTGCTTAAGGGCGGAAATGCGAAAGCCTTTCCCTTTCCTCTCTTTCTCCCTCTCTTTTTCATTTTCCACGACTTTCACGAGACACCAACCTATGAACTTTGCGGGAATCGTACCCTCGATCTCTGCGGGACTCAAACCCACTGCCTCTACGAGAGCTAAGCTCACATCCTTAATAACTCGAACCCATGACCTTTTTTGCTATCGCTATCATAATCATTACTATCATCAAGTCGCCGCGGTTGCTCAGTTGTTATGGCGCTCGGCTGCTGACCCGACAGACGCAGGTTCGATCGCGGCCGCTGCGGTCGAATTTCTAGAGGCCCGTGTACTGTGCGATGTCAGTGCACGTTAAACGACCCCAGGTGGTCGAAATTTTCGAACCCTTCACTGCGGCGCCCCTCGTAGCCTGAGTCGCTTTGGGACATTAAAGGGTCCCTGAATTGGGTGTTTGGGGTTGGCTATAATACGCTTGCATTATGTAGAGTATAGGCCACCGAGCTTTTATGCCGCGTACAAGACCTCAAAAACGAGGCGATCATTTACAACACATTTTAAAAAATTCGCGCTTCTACGCCTCGGGGCGACCAGCGGTGCCGAGCTTTCGCCTGTATCTGCGCGCAACGCGTCATGCAGCGCTCGTTACGTCAGGAGCGGAGGGTCATCATTGGTACACCGTGTCAACTGTTTCCGACGTCACGCAGCTACCATTGCCACGGCCGGAAGCCCCGCCCCCTGGGGAACTCCCGCGCGCGTCGGCAGCCGGCGGAGGGGCCGAGTGGGTGGGGCTGGTGGAGGAGCGCCGTCATTTATGTGTTCAAAAGTGACGAAAACAGGGTGAAAGGAGCGAAAACTTAGAAATTCGAATTCTAACTAAAATTAACTTAGCTTCCGTAGAACGCAATAAAAAATTCTTGCTTGAGAATATTTGTGAAGCAGCGTCCTTTAACATCTTTCGCATAGCACAATGTTATTGAGAGCCCGTTTCAGAGCTCCTTTAACCCCCCATAAAACATAAACCATAAACCATCATTGCTATCACCACCACTAACCTCAACACTATAATCATCATCACTATCGTTAACTATCATCATCACTGGCATTATCATCGCCCATCTCTATCATCAACTATCACTATCGCTATCAGTACTGGTGAACGAGGACTCCAGTGACGTCACACGGAACCAATTTCCGGCGACACATTTTGCGGACACTTCCGGTGTCAACAAAGCCATCTAATGCTTTTCCATAAAAAAAAAAGACTCCCAAGAAGTGACAGGTGCCATGAACACCGATGTTTTCACACGGATTACACAGTGCCGCCGGCACATCACCGTGATCCGGGTACTCATTTTTGAAAAATCAATTTTATGGAGCTCAATGCCGGATAATGGTGGCGAGGCTTCTGTAGTCCGGGCAGAAAAAAGCTCAATGGCAGTGCAGCCCAGGTTGTTTCGCATACTCAAAACACAGCTTTAGAAAAGTCACGTTGCACTCACGGTGGTTCTCACGTCGCACTCACGTCGCACTCAAACTGCACACGAACCACGATCAATATCGGCGATGGCTACGTCGCAGGAACAACGACTTGCGCTCGCGATCTCTGAAACTGCTCCAACGAATGCGTATAGCTGTAGAGCTTGAAGATAATTTCGTCACATCGCACTCTTGGCATTTCTCAAATACAGTACACACGCGTGCACACAAACCACGATCTGCTGTACAGCTCGAAGTTCATTTCAGCATTCGGAAAACACAGCGTGCGTTGTGAGCTTTTAAAACATAATTATACTTGCAGAGGGTATCACTGACTGACGCAAAAGCACTCCTTCCGACTGCAATCACTTCCACTACACTCACACTTGTCGCTGTGCTGTGAAGCTTGCTGTATTCACAGGAAATTCACCCTGGGGAGCTGCTTCTCGCTTCTTTTTGTGAAAATACTCGCTCGATTAAAGAACACTTGTAACTATCAGAAACGCCGCCAAATAAACACTTCGGGCACTGTGCACGTCTTGCGTAGACTTTAGCGTTGGTGTGACGGTCGCTCGGTCAACTCAGTGTAGACAGCGACAAAACAACTTGGGGGAAACTGTCGCTCGCCGCTGTTGGGCACGGCGAAGTTTGAAGTCGCTGGCTACGCTCGTAATAGTGACATGCGGCCAATATTATGTGTTTACCGGCCTGGCTACCACCTACTAGGCCTTGGTTTATCACTCCGCTTCGTGGGCGGCCATGTCGCACAAGCAAAATTGAGGACGCGGGGCCTGGCACGTCAGGGGACAGCAGCCAATTGTTGTCATACGACTATCCGATCATGCGCCTGAAAATTGAAGTTCACCAACTTGGCGCGCCCGGGCGGATGCGTTACTGCGCCCCATTGTTCGGCCCTTGTGCACAGTCGAAAGTACGCGTCCGCATGCGGCAAAAAAGATCATACAGTGGCACTTACATAGCCACGCACAAAAGCACTGTCGGGTGCAGTGAATATATCACTATGGGACACGAAAGAACAGCACACGTCAAATCAGCATGCATCAAAACAGCCCACAAAATACAGCAGAGTGACGAAACAGCACAGGAAAAAAACGGCACAGCGACAAAACAGCCGAGGTAAAAAACAGGATGGCGACAAAACAGCGCAGCGAAAAAACGGTTCGCGTCAAAGCAGCACTCTGGAAAAAACGGCACAGCGACAAAATGGCACAGCGACAAAACAGCACGACGACAGAAGAGCGCAGGTAAAAACTGCACGACGACAAAACAGCACAGCGGGGTACGGTGCAGCGCTTCTAGAGGGGCGAAGTATCACAACCATAACCGCAAACGGGAAACACAACACATGCGGCAGTGACATTTGGAGTTAGCGAGTGCTCGTTTAGCTGGTTCATTAAGCAACAGGGCTGGCACATTCACGGAGGATCAGCTTTGCTTGAACGGTGCATATGGCAGAACTAGTGGCTACGTATAGTCCTTGCTTGCTTGAAATTCTCTGCATTCATTCTACAACTCTGCTTCAGTACGCTCACACCTGTGTTTGTTAGGTTAGGTTAGGTGTTGTGGTTCCTGAGCGGGTCAAATGTGTCAAAAATTGATGATTAAGTTTAAAAAAACGCCGAAAAGTGATGTTTTAAAAATTGCTTTTAAGGGAAAAAAGTACCTTTGATAAAATGTGGCGAAAATTGATGTTTCGAAATAATTAGCTTAGAAGTGAAAAAAAAAAGCTTCAATATAAAATTGCACTCACCAAATGCAGGCTGGTGCATGCATTTTCAGGTGAGCTTTGTAGCCCATTTCGCAAAGTACAATAACCGCATGTCAGCTTCAGACAACCATTGTACAGCGTCCCGGTTAAATACCAAACAACCTGAAAATCTCAGCTTGTGCAATCCTGCCATCGTTAAAAGTAAGCATCACATTCTGCATATTTTCAGTGTATAAAGGCTCTGTAGCGCGCTCCAAACAAAATTGCTGAAGATTCAATTGCCGACAGCGACAATTGTGAAAAATAAGGACTTTTGGTACATCCAGAGCCCTACGTCGGGCGTATTTGCCCGAATTCAGCATCACGATGCTGTGCCTGCAGAACCGATACTTCCAGAACTTTTTCAGAATTATTCATTCCATTGCCCGCCAGACAATAAGTGCATATTTCAGATCGCGAATATTACCCTGCCCCGTTGCTTACTGAGTCTGTGAAACGAGTACTCGCTAACTCCAAAAATCTCTGCCGTATGTGTTGCGATTTACCGTTCGTTTATGGCTATGATTGTTCACCTCTCCAGGAGCGCTGCACCGCAGTCTGATGTGCTGTTTTGTCGTCATGCTGTTTTTTCCTGCGCTCTTGTTTCGTCTTGCTGTTTTTTCGCTGTGCTCTTTGGTCGCTGTGCCGTTTTGTCCGGCGTGCTGTTTTGACGCGTACCTTTTTTCCCTGTGCTGCTTTGTCGCCATGCTGTTTTGTCGCTTTGCCGTTTTTTTCGTGTGCTGTTATTTGTGCGCTGTTTTGACGCATGCTGTTTTGTCGTGTGCTGTTCTTTCATGGCGCCGATGTTGCACATCAGCCGCAGTGTCTGATCAGAAATTTCACGCACGCACTATGCTCGACAAATGAAGAACGTGCAACAAAATGAGAACCTCTTAGCCAGCGGAAGCTTAGTACCGGTTTTGGTTGAGCGGGGATTTAACGTCCCAAAGCGACTCAGGCTGTGAGGGAGGCCATAGTTAAGAGCTCTGGAAAATTCTACCCCTTGGTGTTCTTAACCGTGCACTCATATCGCACAGTACACGGGCCTTTAGAATTTTGCCTCCACCGAAATTCGACCGCCGGGCCGGAATCGAACCCGCGTCTTTCGTGTCAGCAGCCGAGCGCCATTACCGCTGAGCCACCGCGACGGTCCTGGGAGGTCAGTACTAGCCCACGTGATTTCCACTGCGAAGACGCTTGTATTTCCTCTGCGAGAGCTGATTTGTTCGTGTTTGTCTGTTGGAATTCCAGTTTTCTTGTTCGCGTTTAATGGCTGAGTATTGTGCGTGGGCACAGGCTCACAAACAAGGCAGTGCCGCGGCCACAGTCCATTTTGACGTTCATTGGCTGCGCGCACCTTTGATGACCAAACGACGTAGTCTGGCCGGCGCAGCGTCTCTCGGCGCCCCCAGAGGGAAATCGGCGTGGTCAATAACGTGACGCCAACCAGATTATCCAGAAAACCTGCTTCGTGTCTCTACCTTTAGGTTCGTCTCCTCACCACCCCAGTGTGAAATGTGGTATTTAAACTATTCCCTTGCTACTTACGCACTGTTTCGCGTTCCATATCTCGAAGCACGATACCGGTAGAGAAATTTTAAAACTCACCTCGCCTTTCATATGGACGGCCATCGGTTTTGCAACACGACCTTGCGGTCTAAAAACAAAAAATGACAATACTTTTCACTTTTTAGTTAACTAAGCTTCATTTAACTACAGCTGGACACTGTGTCCGCCTTGCGATACAACCAATCTGGAGCTGATTCGGCAGAGCTCTGGCTATCTTCCCTTGCCTCAGGCAAGAGGAAAAATACTAAGATATTTTTTTCTCTATTCAAGGCATAGAATCACAAGGCACTTCTTTGTCTCTGTGGTCTCAAAGCACGAAGTAGAAAATGAGACCGAGTTCCGCAAGTGGTCGGTGCTATGCCTATCGCGATATTAGATTAGCGGAGACTGCCGAGCCTGCCTAATCTGATATTTAACGAGTGTCGACTAAAGAAGCGCTGTGCTGCGTAAATAGGCTTTAAACGGGCAAAAAGAAGACAAACCTCAGCAACCACGGCAAGATCCTCGTGCCATTAAAAACTAACATGCATTCAAGCGCTATAATTATTGATAAGGCAGGGGGGGCGGGTCCGTTCTTTAGAGCGGTCTTTTTTAGTCGAGGCTTATTTTTTAGACGACCCGCGATTTAACTAAAGTTGAGGTGCATCGTTCCTTCGTGTTTCTGGCAAAAAGAACCAAGCTTCAGTCTACCACAATTGCAAGCCTGGCCATAACCAGCTGCGTCAGCTGCCAACTTATCCGATTATAGCAGGGTTATGCTGAAAGTAATGAGCAAAACGCTTTTCATATCATTGAGCTCTGTTACTGAAAACGAAACTGTTACTTTTATTCTTGGGGCATTAGTTGATTCTTCTAAGTAATTTCCATTTCACCGCACAATATTCTTCCACGAACCGGAAAATACCTCTCTGAGAGATCTCCGCTCCAGCCCTGTACTGGCTGCGACGTGGAATATTTGGCATCGCATTTTATCCGTCGAGTCTTCGAAGGAGCGTGATCAGATCCGTAAAGTGGGTTCAGGGGAACTTCCAGCCCCAATTCTGGCAATTTTCCTCACTTTTAAGACACCAGTGTAAGGTTGCATGCTGCAACATTCATTTTCGTTTTGCACTCTAAACAGATCGAAAGCAGTGAAAAATTACAGATAATGTTTACTGCTTGAGAATCAGTGTGAAATCACGGATTTGTGCTACGTAGAAGGCAGCGACGAGCGGGCTATGCAAGGGACGGAGCGCTCGCGTCGCAGCCGCCGCGGTGGCTGAGTGGTTATGGCGCTCGGCTGCTCACCCGAAAGACGCGGGTTCGATCCCGGCCGCGGCGGTCGAATTTCGGTGGAGGCGAAATTCTCGAGGCCTGTGTACTGTCCGATGTCAGTGCAGGTTAAAGAACCACAGGTGGTCGAAATTCCCGGAGCCCTTCACTACGGCGTCTCTCATAACCTGAGTCGCTTTGTGACGTTAAACCCCCATAAACCATAAACCAAACCGTTCGCATCGCAGATGGAAGTCGATGAGGACGATGCTCTGCAATGTACAGCGCGAGAGTGTGCCGCAGCTTAACAGGAGGCCCATCGTATTTGAGGAAACAACAACAACAACAATAGCAGGAGGCAAATGTTGTCCTTTTTCTGGAAGCCCGCTTTCAGTTTCTCACAGTGCGCACCTTCTTACGGGGACTTGAGCCTATTCCTGGAGTGGCTGCTCCCGTTATATTGACACACCCAGCTTTGCTTCTAGATAAACATTAGCCGAAATACAAGCTGCCTTAATTTCTGTTTACAGCGTATCTGTTTATAATTGCAGTCTAGCTTAGGTCCGTGCAATGCGTTAGCAATGGGCCGGTTCCTCCATCTGTTTGCTTCGAACACGCGCTGCCGCAGTATGCAAAGAGCTCGACTGCCAATGCGCTAATTGGTCTCCTGGAAGAATATCGGTTCCAGCATGCGAGCCACGCAGATATTTTCACAGATGCCTCTGAACATCGCAAAAAAGCAACAGTAGGTGTTCATTCCCATGCACTAGATTAGAGATATTCTGTCCGGCTCCCAGATTATACGCCGATTGTTGGTGCTGAATGTATCGTTATTTCTTTAGCCCTTCAAAAAATTTCCCGCTATATTTCTCATGTAATCATTCTCATGGACTGTCTCTCAGTCTTGGCAGCACTTGAAAGCTCAAGGACTAGTCTCTTGTACCGATCCATAACGTTCTTGTTGCCCTTCATGTGCAAGAAGTGCGTTTTCAGTGGAATCCAGGGCACTGTGGCCTTGCTTTAAATTCTATGGCCGATTTCTTAGCGACATCAGCCATCATGGGCCTGCTGCTTACGTCGTTCGAGACCTTACCCTGCTGACTGTGTCCCGTTCTGAACGTTTCCAACTACAGAACCTGAGAAATGAGCCCATCCTTGCTACAGCGGACAATGAACACTTAAAATTCCCATGGAACGTTCGTTCATGTGCTTCAAGACAATGTGAGGTTTCCATGGCGCTGTTAGGCCGCCGCGGTGGCTGAGTGGTTATGGCGCTCGGCTGCTGGCCCGAAAGACGCGGGTTCGATCCCGGCCGCGGCGGTCGAATTTCGATGGAGGCGAAATTCTAGAGGCCCGTGTACTGTGCGATGTCAGTGCACGTTAAAGAACCCCAGGTGGTCGAAATTTCCGGAGCCCTTCACTACGGCGTCTCTCATAGCCTGAGTCGCTTTGGGACGGTAAACCCTCATAAACCAAACCATGGCGCTGTTGGCCTGCAGGATTCCTCGTCTTCATTTATGCCGTTCTGGGTTCAAGCCGTGAAATCTGTGTACGTCATGCAGGGACGTTGAACCCTTAGGCCATGTAATTCTCTCGTGCTGGCGGTTTGCACAGCAGATAACTATTTGTAAATTCCCCTCTCTTGATTAGGGCTGCCGTTTACTCTTCCCGTCCTCCTCTCCTTCGGTGCAACCTTCAAAGGGCATGCCTTTAAGCTGGTGTGCGAGCTTCTTCACAGTTGTGTTATCGATCCCGGGAGTTTTTTATGTTAACTCTTCTTTAGCCTTACTTTTCTCTCAAAATTTATATAATACGCCACAGCGTATACAGCTGGTTCGGTCGAAAAGCGGTCGACGTAATAGTAGTAGGCACCGCGTATTGGAAATAATCTGGGGCTGCGTAAAAATTGGTATCATGGTAATTTTTGGTTCTAGTGATTGATGATTGGTTCATGTGTTATAGGCGATGACGAGTAATGAAATCGTTGTAATAAATTGTTTAAATAAAGAAATGAAAAAAAATTGAAAAAGCGGGCTTCAAAGGTGCCAAATGCTCAGAATGAAAAGGCGAATGCTTGATGATGGTAAATAAGAAAATTTAGGGTGTGTTACTGATCAATAACCTAATTGAAACAATTGAAAAAAAAAATAAAAATCTGTTCAAATGTGTTTCCGACCAGCAAGGCGTCGTGCCGAACGGGCGATGGCGTTCCGTGGACTCCTTGGGAACGCTGCTACACGCTGTCGCGTTGCAGTCTTAAAGGCGAAGGTTAAGCGTCCTCCAATTTTTATTGTTACTTTTAAATTAATTTATTTTAACCCTCAATCCTTTGTTTAGTCGATTTTCATTTCAATATTTTCAAAATCTCTCAAAATTCGTTATTCGTTTTTCCATATTCTTTAATTTTTATTTATGAGCCGCTTGAGATAATCTGGGTAAATTTTCCTCCTCTTTGGATCTGCAACAAACCCTGGTGGCCAATCCCCCACCCTGGGTATGTGCCATCGCTTTTTAGGCAACAACAACAACAGAGCGTGTTCGGCTGCGGCGATTGCCTAGAGGGAGTGATTTCAAAGCCCTGTGGGCTATTGGAATGAAACTCTATAGGCAATCCGTTGTTGCCAGATGAGAAAAAAGTATTGTGCCATGTGATCTATTTACGTTGCTAGGACTATTTAGTCTCTGGAAGAGACGTATGATGGACCGCCACACCGAATCACCACGGTCATCGAAATCCTTATTCCGTGACCAGTGCGCTTTGGTGGGGGGATATATGTTGCCCTAGAAGAGTGGCCTAATAGCTGGCTCCCCTCTCTCTAATAGATGCATGTGTGTGCCTCCCAGATTGTTGACTTTTGGGAAGGAGGGGACCTGCGGGGCTATGATGGGCTCGTATTGCGCAGCCTGGTGTATTGTGGCGTGAGCACATCCAGAATTTCCTTTGCGCCCATTTTTCCACCCCATAAAGAAAAAAACTGACGGGATGCCGCGATAACCTAGCACTCTCGCGCAGCGGCCTTTGAAGCTGATCTGTTCGCGCCGCCGTGGTTTCGACTCCCAGTCGTGGGATGTCATTTTATTTTCTTTGTTTTTTTTCTGATTCTTCTGTTGCACAAACAGCAGCAAGAGGCGATTTTGTTAGGCTCTGAAAGTCCGGAAGTGATTTCGAATTAGAAGCACAGCTTACACCCCTTTTTGCTCTTATGTTGTTACGTGACGGCAAGCAGCTGAAAGCAGGACTACATGACAGATGGCGATGGAATGATTTAATGGCTGTGGGCCTAGCGCGAGCGCTTCGTGCCGCGCCGCTGTCCACTTTGTCGTCTTCTAGTCCGTTACAATAGATGCCTACGGTAGAGGCGTATACGTGTTCAGGGTGCCAGGTGGCTTAATTATCTAGCCGCGCGCAGCAAAGTGTCTGCGGTGTTTCTACGTATTGAATAGTGTTTGCCCCAATTCAAAGAAAGCAAAAAGAAAAGAAAGCTACCTGCATATTTTTTGCTTCCTTAGCTGAAGAGGGGTTTGATTGGGGCGTTTCCATCATCTTTCTTTTCGTGTGCGGCTCAGAATGCCGAGTGTGAAACCATCTGCTTTTCAATATCGCTGGGGAAGTTCTCAAGCGAGGGTTTCGCTCAAAACTAGGCATTTCTCCAGCCCCTTATGTGCAGTTTTCAGAAACGCGTAGAACTAGCCGTCTTCATAATCACTTTTTAAATCCATAATTCGAGCATACTAACGTTTTTGAATTTTCTTTTTCTTTTCCGAGAACGATTGACGAATGGAATGCCCTGCCTCTACGAGTGATATCAGCTTTGATTTTGACAAGACACTTTGTGAACTATTTTAGATTATATGTGTACTATATTAGACAATTTTATTGTTCTCTGTGTTTCAGTATGCAGCTGCTCTTGTATTGAGTGAATGCATTTTTCTGCCCTCCCTGCCTGGGCCGAAATTGAGGGTGTGCACTACTATGGAATTAAATAAAATTAACTTTATCGTTCTTTGTCAGTGCGCATGGGGCACAGTTTTTTTCCTCCAACCTAAGCGCTTTCATCATTACTTTCAGTTGTGACCAATTTTATTGCTGCTACCCCTTCCAGCCAAGTAGTTAATATCTCTCTGGCTAAAGCTGGGCAGTTCTGAGGGCAGATATTCGGAATCTTGATGCGCATAATCTATGTTACTCAAAACCGGTTTAGGACTGCGCACACGCTTTCTTCGAGCGCACTATCCAACAAAAAACTTCCCAAGGCGCTTTTTCCACGAACCGTTGGTAGCCTCTTCCTTGAGGCAATTCCAGCATCGGCAGTGCTTAGTGGCAGCATAGGTAATCATCGCAGATGCCGGGTTCCTTGCCTCTCGCAAGGCGTTTTAGTTTTCGGGGGCCAGTTCGTTTCCCCGTGTTTCGTTCGGCATATCCACCCGGTGGAGGCGAAATGCCAGAGACCGTGCACTGTGCGACGTGAGTGCACGGTAATGAACCCCAGGTGGTCGATATTCCCGGAGCCCTTCACTACGGCGTCCCTCGTTGCCTGAGTCGCTTGGGAAATTAAGTCTACAAACCTATGAAACCAAATGTCAGCCGGTTGAACGCTGCTGTCACGGAACTGTGTACACCTTTGATATTTAGCTGCATATCGCATCTGTATCCCGCAGCTTCTGCGCGAGCATTCGAATGAAAGGCGCTAAAATCCAGCCTTGCGTTCTGGCGCCTCACGTGCTGGATGCATGACGACCCGCGCCGAGAAGCTTTTTCTTTGAGCTAAACGAAAGGTGATGGTGCATACATGTGTTACTACAGGTATTTTTCAGGATACGCGTATCCGCCTTTCCACTGCGCAGGAAGCATGGAAGACCAGGCACTGTCATCGCGCTCTACACACTGACGACGTGCCTGCATACGCATATCTGCATGAGCACGTACTAAAAGAAAAAAAAAGAAACAGGCTTTCAATTTCAGGACGCCCGCGGCCTGCACAAAGTAGCCGACACGACGGCTGAAGTGAGAACGAAATCGGTTCGCCGGCCGCCTAGCAAGCCCATCAGAGCGTGAATCCCGTTGACTGCTTGCGGTTCTGAACTCGCTACGTAACAATGATATTGTAAAGAGGGGAAGGGGCATTTAGGCCTTTAATACAGTCATACAATACAAGGAGACTGGACCGCAGCGGTGGCCTAGTGGTTGAGCATCCGCCTCGTATGCGGGAGGTGCGGGGTTCGATCCCCAGTGCCGCCGGGCACCCACCGGTGATACAATGGGTACAAGCTTTCCCCTGGTCTGGTGCTCGGCTTATTTAGGGTGAAATGCTTGGAAAATGGCTCTTTGCCCCCACCTTGACAAAAAGAGAAATACCTTGTGACATGGCGCTCTTTGGCCATAGCTGCCCTTGCGCCATAAAAATCCATAATAATCATCATAATCATCATCAACAAGGAGACTGGGTAGCGAGGTAGAGCTACAATAAATGTTTTACCAAGAGCGCGCGTCCCGCAAACTTTTGTCCCCGATAGTACAGAGTCCATCTCACTGGTCTAGAGTGTTCCAACGTGCGCTCCGAACTGCGCCTGCCACGTCTGGCGGCAGCCACCGGGTTCGAGACAGGTTGCCCAACAGCGCGACTAGTGTGGACGCTGCGGCATTCGCGGCTGACCGATAGAGAGGCCTACGTGATTTGCGGGTCCCGAGCACAGGCTTTCTTTCACTAAAAGAGCAGCGTTGGATGAGCCACAGACGTGTCCCGCTGTCGCCAGATTGCTTGCGTTACACCATGTCTTCACGCTGTGCGATATCACAGAGACATGCGTTCGTGCTTTGTCATGAGCGTTCAGAACTAAGGGGTATGAAACTTTCATATACACCACTGGCCAGCAAATACAGACGTCAGCGCCAATTCTTCTCATAGCGGCCGGAGGGAAGCTAACTAGAGGGTCGTATCGTCGCCATGAAAGCGGTATCGAGCAGAAAAGAACTTCATCCCCGAGCGGGATTCTACCCACCGCCGCCGAAAAAAGAGCACCTCCGTATTTCAATCACTCTGATAATTTGGCCACGTCCGCAGCCGCACCGAGTTCGAGAGCAGGTGGCTCTCGGGCTAGGCCGCGACGCATTTGAGCCAGCTGCGGCGTGACCCAGGCACTTCTGTCACCGATATTACGCTCGCTCTGTATGTACCCTGTGTGTCGTGCATGCCGCTTCGGTAACAACCTGGGTTTACTTTTCAACCTTTCGACTAGATTGCAAAGTGTGCGCCGCGTTCGTCGTTTGGCTAAGTGCAGGATGTTCGTGCCATGTACGTTGTTCCCGATCGAGAAACGTGTGAGCATATACTTGGCCCCCGTGTGCAAGACCCGCTGACATCGGTGCTCTTGTTAGCATAGTCGCGTGTCTCCTTGCTTTTCTTTCTTTATCTGCGCAGTGTAAACAGGCAGCGAACGGCGCCCAGTTTATTCGCTGAGGCAAGTGGAGATGGGGGAATTTTTTTTCTGCGTTCAGCTCGGCTTTTGCAGTTTGGTTTTCGTACTTTGCACCGCCATGTACCGTGCAAATGACACGCACAAGAAAAATTCCCTTAATATGAATGAAAACTGTGCAAAAAACAAAACAAATAGAGGTATTGTTGATAGTCAGCAGGTTTTCAGTAGGTGACGTAGCGAAAACATTTTATTGTTTCGCGTTATTTAGACCATGCACGCGACAATACAGATACTTTTTTTTCTTCGTGACTGTGCTGGCGCAAGTAGCTGCCTTTTAGAGAGATTGGGGGCCTTGGCATGCTTACGCTGACAAGGTTTGCTGTTCTGTTAGCATGTGTTGTTTGTTTGTTTCTTTGTATGCGTGCGTGCACGCTCGCATTTTGTAGAGCGATTCCTGTACACCTATCCACACATACGCAGCGTTTTAGTCCTTTATTCAGAGGATAAGCATGAAATAAACTGCTACTGTATCGTTTTTTTTCCTTGTGTATAACATCTGCACGTGACTCATTAATTTGCATTATATAGCAGCCTGGTACAGATTTCTTCTTGCGTAAGACCTCATTCAGCATTTCAATTACAACTGCACCACGTCACTTACCAGTGTTCTGTTCCGTCCACTGGGAAACTAAAGTTCGAGAGTGAAGCAAATAGAAATATTGTTATGTAGATTTTTTTCCCTTTTTTTCAGAAAATTTGAAAAACGTGACATACACTTCACGATAAATGATTCCAGGTATTGCGCATAACTCTGATTAACCTTATTCATTACTAGCGCAGAATAATTCGCCATCCATTCACATTCCCAGTTCGCCTGCGCCTTTCATATCTAGGTAGAAATTTCAAGCGCAGCCGTGACTTACGCTGCAGTAGGAATTTTGAGCGCGGAACGCGAGGACATGGAGTTGACATCCCTAGACTATCTTTGTTATCATCAGTTCTTTGCGAGGAATAGCCCGCAGCTTCACCTTTCAGACTCTCTTGGAAATCAGAATACACACGCTGGCTTTCCGACCTTCAGGTTAGTTAAACCGGCAGGAAAGAACGCGGCAGCGCCAGGGCATTCTCAGCCGCCGCCACTTCTCGTTCAACGTGCCGCGAGGGAATGAGCGCCGAAGAAAAATTGTTACCCTCTGCGACAACCAGTTGCTTCCAATTCTCGTTCCGCACGATACGACAAAGCGGTTGCAGAAAACGCAACGCTCGGAAAGCAGCGGGGAGAGCAAAGGAGGCCATTTTTTTTTTCTACGCCGCGGTGGAGCAAACGCTTGACGTGAATTTTTCATTGCGAGACGCGACAACCGTTGGCTGAAGCCGTGTTGTGCCAGCTTGGCTCACGCTCGAGCTGAAATTTCCAGAGCCCGTATACGGCTCCGGAGTTCCGGAGGCGTCGACTGGTATCCGTAGCGTCAGTTTAGCGGGAGGTCGCCTTGGATGGAGGTGTTACATCAGCTTGCCGCGTGCGCTAAGCGCCCTTTATTTATAGGCACGCCACGTTTGTTAGTTACTTGGAGTCAAAGAAGGCCTACAGAAACATGAGTATCCAAACTGCAAACACTCATTCACCTTGCCGAGGAGGAGCGGGCGTGTCGTCATTGTCAGGCAGATAACAATCTTCTATATGGTGCGAGCCACTTCTCCGGCCGGACGTCCACCGCTTTCGAGATAAGTGGAGGGGGTATCGCTTTACGCGGGCAAAGTTACGCGCTCTCCGCTCGTAATCGGAGGACTTTTCTGCCTTATTCGGGAATGTTGTACGGCGTGCGCGCGTCAAGCTCATGACCGTGCGCCGAATGCTGTGCAGTCGAAACGACGAAATTGATTTGCCTGCACAGAAAAACGGTCCTGTAAGGCCGCTATAGGCCTCCTGCATTGCCCAGGGGGCGCTGCAAAAATGGTGCTACAGAGCGCCTTCTGCCCTGCGCTGGGTAGTACCAAGCTCAGTGGTCTGTTTCCGAAACCACGTTTTACGGTACGGACCCGCCACCATCGCTTGTGTTGGGCCACGGCCTGCAGCGAATATCGGGCGCCGAAGATTTTTTCAGGGGTGGCACGCTGCGCAAAGGCAAGAAATTATGCAATGCCAAGTACGTGTATGCCGTTCAAGAAATTAGCGGCGAAGTTTCAGCGCAGTGTCAATAGCAAGTGAAGCGAGTCGTGTACGAAGTTCAACTTCAGGTGAGGTTTGTGTGATGCCATATTCAGATACACCAACACGTTTATTGGTAGAAGGGCCTCTAATAAATTAATTCGCAGCAGTCATGAGCAGACAACTTGTGTACGGAACTGCTCGAACTGGCGACGGTACGCGCCGCGCCGATAGCGCTCTTTCAGCATGCCACTAAACGGCGGACCTTCAACAATCCTTGTTGTTGCAGGTATACAAGTAGCCATGCGTGTAGTTGCGACCATTTGTACCTTCGTCAAATGATAACTGATGCAGTGCATATGAGCTCGCAGTAACGTACGTGCGAATCGCGCCGCAGCGCGAGCTCGTGCGCTGCTTGCTTGATGTAGCTTTTAACGACATCTCTCAAACATCGGTGTGCTGTCATCATCCAGTGTTGCCGTGCTGCGCTGCCTTAACGTGCTGGCTTGAGGTCTACGATGAGCACATATAACTCTCCAGCGTGTGCTGCTCGCAGTGGGGTTGTAAATTCGCACCGAATCAGCCCAGCCGTACACACACCTCACCGCTTCACCACTTCGCGCCAGTCGGTTGTTGTGGCCGGGTCTCGAATCGTATATCACCAACCATGCCGGACGTAGGCCGCGGGGAACACCGTAGGCACATACGCGGGGTGACTGGCCGAATCGTTTTTCCCGTTGCCAACGAAGTGGCGACTACATATCCTGCTGTTCGGCACTGGTTCGCACGGTTTGCCGTCGGGATTGCATGTGCAAAAGACCGAATTCCAGCAACGCAGATAATCAAGCGAACCTCAAGGCAGGCGAAGCAGCCAACATTGCGCAAAATTTCGGTCACCCGGTGCGTCAAGCTGCAGTTATCCAGCGCGCCCGGTGGTCTGCTTCGTGTGGCCTTGAAGGAAAACGGTAAAATCTGACGTTGGGATTAGACCTTCTTGCTCATGGCAGCCCACGACGCAGCAGTAACGACGGTGACGCTTTTTCGAGGCTGAGGCGGGTCTCTCGGGCGGACCGATGTCGTCGATTCTGTCTGCTGCCAGCATTTCGTTCCACGCTACACGGAGCTTCCGCTTTCGAAAACAAGCCTACTGCCGGCTCGCAGCGTGGTCTTTGACAAGTGACGAGCTTTTTCGCGCTATCAACAGGGCAGGAAAGAGTGCGAATCGACGCTGTTACGTTTGGAGACGCCAACATGACAAGAATATTCAAGCCACTGGGAATCATCAATCTACAGAGGCTTCAAAGGGCCGTCGATGTGGTTGCAGCGCCACGAGTGCAGGTGGTGGCGTCTACAAGGGTCCTTCCCCCCCCCCCCCCCCTTCTGTTTACGGGGTGAAACGGCCATCCGCTGTCTGAGAACGGCTTTGGTGAACCTGTCTTTTGCTCTCAACGCCGTACCCACCCGGGACATGTTTCTCCTGGAGGGGACGACGGGGGAGCCGGCGAGCGGCGGGACTGCAAATGAGCCGAGGCAAATGCGGCCGGGTTTGACTAAGCCAACGTCGCCGGAATCTTCGTGCTTCGAAAACAACTTCGTCTTAGACTGTGCTTTTCCTTATACGTGGAACCTTCTGCAAACTGCAGTGGCAACCTTTCGGTCCCACGCTCCACGTGAAAGCTTCTGCAAACTGCGGTGGAAACCTTTCGTTCCCACGCTACCGCTGTGAAGTGCAGGTGACTGACCTTCGACGCTGCCACGGGACCCCCTTCGGGCTATTCATCACTGAAGCCTGGACAGCGCGGACCATAATCTGCCAGAAGTGGCAAGAGTGTGTGGCTGGGGGCGTCCTGGAAGGCGGACCCGGAAGACTGGACACGTGATCTACATCACAGTGATTCGACGCATTTTTAATGAACTAGATTCCCCAGGGACCTGGGGACAGCGGACCCTATTTAAGCACCGATCTGGCGTGTGATCAGCCAGCTCCCGATTCACTCTTTCGAACTTTGTAAAAATGTAAATAAACCCTTTCAGTCTCTTCTTCACCTCGAAGCCCCTCTCATCTCTTCGTCACCCCCACAACAGCAGTCTCCCGATCCGGAACCCGGGGACACCGGCCTTGGCGAGAGATGGCACAGGCGAACCAGGGGCCCGCATCTAACAACGCAAACCGCTGGCTAGAAACGGGCTTCGCCACAGCCAGGGCTCAGTACTACCCAACCTGGTACTACCCAGCCAACTTTGTTTGCCACCACCAGGCCGCTACTGTACCTCAAACTCTAGTGCAAGAGGCCTGTAGTGATCGCAAGGCGTTTGCATCACGCCCGCCGAAAAAGAACAGAAAAAGAACTTCCCCGAGAATTCCCGAAGGCGCCCGGCTGTGAGAGCATTCCAACGCAGGGGCCAGGACCTCCTGCCCCCGCAACCGTGGCGAAGCGTGGCGCGCGCTGACAGATATTCGAGGAGAAGGTTCGAGACCTTCCGCGAAGACGGGGAGGGACACGTAGCTTAATGTGTGCTGCGAATCATCCTGTCTGCCTCAGAGCCCTCGCCCGCTTCTGAAATTTCGAAGTAGATTATATAAGAGCGTGTTGCATCATGTTGTGCTGTTCTAGCCCAGGCTTCGTGCAGCGATGTAGACAGGCCTCGGCTTTCGGCAAGCCGTGTAGGGCGAGCTTGGATCTCGAGTGTTACTGCTGTAACATCTTTGGTAGCTGAGTGCGTAGCCCCTGTGTGTATTTGTTTCTGTGCAGTTTTTTTAAGCGTTTAAATGTCGAGTTTCTCTGTCCGTCCCTGTGCCATCCTCCGTCCATCGTCTGGCTGTCTGCTGCGAGTACAACGCCAGATAAAGGGGCACCTGCGTGAAGATGGAAGAACTTAGCTTTACTGGCCCTTCCTAAATTTAGTTCCTGCGACACCAGGCATGGCCATGTCATGGCGGCGTGAGGCAGGGTTGTCGGATCCCGCGTAGTATACATCATTCTTGCTCCGGACATTAGAACTAAAGGCGTTATTAGAGGCTCATTGCTTAACGTTTGGCCGTTACCGGAGTACCGGGAGCCAGACAGTACATGCGCGCCGAATACCGTAAAAGCACACCCGGAGAGACTTTTACCCTATCGTAACCCCGTACTAAACTAGCGTTAAAAAGAGTAGAAAACTGAGCTTGTTGGTTCATTATTCTTGGTGGGAACAGCCGAAAAAAACCAAAACGCAGACACAGAAAGGAACACACAGAACGTAGACGAGGCTGACTGTCAACTAAAATTTTTATTGGAAAATCCGCGCTTTTTGTTTCCTTGTCAAAAAGATCTTGCTTTTATCTCCCGTGGGGTTCGTTCAAGAAGGAAATTTCTTTTCTTGATAGAGAGATGGATGGTGTGCTGACGCACCGCTGTCCTGTTTCCCGTATCGCCAATGCCTCAAGGATCTCACGTGTCAATTTGTCTGCATACCTTTTCATGACTTGAACTTCATGCAACTTGGGCTCACACTTGCGCACTTGTTTGCCTTTTTTGTTTTCTTTACAATCTCTGCAATGCAGGGCTAGATTGCTGCTTGGGGCACCTGATAGCGATGATGCATGTTCTCTTATCCTATCATTAAGGCACCTTCCCGTCTGTCCTATATATTGTTTTCCACAGGCCAGAGGGATATTATAAACCACACCTTTAACACACTCGCTGAATCTTGTTCGGTGTGCGATCTGGCATTGCTGCTTCTTTTGCCTGTTGACTCGAGCACACATGCTCATTGCCTTGTTCGGTGCAGAGCAAACAACCCGGACCCCGTGCCTCTTGCCAATCTTCATGAGGTTGTGGGTCAATCCATGAAAATACGGAACCACTGCTAATTTCTCCCTTTCAATGCCTTCTTCAGGTCAACCTTTCCTTTCTTGCACTCCTTTCACTTTCCGCAGCAAGCTTTCAGCTACGCTGCTAAGCATCAGAACGGGATAGTCCGCATTTTTTAGGCTTTCGATCTGCTGCCGAAAACTTGTCTCCATCTGATGCTCACACGATTTCTTCAGAGCTGAAAAGAGCGCGGCACTCGATATTGCCCTTTTCACGGTCTTTGAATGGCTTGATGAAAAAGGGAGAAACTGTTTCTTCGCCCTAGGCTCGTACCTCCAAGTTTGTGTGTAAGAGCTGTTAACGTTAGGCAGCAAAGCGTTGGAAGTGGTAAGGGAATTCTTTATTATTACAATAACCGCAGCGCCACCAGGCCATTATAGGGGGGGAGGGGGGGAGCACAAAACTTTATAAAACAGCTCCACAGTGTTAGAGCAAGCCACATCCTCTGGTAGTACCTTGTATTCCCAAATGGCACGCGCAAAAAAAAAAATGAGTGTTGAAACAAATTTGTGCGCCAGTTATGATGGAGTCGCACCTGCAGTGTACAGCCTTTGTGAAAAATATGCAGCCCAGCCGTTTTGCTTCTGAGCCATGGAGCAAACAGCTAACAGGACGGGTGCTACCTGTTTGTCTCCCTGCGTCCGTGTCTGTTTAGCGCTATGCGGCAAGTGAACCGTCACCAACTCGCCCAAGCTTCCACTCTGTTGTTCTGCGTACTGCATGAAAGGGGGGAGGAATTCGCGTCCTCAACTATCCCAAGCTTAGGGCTGCCAAATATAGAAGAAAGCCCTCTACACTGCTTAGAAGTAAACCGCTTGGGCGGTATACTTTAGAAAATGTTCAACGATACGCTCATGAACTGCGATTCAGCCTCTCTGGCGTCAAAACAGATTTTAGGCTGAAAAAAAAGTCTGCCGACGTATCCGTCTCTAACATATCCCTTTTGCGCGAGAATCAAATGTAATGTGAAATGAAAAACCAAATAAAAGCAACAAAAATCTTTCTTTGAGCACGGCGGCACTGCTAGGATGATGACCAGTTAACCCTCTCGTTTTCCTCATTCCGGTAAGGAAGCGTTTCCGCAAATGTTTTCGCAACAATGACACCTTCTTGTTGGTGCTGCCATGCCCACGGCAAATGTGTGCTACCATTTTTTTCATCATCATTTTATTTTATAAAACCAATACATCAAAACTTAATTGGACCAATAGCCAGCTCGGCTAGTGAAAGGTCCAGATACATAATATTCACTAAGGAATGGCAGACATTCAAAATACATGCACAAAAAGACGTGAGATGCTACAATAGCGGCATTGCACGTATGTTAAGCACGTACATATTCTGCAAAACAACAAAAAATAGGTTTATGAATGTACAAAACTAAGCACAAACGCATTCAGTCCCACAGTTCTGGGCAGACAAGAAAATGTTTTTCAATTAGGCCGAAAAATTATGTTTCAGTTTGATGTCATCGGGAATCTCATTCCATATCTGGGCACCATTGTACTCTAATAACCTTTGACCCTAAGTGTTATGACAAGGCGGTAGGTTAAATCTATTATTAGTGGCGGCTCTTGTTTGTCTCAGCGGCGATCTAAACAGTTTAAGACGAATTGGATCATTAGTTCTTATTACTGTGTTTATTATTTGAGCTATTTTTAGTTTGTATGCAACTAATACCGGTAATATTCGCAGTTCTTGAAAGAGTGGTCGGCTAGGGTGAACTGTCTTTGCAAAGGTTAAGGTACGAACAGCATGCTTCTGCAGGCGTAAGTTTGATTCTAAATACGTTTTATAGGTACCGCCCCATGTCTCTAGGCAGTAACATAAGTGACTATGGACAAACGCGAAGTACAATATGCGTAAAATCGGTGCACGAAAACATTCCCTCGCTCTTAATAAAATATGACAGCCATAAGATAATTTAGAGCAAACATTTTTAATTTTCTGCTTCCAATGCATGTCCGATTCAAAACTACACCCAAGTACTTGGTTTGGGAGACATTAAGCAAATACGTACCGTTTAAGGTTAGAAATAAGTTATCACAGCTAATATTCTTTTTCCTTGTGTGAAATAAAGTATACTTTGTTTTCTCGGTGTTAAGTGTGAGCCGATTGTTTACGAATCACTGAGAAATTTTACTCAGTTCCTCGTTAATTTTGCCCTCCAGATCCTCTAATGTATCTCCTGTAAAAAATAGCGCTGTGTCATCAGCTTATATAACAGCTTCAGAATAGTTCAGAAACAGTGGAAAGTCATTGATGTATAAAGAAAAAAGGAGGGGCCCGAGTACAGAGCCCTGCGGCACGCCATGTGTTTTTTTTTTGAGGAGCGGAGATATAGTTTCTGGTAACAACGCATTGCTCTCGACTAGAAAAGTAACTTTTGATTAAATCATAAATTTTCCCCCTTAAACCATAAGTCTCTATTTTCTTTACTAATATGGAATGGTCAACCGTGTGAAAGGCTTTTTATATGTCTAAGTAAACAACTACGGCCAGTTTGTTGCTATGTAATGCGGTGTTTATCAGCTGTGTAAGGACCAGAACTGCCGAGGAAGTGGATTTTTGGGGTCGGAAGCCGTGCTGATTTGGACAGAGGACATTGTACTTAGTTAAAAAGCTCTGTATTCGCTTGCAGAGCACCTTTTCGAATACTGTAATAATTACATTTAATACTGATTTGGCCTATAGTTTGATAGAATGAACCGCTCACCACCTTTTAGGGAATTATTAAAAGGATGCAACAAATGGGTACCTAGAATATCAATATTGTTTTTGATAAGTCTCACAGGTATTGCGTCTAAGCCTGTTGCTTTGCCTATTGAGAGACTGCTGACTGCTACTATCACTTCCTTTATTGATAAGTCAGGCAATGTGAAAGTATTGGGAACATGCTCAGGCATTCTCAACGAGGCTACATCAATATTAATCCGTGAAGCCAGCGAAGGTCCGATGGAGGCAAAATGGGCATTAAATAATTCAGCCGTGTCTTTGTTAGTTGATTCAGGCAAAACATCCTTTCTTGAAAAAAGGCCAATTGCATCATTAACTATGTCCCACATTTTTTTCGTGTTACCCCGAGTCTCCTCTACAAGTGACGAAAAATATTCTTTTTTCCTCTTCCTCATAAGAGACACAGATAGGTTGCGGTAGCGTTTAAACTGGCTTAGATAATAGTCGTTTGTTCTTAGTTAATTCCATTTATGGTACCATTTGTCCTTTTCCTTTAGTATGTTTAAGATCTCAGTTGGCATCCAGGGACATGTTGGCCGGCTGTATTTTTTAGTGGTCACTGTAGAGCTCCGTGTAATAGCGGTTTTCAGAAACTCTAAGAATTGTGTGTACTCAACATTAACATCCTTGTCATAGGCAGAAGCAAAATTGGTTTGCTTAAGCATTTTGCGCAGTAAAACGTAATTGATTTTAGTACGCATTTTGCTGAGTGGGGTCTGTTTTTGCTTACGTAGTTCTGTTTCAAATAAGACAAAAATCGGCAGGTGTTCAGCAATCATATCAGCACAAGTACCAGCTTTCACACCTGTGTCAATGTTGCACAGGGCATGATCTATTAAAGTGCAAGACGTACTTGTTATATGGGTTGGTTCTGAAATGAGATTACGCAATGCGAACGATTCGAGGAGAAGGGTATAGTTATTCTGTGTGCCAGATGACAGATCAATATCAACATCTCCCACAATGATTACATTGCATTTCCCACCAAATATTTCTGCAAGGATAGTTTCAAACTTTTCAAGAAAGAATGTTATCGATGAGTTGGGTTGCCGGTATAATACCCCAACTATTAGCCCTTTAGCACTAACTATTAGCACTTTTCGAATGCCTCATGTCTCTGAGGTATTTGCTGTTGTTAGCCGGGGGCACAGAATCAAATCCACGCCCTGCTTTGCAATAAGGTTTGAGTGAAGCGCGAAATATTGCTACTGATGTTGTTGAGATCAAAAATGAGATCAATCCCACTAACGAGTCATTGGAAGCGATCCGCAACAAACTGGACACAGTATCTCTTCTAGAATAGAGAATCACTAGAGTTGAGCAAAGAATGCATTCTCTAGAAAGCAGCATGAAAAAATGGCTCCTTCCATTTCATAATTTAGATAAGAGCAGAGGGTCGAATCCTTTTTTCTAATGAATAAAGAATCAGAAGAAGAAACTACTGATGATATTGAGACTGAAGTTATCGAAGGCGTTATAGCTACCACCCTGCGTGTAACGAGCTCGGAAGGCGTATAAAATGCCAAAAAAATCCGGCCTGTTATTAAGGCGAAATCTTTTATGGGCTCATATTCGCGGTGTCCGTCCGTCCGTCCGTGACACTCTTAAACCTGATAATAAAAAAAATCTTTGTGCACGGTGGGATTCGAACCACCATTCTTGCGTTCCCCAGCTGAGCGTGCTAACGATTACGCTACTTCCTGCCAAAGCATATGTAGTTCTACTTGTCTAGGACGCTGGAGCGTGTTTGCAGAAAGGCGTAGAATCAGATGGATGCCTCCCAAATGCCCTCTAGTGTGTCCAGCATTTAAGAATCACAAACAATTGTCTACTTAATCAACATCTTAACCGCACATCAGTGACGCAACCGCCAACACCACGCTGAAGAATTTCGCCTCACCGCATTTTAGGCGAACAAAGTGCCCCCTGAATTTTTCTTAAGCTGTTCGATTTTCCTTATAAGGCAAAAATCTTCAAAAACTGCCACAATTTAATGGATACCGAGGTATCAGTAACTTTTCGTCACGAGTGCATAAAATTCCAAAAAAAGCTTTGGGACAGCTGTAAGCCAAACAAGGGTAAAGGCGACAAGGTTTCGTTAGTTTTGGGCAAGATTAAAGTTAACGATGTGCTGTACTATATTTGGGACGATAAAAGGGAAGCTAAAGTACCTGTAGGAAATAAACATGAAACACGCAGCAAAAAGAAAAAAGACTGAGCACACATAACACGTCCTCCTTCTTAGCAATAACCAACATAAATACCAGAAGCGTCGTGAATAAAACTGAATATGAAGTTTTCCTTATAGAACATAATCCCAACATTGTCACCGTATCTGAAACCTAGTTGACTGCTGGTATATCAGATGAGGATATTTCTTCACCTGGCTATACTCTCATACGTAAAGATAGAGGTACACGAGGTGGTGGAGTGGCAATCTTGATCAAAGATAGCATACACGCTACGACCATGCCAGCTATCAATGGTGTCAAAGCAGTCTCGTGCAAAGTCATCCTATGTCAATGCTTCTTCTATTTAGGCACGTTGTATTGGCCACCCTATGATACCGTCAAAATACTATGCTTGATGGCAGACTACATGCAACATCACTTCAGCGAAGAGAATAAAATTGTTCTTACAGGCGATTTTAACCTTGATCCTGTCAACACAGACATAATTAGCTCAAAAGCACTGCTTGATACATCTCTTAACTTCAGTCTCATTCAAGTAATCCGCGAACCAACATTGTGACGAAAACAACTATACGTACTCTCGACCTTACATTCAGTAGCGACATACTTCAGTTTACAAATTACTAGTGCGAGGTATAGTAGATGGTGTTTCCGATCACAAGGCTACGTTATGCACCCTCCGATTAGACACACTGACTACTGCTCAAAAGCGCAAGGCGTGTATTTTTGACTTGTCCAAAGAAGATGACGTAAGCATTCTGGACAATCTAGAAATTTCACTCGCAAACTTCCGTTCTTGTTCTCAAGATCCTACGATGTCTGACAGCCAATTTTAGCTCAAGTTTGAACCTATCGTTCAGGATTGCCTGTCTATGTATGTCCCACAGAAAACCAATGCGGTCCAGCGGACGAAACCATGGATGACCAGAAGCATCATACAGCTTAAGCACGAAACAGCTCGGCCAAGAAAGCTGAAAAAAGAAAGACTTCGGCTCCAAAGTTACGCCATGGAAATCCGCAGTCATTCCCAGGTACTCAAACAAGATCAAAATGCGGACAAGCAAAAATACATGAATGTCAGTTTATCTAATTTAATCAAGACGGCTCATCATAAATTGTGGCGTTATCAAAACTTTAAAACTAGGAATAGTAAACCCACTCCGAATGTGCCACCAAACCTCGCCAATCCTTTTAATGATTATTTTAATGATGTGCTTACGCTTGATGACGGCGCCATCCCTGTGCTAGAACCCCCTATTTGCGACAACGGGAGCACACGCGGAGAAATAATATTAACTGAAGAAGGAATATCTTACTTACTAAACAAAATTGATACAAAGAAATCAAAGGGACCTCACAAATCAACGCGACCCCTGTAAAAACCCTGGTTGGGGTTGACAGCATATACCAAATGTATATAAAATACCAAATATATTTTTTGGACGATACACTGAAGTGATTTCAAAATTTTGTTCGATATTAACAGATCACTGGAGACTGCAGAACTACAGGAAATATGTAAAATAGCGAAGGTAATTCCGATAAACAAATCAGGAGACCCTGCCAATGCGCCTAACTATCGTCATATTTCACTTACTAGTACGTCCTGTAAAATCCTTGAACTTTTAATTTTGAAGCATATTGCGCTCTTTGTTGAAGACCACGAATTAATTGTTCTTAATGAACACCACTTCAGAAAAGGTTTGTCCACTACATCGCCATTACTAGGGCTGTGGTCTAGCTATGAATATACATAAAGGCAGGCAAACAGACATGGTATTCCTTCATACATAAAAATCCTTCTACCGGGTGTCTCGTTATAAGCTGCACTAAAGGTTAGTTCGCTTTCTTGGTAGCGGAACAATCACCAGCAAGTTGAAAGCCTACTTAAACTTCCGGCGTTAGTATGACTATTTCGAGAGTAGCCAGTCGGATTCCACAGAAGGGCTATCAGGGGTGGAGCAGGGCACGGTGCTTTCGCCAGTTATTTTGCTTCTTTTTATTAATGACCTTGGCCAGAGCATTGACGCAACAGGACGCATGTTCGCTGGCGATTGCGTTATCGACAAATAAATTAACAGACCAGCTGACCAAATAGCGTTGAACAACTCACTGGAGTACATATCAGAATGGTACGTGCTGCAGATGGAAAATGGCCCTGAACCTGGGAAAAGCTGCCGGCATCACTGTCACCAGAAAGAAAGCGCCATTAAAAATCAGTATCAAATTCAACAAAAGACACTAATCAAAGTGGAACAATTCAAGTATATTGGCGTGATCACGGCCTCGCACTTCAGGGTGGAAGAAGCACGGGACACACATTACCACTAAAGCACATTCCGCTCTTTACACGATGAGACATTCCCTCCGGCTTGCTTCACCAGGAACAAAACTTCTGGAGTACACTTCACTTGCACGTTCTGTGAAAGAATACCGCATAATTAGCTGGCTGCCCTACACCGAACAATACATCGAAAGATGAGAGAGTGTGCAGCGAAAGGCTGCGAGGTTTATCTTCAACAAATACAGCCGAAATGAATCACCCACACTGCTTCCGCGAAAAGCCTGCCCCCCTGCGATCCACACAAGAGCCAGATTGCTGCGGCTTAACTTTCTTTTCCTGTTCTTGAATGCCAACACGAAACTTTATAAAACCAGATATCTGCTTGAGCCGAATACATACAAATTTCCTTTTTTCCCGCATGCAATCCGAGAGTAGATTTGTTGCCTTCTGAAATTGTAAACCCAGATGTGACTTGAAACATTTGTGGCATATTCGACAAAACATTACGAAAATTCTTAACAAGATTGTCACTATGTGCGATCAACCGTGGTGGTTCTTTACATTTTTTACCCTGCTTCAGTTTTATGTGAACCCGATCCTGTCACAGCATCAAAGAGAAGCCAGCAGTGTGTAATAAATAAATAAACAATTAATTAAGTAATTAATGCTACTTAGTTTCAAATAGCATTTCTGGGTACGCTCTACTTAAAAGTGTTAAGATTGGCGCACACCACCAGCCGGTAAGAGCCACGCAATTCAGCCTTGCTATAGGCATAAGCGAAGCAAACGACAACAACCTCACTACAGGAGCAGATGAGCACGTTGCCGTGCTGTACTTGATAAAAGCGCTTTTTACCAACAGTTAAGAGTGAAGCATAGTCACATTCGCTCAAGTATCTTGGAGGTAGTTAAGAAACTCAAATTTCACAAGCGCATATTAAGACCTAAGGCTTGTTGTTGCGCTGGCTGCTCCAAACGCAAAGAATGCGTCACGCTCCCCATCCAGCGACATTTTAGGGCTCTCTTCACAAGAGGAAACAGGGAATATCACATGGGGAGAGGTCAGGTGAGTATGGCGGATGATGAAGTATAGTAATGTTGTGCTTGGCCAGAACTTTTGCCGAACTGACAGCAGTTTGAGGCCTTACTTTATCGTTTAGAAGGCTCCATTGTGCAGATGACCATAAGTCAGGGCGACGGCGCCGCAGTGCATTACGCATGTGTTTGAGCATGCGGATATAAATCTCCTTATACACCGTCTGCCCTTGTGGGACGGACTCGTTGTGTATGACACCTCTGGCATCGAAGAAAACTGTCAGCATCGTCTTTGTGTTGGTCTTCTGTCACCGCACCTTTCCCGACGCCGGAAAGCTTGTGGACCGCCATTCGGCGTTATGGCTCTTTGTTTGAGAATAGCTTTCGAAAAACACCATGTTTCGTCTTCAGCAATAATGCTGTCGATGAATGCAGCATCTTTCTCGGCCTAGGAGAGCAAATCAGTGCTCACTGATGCCCGCGTGTCCTTCTGGTCTTGTGTGAGGGAGTGCGGCACAAGTCTGGCATTCAGTTTCGTTTCCCCAAGTCCTCACGCAAAATTTGGTGCCACGTTGTCTTACTAATGCCGAAAGGATCTGATCGCATGTGGGCTGTAATGATGTGGTCTTGCTGTACGATTTCCCTGATTCGAGCCACGTTGTTTTCATTCCGTGAGGTGGAAGGGCGCCCCTGCCTTGTGTCGTCTTCGACCGACGCTCTCCCCGAAACGAGCCTCTTGTGCCACTCCAAAACTCGCGCCCTTGATAATGTCTCGTTGCCGTAAGCGTCACGAAGGAGCTCATACGTCTGTGTGGCTGCCTTGTCAAGCTTCACCCAGAATTTTACGTTCTCACGCTGTTCGAAGTGGACGTCCATCTCTCCACATTCACTCACAGTAGAATGCGCAAACGACTACTGATAACGTTTATTTTTACATGTAGTGCTATCTATTGTCTGCCACAGCAATTAACATAAATAGCTCAGGTTAGCACAAAGAAACGGCGGTAAATATACGCACCAACATTTGTTTTAGGAAATCATTTCTAGAGAAGAAAATAAATCAGTCTCGAAACTTTACGGACAAAGGTTGTATATATATATATATATATATATATATATATATATATATATATATATATATATATATATATATATATATATATATATATATATATATATATTACCTCCCAATGAAGAATGATTGAAGAAAGTGAAGTTTAGAATCGTATTCGATTCGTATTTGAATCGAATACGAATTTGAAGTTATTACATCTGCATTATATTATTATTCGAGGCAGTTCCATATTTTGAATACGCGCACGCTCGTATCGGAAATTCAGCACCAATACTGACTTATGCGCGATAGACGTCCACACCATTTCGCCTCGTACGCAGCGCATAGCGTCGCATCTGGCGTCTGTGACCCCGTTTGGTCAAGATACGTGCGCATAAGGATAGACCAGCTCGCTGAGATCAAAGCAGTTTTTGGCTTTTGGCGCTACCGCGCTTAAATGCCGAGGTCAAGCGTGACTGTTTTTGCATTATGTTTGGTTTACGGTTTTTTGGCGTTGACCATTCCAAAGCGATTCTGGCTCTGAGGGGCGCCGTAGTCAAGGGCTCCGGATAATTTCGACCACCTGGGGTTCTTTAACGTGCACTGACATCGCACAGTACACGGGCCTCTAGAATTTCGCCTCCACCGTAATGCGATCGCCACGGCCGGGATCGAATCCCTGTCTTGCGGGTCAGCAGCCGAGCGCCATAACCACTGAGCCACCGCGGCGGCTGCATTATGTTTTGGTCCGACCGCCTCTAGCAACACCGGTGTGGCCTTTTTTTGTAATATTCATATTCTGTTTATTAACTTTCTACATTACTGAAGACCCATTAAAAAACACAGCTCTAAGCCACAGAGTACCTTCTATCATACTAAGTATTACACAATGCTTAGCCAAACAAGTGGCAGGTACACCTGTAAACTGTGTGGCACGTAGCTACGCTATTTCCTCTCCTAGCAAAGCTCTGTGTTAGTAACATGTGCATGTTGAATACCGTTGAAACGCTATCAATCGATTTAGACTAATTTGTTTTCGCGGTCTCTTTTACGAACAAACGAACAAGAAAAGCGAGGACGCAAAGCGGAAGTGTTGGTTCGGTCACAAACGTAAAACAAACGGGGGCGCGTCGAGAGGTAATCCGAGAATGAATGAAACCTCGGTGGTGCTGGGCCTTGATGAAGTGAAGTTTTTGAGTGAGACGTCGGCTTTTACTGTCTCCTTAATTGCCGCTTTCCTTTTACACTCTTTCGTTCCTCATAGCTGCCCCGTGCTCACGAGTCGGGGTCCAATATCGTGAGAGGCACTCCCCGCAGTGTTTAACTTGCCGCCGTGGGCGGCTGAGACGTCTGACTCGCTATACGTCCAATGTTCGTGAGCCTTGTATAGATGGAGGGACGCTTTCAATCGCGGAGGAAATTCAATCACTGCCAGCAGTGTCGGCTTTCCCGTCCGCCGTGCCCCCTTACCCACTTGGATGCGAGGGAGAAAGGGGATGGAGTGGGACCGCTATCTCCCAGGAAAGTGTGTGGGTCGACTCTAAAAGAGAGAGGATGAAGACGCGAACAGGAAGAAATATCTGACTCGAAATTTTCTTTCCATTTTCAGCATTTTTGTTTCATGGCAGTACTTCAGGGATGCGGAAGCCGGCGTGCAAAAGCAAAACAAAAATGACAAACACAACTGAACCACGAAAAATGCTTCCTAACCTCCTCTCGCATTATAAATTCGTGCACCCCTTATTTTTACTTCGCGTTGCCACTATAGATTGACTGGAAAAAAAAGCGCCAGAATGCGGCCTATACAGGCGAGTATAGCTCTGCAGCGGACAAACCAAGCGTACTTTGATTCGCAATGATCGTATTACTTTAATGCGCTTCGCTCTTTCGTGAAACATTCTGACAAAGTGAGCCTACTCGAAAAACAGAATATAACAACGCCTTTACGAAAGCGGGGGCGCTCGTGGGACTCTTAAAATTCCATCGGTTCCTGTTTCCTCTTTTCGTCTCGGCTAGGCGTGACTTGCAGCCGGGAGACCGCAGTGAACTGAAAGAAGACGCCGGTTTTCGAAAGAATCCCTGGGCAGACGGCAGGTACCCGTATGCCGCGCAGAGGGGAGCGAAACACACACTCCAGACTGGAGGCTCGCAAAGAAGAGCTGCTAGTGAAACAGAATCTTTTTCCGCAGGGCGACACGCCGCGAAGGACGCAGCCCGGGCTCAGAGACGCGAGCAGAAGAGAGAAAGGCCACGTGCAAGGACGGGCGGAATTAAACGCGCCCCACCACTTCAGGTCACGGTCATGTTTCCCGCACAGCCTTGTCGCCTAGAAACTTTGCCAGTTGGGACCTGTGTAGGGAGGAAAAAAAAATAATACGCAGCTGCCCCGTTCTGAGCATTATTTATTATTAGTCTTTTGCACTAGAACTACCCGGCGCCGTTCCAGCACGACCATTCATTAGCGTGACTCTTGCAGAACTTAGCGCAACAGCCCTGCACCTTTATTTTGAATTCCCAGTTCGCAGGAGCCTTTTACGTGGAAACGTCAATGAATATAGTTGTGCGCTTGACCATCAGTGCGAGAGTGCACTGTCGTTTTGACAATGCGCCGCGCGCAGCGGTGCAACTGCACGGATGGCTACGATACGTTACCGAAATTAACGTTTGCTAGTGCAGTTTTATGCTTCAACTCTGGAGCGCTATACAAGATAGGGGCAAAACAAAAAGGCTTTTTGAAGGCTGGCTTATGGTTTAACTACAAATGGATCATTATGTGGGAAGCGTGGACTGAACCTTTGTTGAGGAGAGGGAAGCCCATAGCAAAACAATGGTTGGGAGAAGCGCCTGAGAAATATTGACTGAAATAAAAGGGCGGCGAAGCTTCGAAAACATTTATATGCGCACAAAGGTTTGTCAACGGTCAAAAATAAATACAAAGCTATTACGAAAGTATACGAGGTGTTTCACCTAAGACTTTACACTACTTAAAAAAAAAATGGGTTTTTTGAGTTAGAAGAGCTTTTTTTTTGGGGGGGGGGGGCATATCATTTTCAGTGGTGTAGTGTATCACAATACAGCTAAGACGTGATAACCAGCAGGCTGGTGAACTAATAGCGTATAGTTACCTGTTAAACTATTACTGTTAGGCTCCCTAACCCATCATAACCCACCATATGTAATATTTTAGAAAATGCAGTTACCCCCGGCGCTGTGGTCCAACCAGTTCTGCCTATTTCGACGACTTACCTTCACTGGAGAAGTTGCTCTGCCTGCAAGCTTCTCGAAAGCGCATGTAATTTGGCGCCCTGTAGCCAGAATTTGTTAGGCCACAGCGCCGAGGGTAACTGCGTTTTCGAAATGCTAAAAACTGATATGGTTATTACTTGCAGTGGGCTACACGTCTCCGGATAATTAAGAAGCCTGACTGTGATAGCTTAAAAGTTAACTATTCAATACTAGTTAACCATGCTAGTTACCACATCTTGGCTGTATTCTAATGAACTACACCGCTCAAAATGCTTTGGCGAAGAAAGCGCTCTTCTAACTCAATAAGCCTATTTTTAAAATCTCTGTAAATCCTTAGGTGGAACACCCTGTACATAAAAACATTTCCGTTCTCCCCGAACAGATAAGTTCTTAATGCCGTTTTTCGAAATGCATTTTCCTTGATACCATTATTGTCACTCTCTTCTCACGTCAGTAAACTACTGTCTTGCTCTTGTTCCCCCATCATCTAACCTTGTTTAAGGCATTTCTAATTATTATGCGATATCAGAATGAGCTTGGCGACTTTTTTGGCGGCGTCCGATAGCACACGCGCACTCTAGGAACTGAAGGACCGGGGGGACGCTTTTCGGTGGAGTGTACACTTGTCCCATGTTCCACTCCTTTTTTTTTTTTTCCCAGAATCGCCGCACTCCTCAAACGCGCACGCCCTCCGCTGGAGTAGTTATACTTCTCTTTTACGAAACACTGAAAAAAAAAAAACTTTGCCGGAGCAAGCATTCCAACCGCAGTGCTTAGCGCTACCAGCCGGGCGCGCTACCTCTAGACTATTATATGCTTTCATCTAGAGTTTTGGGCGGCTTCCTGCATACATTTTGCGAACCTCTGCTTTTGAAATTCGCAGGTCGCCACCACGTTAGAGTTGGCGCAGCTCAGTAAATGATAAAAGAGTGCAGGCAACAGCTGCACACCACGGAAAATGGTGCATGGTACTCTGAGTCGCCCTTCGTCAGCGAGATAACTTGTGTCCTGATGCATAATTCTTTGCATTAAAAGTGATGTATAGGTTCACTTGGACCGCTCGTCAAGTACTCATACCGTGGTAGCACTGCAATACGAAGTATTTAGACTAATGTCTCGAGGTGGATAGAGAAGATCTACGGGGTCTGACAGAAATGTTTTCCTTGAACTGAAGCATCGGTCGTTTCTGCGAATCGCTTTTTCTTGCAAGGTCGCTCCTTTGAAATGGATGTGCCAAAATTTGAATGGTGGCTCCGGAGGGCACAAAATACTTTCGCATAGCATAAGACCTGTATTTCGGATAAATTGCGACAGTTACAAGCCAGTCTGTTCATATACGCATTGTACGGAAGTGCACGCCTTCGCTGAATGGTATACTATTCAGGACCCCGGCGTGGTCACATTTCGATGGAAAAAAAATGCCAAAGGCCCGTGTCCTATGCAATGTCAGTGCACGTTAAAGAACCCCAAGTGGTCGAAGTTATGCGGAGCCCTTCACTACGGCGTCCCTCATAGCCTTAGTCGCTTTCGGACGCTAAATCTCTTGAAATGAAATGAAATTAAATATACAGCATCAATGCAATGCAGTAATCTTCGATGTCTACACTGCGCGTATTGGTCGTGCACAAAATCTTGCTGTTTGTGTGGAGCACAGCGCACTTTATTTCATTTTTATTTTTGCTCATCACTGGTGGCGGCAGTCGGATACAACTCAATAACGAAGTTGCTCTTTGGCGACAAAGGACCTCCTTCCGGGCTATGGCATCGGACGATTATCATAAGCCTGCTAGCTCAGAAAGAGAGCTCTTTATTTACGTTCAGCGAAATCATGACAGATCTAGTTTGCGTGATATGCGAGTCACAGGTTACTGTATGGCTGCGCTGCAGTACAGATTTAAAGCGACGAAACTAAACATCCTCCAACTACTTCTGGCCGTAGAAAGAGTGCAGTCACCGTTGCACTGTTTGCAGAAGGAGGCGTTTCACTCCTTAGGCAATTTGGGTCGAGTACAGTGCTGCCAGAGAGAGTTCAATAGCCGATATACTCTATCATAGAGAGTACCAGTTCTTACAGTGTGGGTACCGAATTTATACATGGTCTCTGTGTCATAGTGGGCCCTGTCACGAGACCAAGCATGCCACGTGGTCATGCGTAGTCATATTCATGACTCGGCAAAAAGACTGAGCGAGCGTCACATACCTCATGATGTCACCAAACCGAATGTTACGTCACCAAATCGGAAGTTTTCCGACAACGTGTCGCCGCGGGAGGCGTGATGTCTATGTTATGCAACGCTGCGCAAACCCAGGTCGTGTTGAGCAATGTTGGTGAGATCGTTGAGCTATCGCAAACCATGCTGAATCTCCGCCCTCGACCGAGCGCGTTTACTGAGCCACCATGGCTTTCAGCCTGCGTCGCTGCGCGCATTAGGTTAGCAGCCCTCTTTCTTCACACTGGGGCAGATATATTCCACGTAGAAAGAAACTGCGTGCATCTTTTGACCGCGTCTTCAGGGATAACTTTGGCGGCAACTCGGAGCTTGGGTTCGTGGTAGCAGGATTCCAAAACAGCTTGGTCTTGAAAACTCGCCCTAGTGCACCACAAGCAAAACCCGCAAGCTTTAAAGTTAGGAAGCACTGAAGATATTTTCTAGCTGTCGTTCGCGATGCTTACATGGGCAAACAGTACAGCTGCAAACAGGAAATTCACTTATAAGGCATAGGTTATCTTTCGCAAGCAATCAGCAATGCGGAAAAAGAAATCGCGCAGCGTGTATTACCGTTGCCACACGAACTACGAGCGTGTACAAATCTTCTTGTGAGGAGAAAAATGTGCCAAGCTAAGATCTCCATGCTGCGGCGATCGATTTTCCCATCTATTCGCATAGCGGACTTTTAGTAGTAGTAGTAGTAGTAGTAGTAGTAGTAGTAGTAGTAGTAGTAGTAGTAGTAGTAGTAGTAGTAGTAGTAGTAGTAGTAGTAGTAGTAGTAGCAGTAGCAGTAGTATTTTATTTGCCCATATAGTACAATGTGCCCTCCAGGTGAGACTAAAGGAGGAAGACAAAGCAAGCCTCCTGACGAGGCCTACACCATAATTATTTAATTTGAACTACGGCGGCCGTGTGCACAACAAAAAAAACACCTTCACAACAATAAACAAAAATATGACAAGAGAAATAGTGAACACTTATAAACGATGTAAACGATACTGAACAACAATTGGCAGAAAACAAAGACATTTTCATAATATGCACATTCGGGTAGAAAAGGAAACCGCGCTCAAGACTAAGTATACAGAGTTAGCTGAAATTCAAACAGGAGGAAAAAGAATCTTCACTTTTTTTCTTAAACTCAGATACGCTATGACTTTCTACAGAGCTTTCTACAAGATACTGATATGTGTCAGACAGGGTTACAATTTGGTTATCTATAGTTTGTTCCAGGGCTTGCAGTGGATAGTGCAACCGCACGTAAACCATACGTAACATTTCTTGAGTTATAAGCAATTTCCAAAGAACTGAAATTATGCTTTACTTTATACAGAATGTGAACAGCCAAATTCAAATAATAGGAATGAAAGAAACTGCGGTCATGAAATGTTTCGAAAATTGTTGACGCAAGCGAGTATTACATATATCGCAGCGCTGTTCGGCTAATACTGACGCGGTACAGCGAAATATTCGCAGATGTTAACTCGGTGGAGAAATCAATGGCGCTCTCGTCTGAATAACACAGCTCCGTACAGATTTTGAAGCTTTAAGTCACACCTTTTGTCAGGATGTGTCGTTCTATTGTAGGGAATTTGCATGAACTTGAACGCGAGTGCACATGGCACGGACATGAACTTGCAATAAGTATTCAATTCGTACCTCCGTAGCATCGCGAAAAAAGCGGAGCACGCCAATTCTCGTTGTTTTTTACTGGATGAACGTAGGCGTTCTGTCTTAAGACAGGTTCTTTGTTTTTCCTCATTTCCATTTGGTGATATACCGCATCTATACGTTTTTTCCAACAAGTTTCTACATGTCTTTTGCATCAGACACGGGTGTTAGAAAAAACTAAGCAACGATTGTTCTAGGGAAGAGGCACACATAGCTAGCACGGTCCCTACAGCGCAAAAATTCTGGCTCCGTCTACAGGACAGGCGTCAACTTTGTCAGTGCGATCGATTTCACTTTGCAGTTCCTCTGTTTTTTTTTCTGTGCCCGCCGAAAGGGGTCGTCGCCGTCTGCACTGGCGCAAAGTGCCACTTTGTGATGGCGCCAGTGAAACGGGGTTCCCCGCTGCCAAACGCGGTCTCGTCTGCAGCGTCCGCATGCGATGCTGGGAGTTTCAACGGAGAGATATGCCATGGTTTGCGCCGCGGACATGAAAAGCGCGCTGAAGAACTTCAAATCTTCTGTTTGCTTGTTCGCTTCCCGTCGAACGTAGCCAAGTACTAGAGCCAGTAATTGCTTAGTTGTTCTAGAGCGCCTCAAGAAAATTAAGCAATCATGCCGACTGCCCCCTGCTGCAAGAAGTGCCGCAGACGACGCTACTGTAATTTATTTTTTTATTTGCAAATAGTGTTGGCCGTGGGACGTTACAGTGGTGTGGCGTAACAGGTTTCCTTTTAATTATACAGAAATACAAAAATAAATACAAAGTCATCGCCACCACCACAATCATATTTCTTGCAGCGTAATGTTTTCCCTTTTTCCCCTTTTTTTACAGAAGTAGCGTTAATGAACATTCACTTTAAAGTCGTACAGTTATTTCACACTGAAAAAGAAAAAGGAAAGCTTTTCTACATTCCTGGCCTTCATCTTAGGCGAGATGTAATCACGAAGTGGTTAGGCATATGACATTAAGAAACAACAACAAGAAAATGCCACCCAGTTTGCAAAAAAAGAAGTCTGTTTATGCCAATCTTATGTCTTGGCTTTGTTCAGCGAGAGCAGACGTCACACGACCGGGCAGCCGTCTGTGAGGCGCCCACATCGGCCCGTGAGATGTTCAGAAAAGACATACACTGCATCTCACAGGCTGTTTTCGGTGCAGTGAAATGTAGAGTTCTCTACTCCATTCAGGGCCAAAGAATACAGCATATAGTCCCCGATACATTTGAGGGTGTTGTAACTATATTTGAACCATTTATTGCAGTAACGGAAAAGGTACATCAGGATTGTGTTTTGAAAGTACAGCAAGTGTTTCAGTCACTGGTTAAATTAGCAGACAAAGTCCGCACGAACAGAACACTGCGGAGGCCTCCTGCGAAGTTGTGTGCCCTGATTCCTAAACATGGTACCCGTTTAGTCTGCCATGACTCCTGCGCGCGGCAACTGGACACTGGTGCTTTTTCCTTCCCAGTAATGAAGCCACCAGTCGCGGGGTTAGGGAACGGAGGAACACGTCTTGCAGCGCACGTCGTTCTGATTGGCGCTAATTGGCGTAGTTTTCACAGCGCAGCAAACAACTTGCGAGATGGAGTGTAGTAGCAGTCTGGCTCTCGCTGGACGCCTGGACTGTAGAAGGAGCGAAAAAGGCAGGCCATGGAGCGCATCTCTCCTCGCGTCCTGCTCTTTAGATACACGCGACGCTAGGCCGCGTTTTGAAGCGTGGGCAGACTAAGTATGCTGCCGGCCGAGTTGGGATCCAACGCGCACGAGCAGCCCACTGCGCTCTCCTCCCTGGTGCCCTTTCAAGGCCACCTGTCACCGGCTCCTCATCCTCCTCCGCGGCGGCTTACGGGACTACGCTGAAGCCAGCAGCTCCCCTTGTAGCCTTTTTCGAGAGAAAGCTACTTCACGTCCAAAGATGCAGAAGCCAATATGCCGTTGGAGCCTTCACCTTGCTCTTGAATAAATGAATAAACAAATAAATAAAATAAATATTGTCGCGACAGGGATTCGAACCCGCGGTATCGAGAACAGATCAGCTTCGCTGGCCACTGCTCGAAAGGTCTGTGCAATATTCTCTCGCGCTGTTCATTGCGCATCTTCAACTTCCATCTCCGGGGCGAACAGATCAGATTAGCTTAACTTCGATCAGGGCTTAACCTGAGTCTAAGACGCTAGAGGTGCCGACGACCGAGCAAAGCAAAACCATGAGCCAGTCAGGCTAAACAAATGCTTTCTTACGCCTACTCAGTTTAACCACGTTAAATCCCCACCATTTTTTATACCGCTATGCAAAGCTGTTACAGCGACAGCTGAAAAAAGTGGTCACGGGTCATTTTCTAACGCTGCTACTGTAGGATTGAAAGAATTTAGTAGATTATAGAAGCATCTGTAATAGCGTTCACAGCTCGCGAAGCACTTCCTTAAGAGCGGCTTCGTAGCAAAGAAAGGCACCATGTTTAGTATCAGTGACAGGGATAGTGGACCTTATTTGAGGTCAGACTAAGACCAGCCAGCTGGTCTGCCAGTTGCCAGCTATAGTCGGCAAGAGCCGCCAGTGGCCAGGAGGCGGTTGTGTTGCTGCAGGACTGCGAAAATGAGAAAAAAGATGATTTCAGCGACCTCTTCGTCGCCTTTACGTCCGTATATACACAAGGAACTGGAACTGCACAATACACCCGTGCCGTGGGGGATGCTTGAAGAGTCAGATTTTTCTTGAGCGCCTGTTTAAGCACTTCGGACAAAATATTAAGAACAGACAGCAATTGGCCCAAGGGGCGAGGAGTGCAGCCAGGTAAAGAAATATTTGAAGACCAACCCAGTTTACTCAAGCATAGTGACACATAGAAGCTGAAATTTTTACCTCTCATCAGGCCTCACTAAACTCTCCCCAATTATCGCGGGAGCACAAATGATATGCTGAATGGTTATGTAAATTGTTAGTTGGCACTGGTAACTATTTGTATTTCATAACAACAAGATCCCTTATAGTCTGCACTGCATTATGCTTTCTGTTCGTATTCCTTTTTAGTGGGTTGTTAATAAAGCATTGTAGCAACCTCCTCTCTTTCTAGATTTGTGCGTCTAGGAATGCATACTGCTCGTGACAAATATGAAGCGTTCCGAGCGCATTTCGGGGCAGCCATCACTAAGATGTCGTCTGGCTGGACGGTAAATTCTCCCTCAGAGCTGACGCCATTGTAGTGCTCCTTTTTTTACATCTCTCTCTGTTTTACTTTATTGCATGAACTCGATTCTCTTTTAGTTGTAATTGTTGTTTGGCGTCAAGTCTATAAAATGGGTTTCCTCTTATATTTTTGCAAGGTCTTTTAAATTCATGTTATTTTATTTTCAGGGCTACTTGAGGTTGTCTTTTCTGCTTTTCAAAACAAACAAATTGGTTGAGTAATCGACTGATTAATTAAATAATTAATTGATTGATTGTATTATTGATTGATTGAATGAATGAATGATACGTTGATTCTTTTATTCAGCGCAGATATACGTTTAATTCAATTCAGTTCGTTATTTACCAAAATACTGGACGGTCTCCAGGGCTAAAACTTGCTGCCTACAACTTGACTGGGCCCAGGAGCCGTTTACAAGGAGGCAGCACACATTGATGACAGAGTCATCATCATTATCATCATCAGCCTTACTACACCCACTGCAGGGCAAAGGCCTCTCCCATGTCTCTCTAATTAACCCTATCCTTTGCCAGCTGCATCCACCCTTTGCCTGCAAACTTCTTAATCTCCTCCGCCCACCAAACCTTCTGCCGCCCCCTGCTCCGCTTACTTTCTCTTGGAATCCACTCCGTTACCCTTAAGGACCAGCGGTTATCTTGCCTTCGCATTACATGCCCTGCCCAAGCCCATTTCTTTCTCTTGATTTCGACTAGAATGTCATTAACCCGTGTTTGTTCCCTCACCCACTCTGCCCGCTTCCGATCTCTTAACGTTACACCTATCATTTTTCTTTCCATGGCTCGCTGCGTTGTCCTTAACTTAAGCTGAACTCTTTTCGTTAGCCTCCACGTTTCGGCTTTAACTGAGGAATATGATCTTGATGTTCATTCAATACACCATGATCTCACATCAATAATTACGGAGTGCGCAGTAGAAGTAGGCGGTAGGACAGTTCGAAAGGATACCGGGAAGCTATCTCAGGTGACGAAAGATCTTATTAAGAAGCGCCAAAACATGAGGGCATCTAACCCTACCGATAGAATAGAACTAACGGAGCTATCAAAGTTAATAAATAAGCGCAAGGAAGCCGACATAAGGAAGTTTAATATGGAGAGAATCGAGCATGCTATAAAGAAAGGAGGTAGCCTAAAAACAGTGAAGAGGAAACTAGGCATAGGTAAAAACCAGATCTATGCATTAAGAGACAAGCAGGGCAATATCATTAGCAATATGGATAAAATAGTTAACGGAGCCGAAGAGTTCTACACATACCTGTACAGTAGCTAATGTAATCAGAGCGTTAATGAGAAAGACAGCAGTGCACAGCAATGCGTCATCCCGCCAGTAACGAAAGATGAAGTAAAGAAAGCCTTAGAAGCAATGAAAAGGGGAAAAGCAGCTGGGGAGGATCAGGTAACAGCAGATCTGTTGAAGGATGGAGGGGACATCGTGCTAGAAACACTAGCCACCCTGTATACGCAATGCCTTATGACCTCGACTGTACCAGAACCTTGGAAGAATGCAAACATTATCTTAATTCATAAGAAGGGAGAGGCCAAGGACTTGAAAAATTACAGGCCGATCAGCTTACTATCCGTTGCCTACAAAGTATTTACTAAGGTAATCGCTAATAGTCAGGGCAACGTTAGACTTTAGTCAACCAAATGATCAGGCAGGCTTTCGTAAAGGATATTCCACAATAGATCATATTCACACTATCAATCAGGTGATAGAGAAATGCGCAGAATATAACCAACCTCTATATATAGCTTTCATTGATTACGAGAAAGCATTCGACTCAGTGGAAACCTCAGCAGTCATACAGGCATTGCGTAATTAGGGGGTAGGAGAGCCTTATGTCAAAATACAGGAAGATATATATAGCAACTGCACAGCTACTATAGTCCTCCATAAAGTCAGCAATAAAATTCCAATAAGGAAGGGCGTCAGGCAAGGAGACACGATCTCGTCAATGCTGTTCACCGCAAGTTTACAGGAGGTATTCCGAGGCCTGAATTCGGAACAGTTGGGAATAAGAATAAATGGAGAATACCTAAATAATCTGCGATTTGCTGATGACATTGCCTTGCTGAGTCACTCAAGAGGTGAACTGCAAATCATGATCAATGAGTTAGACGGGCAGAGCAGATCGATGGGTCTAAAAATTAACATGCAGAAAACCAAGGTAATGTTCAACAGCCTAGCAAGGGAACAACAGTTCACAATTGGCAGCGAGAGCCTAGAAATTGTGACGGAATACGTCTACTTAGGGCAGGTAGTGACAGCTGATCGGGATCATGAGAGGGATATAACTAGAAGGATAAGAATTGGGTGGAGCGCATATGGCAAATTCTCGCAGATCATGAGCTGCAGTTTACCAATTTCGCTCAAGAGGAAAGTGTACAACAGCATAATCTTACCGGTACTCACCTACGGGGCAGAAACGTGATGACAGAGTACGGTAACATTAATTACAACACTTTGTAGTAGAAATCATCATAAAATACAGACCTGCTGCAAGATTTATCGAAAACAATCGATTTTTCTCAATTACAACTGAGAAAAGTGTACTAGTAGCTCTTTTGGGGATTTAAAGGCTATCTGTTTGTTTATTTTAATAATACCGGCAGATTGTGTTTTAATGATAGCAGTTTGTACTGAATGCGAAAGTATGGTACTAACTATGGTTGGGAAATTCGAGCCAAAGAAGGAGTACCTTTAGGTTGCAGCATGCCATCGAACGAAGGAAACTCTGGCTGTCATGCTGAGAAAAATAGAAAACATGTAGCAAGCGGTGTTCATATTGATGGTCAAAAATAATAATATTGTATTTAGCAAAGAGATGTCTTGTCGTACACTATCAATATTATCTATGTAGCGAATGTACTTTTTGTGGGGAACTATAATCTTTTCAATATTTGCTTTTGTGGTGCTTGCCCACACCAAACTGCAGTACCTCATGTGAGGGGACATAATGCATTATATAACTGAAGTTTACCTTTTTCCGGCAGAACGGTACGACATCGCGACATAGCTCCAGTCACTGAAGAGATTTTTTTTTTTTTGCAACACAGTTGACATGAGTGTTCCGACTCAAATATCAAGAAAATAGACACCGAGAATTTTAGGTGAATATTTTTATCTTAAATCATTAGAAAATTTCCTAGAATGAATTTCTTATTTCCGGCTCGAAATAAAATAGTTTTCGTTTTCTGGGCGTTTATTTTTATGCGTATTAATTGAAACCAGAGAGACAATTTTCCAAGTACATCATTACAATGCAACAGAAGGGCATTCGGACCATTACCAGAAATAAGCATAGTACTGTCATCACCACATATAATGAACTGAACACTGTTGTCAATATGAGCTATGTAACTTGTGTATAAGTTAAACGGAACCGGACCTAATGCACTGCCCTTTGGTACTTGGGTTTACCATCAAACCGGTTTCATGATTCTCCCGAAGAGGGCCAATGTGCTTACTTTACTTTACCTTCAAAGTGTCTTGTCATCTTTGTTATCTCGTCGATCTTTTGTATGGTGATGTTGGCGCACGCCTGTCATGCCCTTACAAGGACAGACGCACATTTTGTCAAATGTGAACACCTGAACAACAAAAATGCAGTTATCGGCAGAAGGCTCAAGCCATGTTTGTGTCGTGCCCTCACGCGGCAGCCAAGCGCAGAATGATGACATCTGCAGGGAGAAGAGCCACATGGCACCCCCACGATGCGACCATGGGTACGGGCACTGAAGCAATACAGGAGGCAGCGATCTTACAGAATACTGTGCCTAATAGGCAGGTGTAAGCCATAGGCTCGTTTCATACGCGTGTGTGTTCTGAAATTGCATCGACAATCACCAGAAACACACTAAGTTCGAATGTTGTACGCGCATTCATTCTCCAGAGAGTAAAGCGCCGCATCAGGTTGATTGAAATGCGAACGGAAGACGCATACACTCGAACGAGAAAATCCCGCATTATGGCGCCAATGCCAGAGCATATTGTCTTTTTTTTTTGCCCCGTTTTTTCTACTGATAACAGAAAGGAACCGAGTGAGCGCGCAAAGCACAATTTGAAATTGCCTTATAAAGAAGTTTAAATGTACTCAATAACGCAGGCGCTCAGTGTGTCGAGCTTGTATACACAGCGTATTCGAGACACAACAGTGCGCTCTGCATCCAACGCGTGAACAGAGCTCGACGCAGAACCCCAGACTGTCTCAAGGGCTTGGAGAGCTTAGGACACATCTCTTATTTTCCTTCATTCCTCGTCGCAGAACAGCCGCGCAGTGTAGCGCGGCCGAGTGCGGCATCGATTCTACTTGGCGTTTTCCAGTCAGTGTGTCCGCCGCATCGTCCGAAAGGTCACTCGGTCCGCCCTCTCTCCCGCTTCGAGCAGCGTCCGTAGCGGAACGCATGGGCAGATCTACGACGGCGATGCGAACAGAAAAGCGGAGAGGAGAACGAAATAACGCGATCAAACGGCGATTAAGCATTCCTGGAATGAAAGAGGGAAACGGACGGCGAAGCACGCGGCAACAAAGAAGCAGCGCACCAGAACATAACCAAATGAGCACACTGCGGCCGCGCCAAGGCTTGCGGGAACGTCCAGAGTGGCTGCGGCGAGCTTCCGCAAACGTGCGGCCCGGGTAAGCCGACAGGGCGCGATAAGGGGCGCCCCTACGTCGGTCCATGTTGACAGAGGACTCCCGCGCACGGAGGAGGAGGAGGAGGCGGCCTCCGCCGAGTTCCATTCCTCTCGAGGAAAGAAACTGACTTTTCCTGTGGAACGGCAATACTAATGGTTGCGTCGCACGTGTATTTTTTTCTTTTTCCTTTTTATTTCGCTCTTATAGTTGCAAGTTTCCATAGAAAACAGAATATCGCCAGCTGCTGCATAAACACCAGCGAAAGGGTTCGAGAGGTCAGCTTCTGCAAGCGCACATTTAGTAAGAAATGTCAAACACTCACCTAGTTAGCTGAGGGAGGAATAAGCACGAACTGTCATCAAATGCCAATGCTAGTGTACAAAGTGAAGAGCGAATACTTGGAGCTCTGCAGAGTCTGGACCGCGATAGAGCTAGGGGGATTCGAATGAGATAGAGTGCATTTGGCAGGCAATCTCAGGTCTTGAACAGCAGCTTAGCAACATTCTGCAAGATAAAAGAACCGCTGCATCTTAAGGGGCGAAAACTTGGAGGGCCGCGAAAAGGGTTGAAATTAAATTAAGTAGAGCGGTAGCGTTAAGAAAGCAGAACCATGTGAAATCAAGAAACTCCCATAGAATGCGTAGAGGAGGCCTCTTCGGGTAACGGAGTGCATTCCAGAGGAAGGCGAACGAAAACACAGAGTCAGGCGGGAAATTTAGATCGGAAAGAGGCCGCAGATGGCGCGCACTGCTGACACGAATTACTCTGCATAGGTGTGAGCGGCTCTCTGGCGCACTGTCTAATAGGGTAGGCTGTCTAATGACTATAAACACGGAACACTTACGGCTGCCAGCGGCAGCATACGTTTGCCCAGAAGGTCACCGTGAAACCCCAGCGCATGCTCAGCAAGGCGGAAATTTGGGCGAGTTGGTAAGTGTTCATTTTCGCTCTCAGCGCAACACGAACGGGATACAAGACATTTGTGCTAGTCCTTCGTCTTGTGTCCCGTTCGTATTGCGCTGTGAGCGAAAGTGAACCCAGCGCATGCGCCTTCCTCATTTATTCGTCGCTCCTCAGCTCAGCAGTTTGGCATGAATTTACTGATGATCATCTTGGATCTGCGAGGTTTTGCTTCAAGAGGCGCTTATCTTTAGGATTGGATGGATCATTTCTTGTAATGCTCCCTACAAACTCTTAAGTTTGAAAATATTTGTTTTATATTATAGAGTCATTGACAGAGTCGTTCCACTGTATAAAAATGTAGTTAGATGTAACCTCGAATACTTTTGTGGCATATCAATCATTCAACAATCTTCTTATCTTAAAAAGGCACAACTACTCTCTAATGTTGAGCTCCCTTGAAGCTAATCAACATTTTTTTCTCGCAATCAGTTCGGAATAGGGAGTGGTACTCAGTATGCACTAGGTGAAGTTTGGGGCTTCATAAATACCGGAAGTGAAACCAATCAGTTTGCATGCTCTATGATTCTAGACGTCTCCAAAGCTTTCGGCAGTGTTAATGAAGATCTATCTGTTGCGTCAGAAGCTGTACTATTACGGTCTTAGATTCACATTCTTTTCTCTTCCTATGCATTACGTTGACAGTCGCATCCAAGAAGTATTAGGAGGAATTGAAAGCAAATAGATTATAACCGCAAACTTATACATCAGGACCCCATTTCAGCACCACTGTTCTTTAAGTTATATATAAATTACTTTGATTGCGCTACATATCCTATTTGGGTTTTACAATATGCAGATGATATCCTCTTAATTGCTCTCTATGGCCAAGCAATTCTGTAATCATGAACATGGCGTAAAGTAAGCAATGCGGTGGTTCTATAAGAACATAATTACCTTGAATACTGCACAAACTACGCGTGCTTGTTTTCAAAACCCTGTTTCAACCTCGAATTTGGCGCGATTTGCCTACATGTAATAATCTGTTCACGTATCGATTGTGGGAACAATTAAAGGGGCCATGATAGCCTATTTTCACGCACACCCTGCTTATCGTCTTTAATTTCCAACAGGTTAAATTACAATTCCCCGAATTTTCAGTTGACTCTGTGCGTAAATATTTTTAAAACGATTTTTTTTCTTTTCTTCTGCGAGCTGCTTGCTGGTCTGGCAACCACTGATTGCTGACGTCACGAGGGAACACATGCCCCGCGCCGTCTGCTGGGAGCTTTTGAGGTGCTTCAATGCACACCGTGGACCGCGGTCGCTCGAAAAGTTTTTTTCTTTTAGCTTAGCGAAATAAAATCCATTTTTCCGAGCCGTCGCGGTGTCTGAGTGGTTACGGCGTTCGGCTGCTGGCCCGAAAGACGCGGGTTCGATCCCGGCCGCGGCGGTCGAATTTCGATGGAGGCGGAAGTCTAGAGGCCCGTGTGCTGTGCGATGTCAGTGCACGTTAAAGAACCCCAGGTGGTCGAAATTTCCGGAGTCCTTCACTACGGCGTCCCTCAAAGCCTGAGTCGCTTTGGGACGTTAAACCTCCATAAACCATAAAATGCATTTTCCGTGTTCTTTTCTGGAAGGCCTTCAACTTAGTACGTGAGCTGAGTGATCCTTGGGAAAGCGGACTTCCTCGTGACGCCCGTTCTCCGATTTTTGAGGGAACAGAAATCGGTGGACCCCTGCTTTATTATTTACGCTTAGAAGCATGCTGTTCGTATGTTATGAGTGTGGTCTCTTTTGAGCAGTCAAGTGCTCCCGCATGTGAAAAGCGGCACGTGCCGTGCATGCCTTCGCCGATGAGCACCTTGAAAGCCGCGGCGTTTTGTGGCTGGCTACCAAATTCTTGTCCGCTATTCATCGGCTCGATAACTAAAATCAAATTATCAAAAGTTGGCACTAGACTAACCTTGAGGCACGAAAGTAGTAGAGAAAATTGCCGAGTGCAACGATTTCCCTGCTGCATGTACGCGTTTGCAAGTCGAACATATATATATTTCCTTCCAGAACCCTTTTGCAGGAACCAAGCTGCTTGCACAACCCTACGCGACTCGTATGCTTTCACTGCCCGCACTGATGAATAGTCGCCGCTGTCTAAATGAGTGTTTCAAGATAATAGTACAGCGTTTTGCTGTGCGTGCGCATTGTGCCCCATGAGTGCAACGATTACAACAACTGCAGCCCGCGCTGAGGTTGTTTACGTGGCTGTGCGCAAACAGTACTGCTCGTTTGTGTGGCATAAAACGCAAAGTGGATTCTCCTTATCTTATATATTACGTACTCTTTCTCACAAATTACGCTTTTACTCATTTACACACCATGATAACACTGCAATAAGCGCCGATGATGCTGCATCGACTGCTTGAGAAACGCTTCGGGTAGGATACCGGCGCTTCCCGCTAATTGTATCTGCTTTCTCTTATGTCACCCAAATTTAATTTTAGACCGCTTAAGCTAAAACTACTTTCGGCCATTACTTGAATTAATGAAAACAACCAGACTTGTTGTCCACAGTCGACGCCGACGGCTGCTGCCGGCTGCGTTCCGCACATGCTATGCAGACCGGGTCACATATCGGCACTTCCCCCTTATTAAACTCGCGTCCTGCGATGTAGGCAGTCGTCGCTTTTAGGGCGCTGTAGCCAAAACTACGCTCGACAGCTATTTTCATGCGCTATAACTTGCGAATTCGCTCTCCGCAATCGAAGAAACCGCACACATGAATCCTGCGTACTCGTTAGGCCTCGTCAGGAAAGGGGCCGGCGGTCCACCGTCGACCGAAATTCAAGAATGTGCCAAAGGTTCCTCACTTATTAGTAAGAAAGTGTGAGGATATAGTATGTAGCCGCTCGTTTCGCTTTTTTCGATACGGATAAGGTACACAAGCGCAGTTTTCCCGGCCGTCGCCTCACCGGGCGTGAAGCTTTCGCTCGGCCGCACAAGCGACGGCGGCGAGCGGCACCGTCGTGCGGCGTTTTCTGCCCGTATGGCTTGCCTCGCCGATCGGTTCTGTGCGCAGGCACCGATTGAAAGCACATCTTCGCTGGTGCACGCACATCGCGTATGTCGCCGTGGCGAGGTCCAATAGGTTTTAAAATTTCTATGTTCATAGAATGTGATACCATTTATATATATATACCCCCCTACCACACTCTTCTGGTTCCCACTAAGCTGACCCTTAACGTTACTACGATGCGCGGTCGTTGATCGCGATGGCGTCGTCGTCGGTCTAGCGTGACAGACCAGTGCGTCAGCGACGGCATTTGCGTACCGACCAGCCCACCGACCGTCGATCGCCGTCGCATCAGCCTATGGTGTGACCGGACCCTACCTATACCGAAGAAAAACTGCGTTACTGTTATTATCGCATTTATGGCACCAGTCACTCATACTCGTATATGGACACCACTTCTACTTCGATCACCCGCGAAAGTACAGGGGGGAATGAGACCTCGCTGCGCATGTTGCAGCAAAGAGAGCAGACGACGTTGCTCCGTGCATGCCGCGGTGACGTCACGAGGGCATTCAATATGGCGGTCGCTGCCGGTGGGAGGAGTCTCCCGGTCTGAATTTGGATCCCATTTTTGGGAATATACGGCGCGTCCAGGGCAGCCAAATTTCGGAAATTGAATCGTAAGCTCTTGTATTAGTTACTGAAGCACAAAACTGCAATATGAAGAACGCCCATGTCATGGCCGCTTTAAACTACTGGAAATTTTTCTTAACGCTGTCATGTCGTGGTGCACATATTTAGCTCATGTGTGCGTTGCGCTTCGTAAGATAGCATGTTTAATGTCCAAAGTGAAATCTCTAGGTCCCTTGGAAATGCGTAAACACAGTATCACCGCCGTAGCTTACAGCGTGTTCCGTTATGATATAATTTCTTTTTATGCCCACTCTAGCTTCGGGCATGATAAAAAAAAATAACAGCGTCCTGAGAGGTTTACTCAAATTCGTTTGCTATGGTATGTCTTTGCCTTCAAATGTGAATGTGTTTAATCATCTTCAAATCGCTAGTTTTGATCTCTTGTACAAACTAGCAGTCTCACATAAATGTTTAGCGGACTGAAAGATTTTGTAGTTTCCATATCCCAGTGCGGGGACTTGGGCTGTGAGAACGCTTCAGTTTGCCTCCATGCTATTCTATACTATTTATCTTGGATATTAGAGAGTTTCCGTGGTAAGTAATTTCTTTCAACCAGCCGAAAAACTCTTTAAACAAAGTGTTTTTTCACTACAGTATGTAGAGCAACTTTTATTTTGCAATCATTGAGATCGCTAATTAGCTCTTTGGGATTGAGTGGTTCTTCTTTCTTGTAGTTCAGTAATGTTACTTATATGTTTATGAATGTTTTTTTTCACTGGTATCGCCGTCAGCCGGGCGCTGTCTCTCAAGCCTTCTTTGGCTTGGCAGATCCAAATTTGTATTCTTTCATCGCAATAACAAAGCAGTGAAACTCGGCGGACGCAGGCAGAAGCGGATATGCGATCACAACGGGCAGCGAAGGTGAAGAACGCTTCGGTTCCCTACTCCCCTGGAATCAGCGAGGAGATGATCATACTGCTCACATTACTAGTGTTCCTGTATATGCAAGCAAGCTACGGACGGAGCTGGCCAACGTCAATAACACTCTCCCACGCACCAAGTTCCCCTGGGTTGTTTGCAAAATGCGTAGGCCGATTTCAAAATGGTCTCCATTGAAAAAAAAAACACGAAATTTCACCACATCAATTAAAGAGTACCGGAATGATGCACGCAAGTGTGCAGAACGTCAATTACAATCGCAAAGCACGTGGAAGCTACCGAACGCGAGATATATTTGATAGAGGAAGCGATGTGTTGGCGGCAGAACGCGACGAATTAGCTAACATTCAACTCGGGGCAACAGTCATCCAGGCAACAGCCCACCCCTGAATCCTAACAACGAAAGTATTAACCAGTTGTACACCAGATCACTGCGACAAATTGTGAATGATATATAAGCTGACTTTTCCTTGAGTGCTCTACTCCGAACAAGGGTTCCGTCTGGAACCCGAAAGGCCAGTTATCTTTTGTTTGATTAGTGACCGCTTTATGCACTTTGCACGTTATGCTTCACCTTGACCAGGCGGTGTGTCGTCGAACGCTCGACTACATGTCAAGTCGATGCAGTTACCCAGATTTTAGTGAAGGTTTTAGTCTCCTCTCACTGCTAGCCACGAGACCTCCCTTGTACCCTTCCATTGCTAACTGCATAGACTCAGCACGTTTTGAAGCGAGAGTATGCTTCCTTTGCCAGAGGCAAGTATTCCTTAAGTTTAGTGATGAGTAACTTGCTGCTCGGGCAGGATACCTCGTGCGCCTATGCCGATGCCCGGCTACACGGTACATTCTATGCAATGAAGTTCGCGCGGCAGTAAGCGTCGCGACGCCCGGCGGGAGACAAACGGAGGACGACCGCGTATCCCTCGACGCGAAGGGAGATTTGATCAAGTGGCAAACACCCCTGAGCGAAGAAGGAGGTCTGCGAGGGCAGCGATGCTGACCTCTCTGAAAGATCGCGAAAGTGTTTTGTTTCTACAGCACAGCGCTATTTTGAGCACCCGTGATTTGGTATTTACTTGCGTGCTGAAGTGTATGAAGTCGAGCGGCTTGATATGCCCGTCAGCCGCGCATGCCATGCAGCGCGGTTTTCTTCGATACCTTTCGCTTCAGGGAGAAAATAGAGGCATTCCGATCCGACCTTCGGTCGTGTCCTGTCAAAAAAAAGCACACTTCATACACTGTGAAGCGTTTATTTTCACGCTAACCACATTTCTGTGCCAAAATCACATCGGCAGGCGCAAGCAGTCAAACAGGGAGAGTCTGCGCTGGTATTGGCTCGCCTCAGCCGCCGCTCCCCGTCTTCCCGGACGCCGAGCGTTGGCGGGTGCAGATTGGTGGCGGCAAATGTTGTTTTCGACGCCCGACCTCGAGTGCGTGCCGTGGGACGAACATCGGCGACCTGCCACCGTAAAATCGCTCCATGTATCCTGGCCTAAGGGAGTGCACTAGAGGACAGTTTACTCCCTTCTTTACTCCCATATAGACGTATTCGAATTTAGAGTGCCTGCTGCTAAACTGCGATGGCCGGTAGTAGTTTTCCGTCCGGCGCGTTCTCGCACCGCTCTGCCATACACTGACTGCACGTAGCCGCCGCGGTGGCTCAATGTGGCGCTCAGCTGCTGACCCGAAAGACGCGGGTTCAATCCCGGCCACGGTGGTCAAATTTCGATGGAAGCGAAATTCTAAAGGCCCGTGTGCTGTGCGATGTCAGCGCACGTTAAAGAACCACAGGTGGTCGAAATTTCCGGAGACCGTCACTACGGCTTCCCTCATAGCCTGAGTCGCTTTTGGACGTTAAAACCCCATAAACCAAACCAAACCAAACTGACTGCATGTTTGCCTTTTTTTTCTTCACGCATGCTGTTTGCACCGCAGGCTCACGTTTTCGAGTAATCTTGCGAAAAATCCTGGCAAGTGCTTTCTGATAGCAAATTTTGGCTGCTTCACGCGCGATTCGAGGACTGGGTGCAGGCGTTGCGTGCGCATCGGTGTCCGCCTGTGCACAGCACTTTGTGACGCAGCTTGCCACGTGGATTTCTTAGCCCTGCCTCGGCTGAATCATTGAGGGAGCTCTTCGCGTGGCACGCGCGCCAAGGAGTGGCCGTCGCTGTGCGTGCTATACTGGATCTCAGTTTTCGAATCTTCCGAGATATTGCTTGGTTTGGTTTCGATTATGGGGGTTAACTTCGGCGATGGGCTCAGACTATGAGGGACGCCGCAGTGGAAGGCTCCGGACAGTTTTGAGCGCCTGGGGTTCTTCGACGCGCACTGACAGCGCACAGTACACGGGCCTCTAGCATATCACCTCCATCTAAACGCGACCGCCCTGGCCGGGATGGAAACCGTGTCTTTCGGGTCAGCAGCCGAGCGCCATAACCACTGAGCCAACGCAGGTGCTTTAGCGCGAGAAATTGCCGGCAGTTGCTCAGCCACAGCGCCGAGGGTTTTTTTAATTAAGAGAACAGATGTGGCTATTAAGAATGACCATCTACAAATTTCTAATTGGAACCAAGTGCCTATCTGCAATAGCAAAAAAGGCAACTTTAAGAGTTTAGTTACCCATATTTCTAGTTAACATGATCCGCCTTTTTTCTGATGTCATGCCAACTCCGGTATTATTGCGCCGTACAAGCGATCTTCATACATCAAAAATACTAAATTGAAAACTTTCCTAAAGCACCTGGTTTGATCGTTTGATCCTTTGCAAGCTGCCTGCTCTCTTCACAAATGCCCATTCTAGCGTCCCTTTGGACTGGTTTTTCAAGGTGCTCCTACGGCATGGTCTGTGGTTCACTACTCGCTTTCGCGTTTGAAATCTTTTTATGTCTCGACCTTCGTTTTTTTTTCTCTGCTGCTATTAATTTTACAAAGCTAAAAAATCGGCCATGCGGAAAATTTCTCCACCGTGCCATGTAGTTATAGTGATAGGTTGGGTTCATCATGTACTCCCAACCTCAGCGCAACGGCGGCGAGTACCGCGACGACACAGCGGCGCCCGTGTTGCTGCTATTTCTTATAAAACTTTCTGTCTAGCTTTAATTAAATACTTATTGACTTTCGGCAATAAATTCTTTTCCGATACAATTCAGAACTTATATGCTTTTTTTGTTGAGTTGCAATTTAAAATTGGCCACCGTACTACAATGGACAGTTTATTAATTCAACTCGATAGACCCAAATCGAGATTTTATCGACTGGCAATACGCATTTAACTGACTGTTTATAAACCTGCAGTTCACATTTAATTGCATGTCTATTAACATTCAATTCATGTTATATTGCCTGTAAGTTAACATTTAATTGCCAGTTTATTACTGGCCATTTTTATTTAATTGATCTGCAGTTCACATTTAATTGACTGTTTATATAAAGGTCTTAATACATCCAGTCGAGATGTTATTGGGCGTTTATTACGTTGCCACAGTGTTCTGAGCTATATAAATAGCGCATCCATACATGTGCATGTGGTGATCTTAAAGTTACAATACTGTGATACCCTTGCACAAAAGAAAATTGGCATTTATTGTGTCTGGTGTTATAATAAAAATAATTGGTTTTTGGGGAAAGGAAATGGTGCAGTATCTCTCATATATCGTTGGACACCTGAGCCGCGCCGTAAGGGAAGGGATAAAGGAGGGAGTCAAAGAAGAAAGGAAGGAGAGGTGCCGTAGTGGAGGGCTCCGGAATAATTTCGACCACCTGGGGATCTTTAACGTGCACTGACATCGCACAGCACACGGGCGCCTTAGCGTTTTTCCTCCATAAAAACGAAGCCGCCGCGGTCGGGTTCTAGTGTTGCAAGATCGGGATTTCAGACATGGCTTCTGTAACGTGGTTTAGTGTGTTCTCATCTGGCGTGACCATGCCCTGGCCGGCTCATACAAGCTCTGGCATGATTTTGTTTACTGTTTCCTGGTGTCGTCGATGTACCATTTCGGTGATGATGTCTAAGGAAGGAAGCATCCAGAAAAAAATTTGTTACCTAATATGTCTTTATAGTGATGCTCAATGTTTGGGCATACTATCGTGAGAAAAATTAAGAGACCACCACAAGTGTATGCTGAAACGTGCCAAATTGCATATGGGCGTCGGTCTCGCCAACAGGAATGCTTCTTCAGGCGGCACCCGCATGCAGTTTGGCACAGTTCGGTACGCGCTCAGAGAGGTCCCTTAATTTTGAGCACAATAGTAGATAGGAGCATGCACATAATTACGTTATTCATGTTCTTGCCAAGCATGAAGAGCAAGCAAGTATTGAAAGAAGAAGAAAGCGCTCATATCTGCCCTTATTGGAAGCTTTATTGGTAGACGAAAGCAGCAGCTGATTCACACTGGAGGCCCCTTGCATCATGGCGTGCACCTTTTCCTAGAAAGTGAAATATCTTTCATTGCCTTGACGGCTGCTTGAACCCAGCTGTGTGCAGCCCCAATGCCTGAAGATTAAGAGGAAAAAATTATGTTTATTACGAAATACACCACTATAGTGATCTCAGTGCAAAGGTAAATAGCAAGTGCTACCATTAATTTGAGCGCAGTGATGCAAACGCGTACTCCACACTCAATATGACTGAACCGATTAAATATGAGTATGAACAGATTGAGCCTTCTGCTTTACAGTAAATCAATACTTTTCACGTAATGTACACAACTTAAATCCAGTGTGTTTTTTCTTTGCATTCACAGCTAATTTCGTATATTTACAGGCTCTCTATACTTCGGCAACTGAGCTCCTGCCATATTTATGTTGTTGGAACTCATACTGCAAGGTTTTTGAGACAATGGAAAACATTCTAGCATATCATATAATTTCATTCACTTCCAGGCCCACAGGTTCTAATGCTTTGTAACCTGCAGAAATGAACTTTTCGTGTTAAGACAGATTTGATATGAGCACATTTCATGGCGAGAAAATCCATGAACTGACACTTTTTGCTTCTGCACAGGGCACTGAACAGTAAAGCGCTGGCTGGCTGTTTCTATCAAAAGACCATTCTTCTTCATTGCTATTTTGGCAGAGAAGCATAAAAAGTTGACTAGAGGAATGTGGAAGTTCTGCAAATTTATATCAAGCATTGCGCCACACTCAAAGCGACAAGGCTAGAATGTTAAGCAGTGAAAAGGAAACTTTGCTTCTACGCAACTTAATGCACATTGAACAACTGCTTTGAATGAACCCTGACACTCGGAAAACCACAGTAGATGTAACATCAATGTAACATTACCTCAAAGTGATAGCCACTTGTGAATATTTGTGGAAAAAAGAGAAAATGGGCACAGAAATGGAAAAGTGGGACAGTGCACTATTCGACACAATAAAAAAAAACATGAAAACAGGACACAAAGAATGCATTAAAAGTGACCAACATAAATATAGCAAGCAGCAATAAACACTGCTGATTTTGTAAATTGATAACACTGAAATCTGAAATACCTAAAAAAATTTAAATGTGATAAAGCAGGAACTGTAACACCACAAATGACATACTAATAGGCAGAGGAAGTAGAAATAGTAATGCAATAACCAGCACTACAACGCATTGGCCATCAGAACAAAACATGATGACCTTAGTCACGTCAAGGTGCAGAATTTGTTGGGCTAGTTGGTAAGCCATGATCTCAGAACCATCGCAAAAAGGACAACTGAAAAGACAGAAGGAGGACGACACGGACAGAGGCGCTGAGCTTTCAACTTTCAAAGTTTAAAGTTTAGCGCATCTGTCTGTGTCGTCCTCCTATTTTTTCTGTTGTCCTTTTAGCGCTGGTTCTTTTGAGATCAAGTCGCAGAGCAAGCATGACAAGGTAGTTCCTTAGTGTTGTATAAGCACACCTAGACTCTAGTATTTCTAAAAAGGCGTGCATGTTAGAAGCCAAATGATTCGTTATGGCTGTCATTTTTCACTACTACCATTGCCGCTAGGTGCACGAGAAAAACAGGTAATATTTTAGCATGTTTTTTTTGTTTGCTTTTCTTTGTACTGTGCTATATTCTATTTATGAGTATGTGCAATACAACCAATATATAAGGGAAAACTGATAATGTAAACAGTTGAGAGTTCAGCATGCATTCATGCCTTATACGCTGTTCTTTTCGAGTTTTGTTTAACCATGCCATCAGGTAGCAAGCCAAAAAGCTGAGCAAACCAGGTCACTAAAACCTTCTTGTGGAATATATGTGTATTAGAACAAGTATACTAACTGAAATAGTAAAAAAAGCACCAAACCTCACTGGGGAAACGTTTTGAGGTGAACATGCAGAGTGATGCAAATATGACTACTTAGCATGCACAATTTTTCATTTACCACTTTTAGCTTTTCTGTGCATAGACTATGCGACAGTAGACTTCGCACTCAGATCTGGGGGTAGAAAAAATATTGTAAATACAGTGAGAGGCCATACACAGCCGCCAGAATAAAATCTGTGGCCCCTTATGAGAGTTTGTATGTCTGTCTGTTGTTGCCAGGAAGAAAGAAAAGGAAAATGCACAGGCCTGCTCACTGGCTCAAGCCGAGCCACAATCGCTACCACGTGCAGATAGTAGGAGAGTTGAAAGATGGGATAGAAAGACAGGATAGTAAAGACGCGCTAAAGACAAGGCCGATGACCGGAGGCAGTGCAATACCGGGCCAACCGGTGGCTGAAGTGAAGCAACCTTCAAACTTTCCGCCACATTTCCAAAAATAAGTCCAATTGGACCCGTAACAGATACTCTACGGGGTCCGGACATTCGCTAGCATGACTCCTATGAGAGAAGTTGTCAGCAAAGCGGGCCCGAGTAAGGATTACAGTTCAATTACTATTTTAGCTGCACTATGATGTCTTTCATATTTTTCCCCTCAAGTAAAATCAGATGCCGTTGTTGGAAACGTCTCTGAGAAGTGCCATGTGACACTGACGTTACTGTGGAAGGATTACAGGGTTATCCTACTGCTCCAACTGTTTATGAGGAGTGCTACGTGACACACGTATTAGAGTATAGAACGATAGCAAGGTGGTCCTCCTGCTGTAATATCGACTTAAAATGCTGCTCTGTAGCCCCATCACTTCATACGGAGCATAAAAGTTGTAAGATTTGATGTCGCCCTATTGCGAAGAAACGCACATATATTATTTCAAAGGGGAATGCCAACATATGCAGTCAACGCTGTGGTTCAAAGCAGACTAGTGCAACGCACTGATCTCAAAATCGAGGCCTAGAAGAACACACTTTAGGAAACACAATACATACATGTGCTCTGCAGTACACGTTGAACGGGCACAGACAAGGAGAACAGCCCCACATTTGGACAGCGGAGACATCCTCTTCAATGACAGCTCGTTTCAGGCTTCTTCTCTATTGAACAGCAGGCACTTCACCTGAATAACATAGCTTCAATTTCAGTCTGTGTATTCTCTGGAAGATGAAGTACCCACAATGGCTTGCACTTATGGGTAAGGATTCATATTGATGGCATTTCACATAAACACAAGGAAATTTTAAACAGACGAGAGTTCACTTGCTCACACTTGTCTCCACGATAAGCTCTGCAGTGTTTAGAGTTCTTCAAAAATAATTAATCTGAAAGGACTGTGTGAAAAGGCTACAATGCACAACTATTTCCGGGGTGGACGTCGAACAATGATTTTTTTCTTCAGGGTCGCCTACCACTAGCATTTTACAGCTACACGTATGATCGAAGAGGCAGTTTTCTCGTGGGGGAAGCCGCATCACACCTCCATTTACGCTAATACGTGTCCATGTAGCCTTTTACTGTCAGCGGCTTTTTGAGCTTGTAACGCACCACTGCGTGGCGACTGCACTGACTGTCCATCCTTGGGGGACGATGTGTTCATTCTGCTTTTGATTCCAACGCGATTAACCGCCCGCCACAGTGCCATGTCGCTTGGTGTGGTGTTGCACAATCCGCTGCTGCGAACACGAGCTAAAGTCAGCTACCAGAGTACATCGGATGTCGAGCCCTGACGCGTACTCATGCAGTGTCAGAAACCGAGTGGCGCGCGCTACCGGCAACCAAGGCGGGCGGTTAGCTCAGCTCGACAGCCGGTGTAATCATCTCTCATATGTGTGTTCAAAGCTCACTAAGCCACATCATGAAACTGTACCGAAGCGTATACGCGCAGCACATAATGCAACACTAAACAGGCCAAGCGGCGTGCGCTATCGGCAAACCGCTGCGAGCGGATAATGAAGAAAACATGCATGCAGGCAGCAGTGCACAACCACGTCGAACAATGAGTTTAGGTCATTTTCACGGCGTTCGCGTCGAAACGGATACATTATGAACACAGTCGGGCCAGGTATTTAGTGACTCAGTGTCTCACTCAGTGACTCATTTTGCCACCGCAGAAATAACCGTGCACAATGTCGTCGGGTTTGCAAACGCAACAGCGCCTTAGCCCTTCCGTTCTCTCCTTAGTTTGCGCGGAGGCAAATTGCGCGCATTCCTGCGCAGAATTACGGGTCTGACCTGAAAACGAAGACTCGACGCCTTCCAGTTTCCGCTTTCTTCTTTTGTAATGCGGATCCGGGAAGACAAAAGACGCAGCGGCTGCCATTGTTGAAGTCCAGCGTACAGTTAAGACAAAAAGCCAGCAGGCTTCCCGGCGCGGTCACTTTTTCACGTAGTACACGAAGGGCTGGAGGTTGTTCTACAAGCGGTGCCGAAAACTACGATCATCAGTCAACCCAAACACGAGTTTGAAGCAGCTATTTTGTAACCAATAGCACAAAACCATTTCCTAACGTCAGAGCACAAATGGCAGCATGCACGCTAGAACGGACGGCGTGGTCGCGTAGTACCCGAATGAGACGTGTCCTACCGCGTGACCCGCCAGTCTGCGCGCTTGATTGGAACGGCGTAAGTGGCGTTAGGAAGTCCGCGAGGTTCGGGCGCGGGGTGCAAGTTGCAGTAGGTATGCTGCATCAATCAAGATGATGCCATCATAACAGGTGTTTCTTTCAGAGGAGGCTCAAAAATTTTCAAATAGAGGTTTTTTGGAGCAAAAATATTCCACTTGCTGCATAGTTTACCGGTGGCAGGGGACAACAGAAAGCTGGTGAATTGTCTTGAGTAACAAGCTGGTCACTAATTTCTGATAACTAACTTTTAAGCTATCTCAGATAGGCAACTGGTTGCAATTAGATATTTGTAGCCGCTCCATAGTGACAGCGATATCAGTTTTTAGAATTTCGAAAACGCAATTACCCTTGCTGCGGTTTCTGGACAAAATCTGGCTGCATCGTGCGAAAATACATGCGCTTCCGAAAGCATGCAGGCAAATCAACCCCTCTAGTGCACGTAACTTATCGAAAAAGCCAAATCTTGTCGAGCCGCAGCGCCAAGGGTATCGCGTTTCTGAAATTCTAAAGCCTGATATGGGTATTACTAACGACCAGTTACAAATATCTAATTGCAGCTAGACGGCTAGCTTTAGTAGTTAAAAGTTGATTAAAAATTACCTAACCGGCTTACTAAAGACGATTCACCGGTTTTCTGGCGTCCGTCAACACTTGTAATACCATGCCGCAAAAGCCATAGTTTTACCCCAAAAATACCCCGCCGCGGTGGCTCAGTGGTTAGGGCGCTCGACTACTGATCCGGAGTTCCCGAGTTCGAACCCGACCGGGGCGGCTGCGTTATTATGGAGGAAAAACGCTAAGGCGCCCGTGTGCTGTGCGATGTCAGTGCACGTTAAAGATCCCCAGGTGGTCGAAATTATTCCGGAGCCCTCCACTACGGCATCTCCTCTTCCTTTCTTCTTTCACTCCCTCCTTTATCCCTTCCCTTACGGCGCGGTTCGGGTGTCCAACGATATATGAGACAGATACTGCGCCATTTCCTTTCCCCCAAAACCAATTATTATTATTATTACCCCAAAAAGCATATTTTTGAATATTTTCGGAAGTGTTCGCTGAACTACCCGGTACGCAGGGCTGCTACCTCCACACCATTTTGCTGTCATATTTATAAATCAGTAACACAAGTTAGCTCTCTGCTACGTTTTGCAATTCAATTCTAACCTGAGGAAAATGTTTACTACCTCAGTTCTCTCACGGAACCAAATAAAGAATATTGTTTTAAGTTGTATACGTTAAATTCTACATTGCCATGCGACTTCAAGAGCAATATTTTTCATGTGACAAGCTACGACCAACTTCAACATCGTGACCTCTCCCATAGCTGATATAACATGAATAAAATCTGTTCAGCTGAAATGGGAATCGTTTGAGTTGAGGTTCCGGTTGATTCCATAATCAGTAAGAAATCGGCTATAAATTTGATTTTTGTTGCTTAGTTTCAATTAAGTTGCGGTCAATTATTTTTGTACTAGGTCATATCAGTCAAGAACATAATGACTGTTTAATGACCTGTGAGAAACTGGCTTCGAATTGATTTTTATGGCTTCAGTTATAATTAAGTTGTGGTAAGTTAACTTTCTATTGGGTCATATCAAAGAAGAACATATTGACTTTTTAATGACTGGTCAGAAATCTGCTGTAATTTGATTTTTTGTTTCTTGAGATTTAGTTCACTTGTATTCAATTAACTTTATATAGGGTCATATGAGTCAAGAACATATTGACTTTTCAATGACTTGAGAAATCGGCTGTAAATTGATTTTTTGTTGCTTGAGTTTTAATTCACTTCTAGTCCATTAATTTTATACTGGGTCATATCAGTTAAGAACATATTGACTTTTTATAGAACAAACTCATTAGGATTTGAGTATTAAGAGACTTTTTATAGACTCCATAAATACTCAATAAACAGTTAATTGATCCTCAATGTTCAATTTTGTAAGGGATAGACTCCCGCTACTACGCTACACGATATTCCTGAATGTTCGGGCGCGTTTTTACCGGACACCGCGGCGCTTGCACGGTCGGGCTCCTCCATGAACAACGCTAACACATTACACAGTGTGCTAACAATATTGCACTGCCATGACAGACGGGGAACAAGACTCACGAGCGTCTTCGGAATCCGGTCGGGCCGAAACGCGATGCTCAAACCGAACATCGTCGCCAGGTGAACACAGCATATTGGCGTTCGGATCGCTAGCATAAGAGGGAAGCATGCCTCCTTCTGCACAATTGCTCTTTTCTTCGAACACAGCTTGCAAGAATGTTTGTTCACTCTTTCTTCACGCTATATCTCTAAAGCATGACGACGATGGCTTAGAAGGGCGAAAAAAAAAATTGGCGGTGGTTTAGCTCTGGTTAAACCTGGAGTGACGCGATAGCTACAACCGGCCGCGTGGAACTTGCTCAGTTGAATTGCAATGTCACTCTTTCGGCGCTCCGTTTCGCTGGGCGTTTCTTCTTCATATTCATCCCACTTGACATGGCGCATGCGCACAGCTGTTGGAGCTCGGTTTCGCCGGCGCGCTGCGCCGCCTGCAGCAGCAGCTGCCCCGCACCACGTGGCTGGTCACAGGGCCAATCAGTTGACGAAACACGTGATGAATCACGGCGCCGCGCCGCCGGCAGCTCCTCCGCACCACGTGACCAACCACGTGACTGCGTGGCGGCGCAGCCACAGGGTGCGTCGCCGCCACGCTGAAGGCTCGAAATGCTACCGTAATGTAGCTATCGCTACAAAAGAAAACAGCGCGAACTTCACGAAGGACGCAGAAAGGGGATACGATACACAGACGAGACATCAGCGCCTGTGTCTCGTCTTCCCTTTCTGCGTGCTTCGTGAAGTTTACGCTGTTTCCATCGTAATGAACAGCCAACTAGCTCATGATGTGAAAAAAAAAAAGCCGCCGAGGGCCGAAATGGTGAACTTTAGGCGTGAGAAGAGCTCAAAATGCGTAAGCCCAACTGTTTTTTTTTTTCGATAAATTGTGGGTACATTTATTATTTACCGCTGGTGCTGTGCTGCGCTCAAGCAAACCGTGAAGTGTGGGTGATTGATTGTAGACGTACTAAAAATAAGATCAGTTTGTGCTGATCAGGTAGTGCGCGACAAGCAAAAAATGGTCTCTTAATGAACTATTTTGTCCACAAGTTTCAGCAGCGCAGAAGCTGCAGCTTATGTAAAACTATCCCTGCGAACTTACGAAGTACTCGTTCAAAGAGCAGCGGTGAACGATCACGAAACCCACCAACTCGCTTCAATTGCAGGCCCTAGGCTCGTAAAACCACTGTTCTTACGGCCGGACGCTCGGGAACGCATTCATTAGAATTAATACGTCTTGGGTCAACCTCCAGGCGTCTGCCAAGTCGGGAATTCTGGCGACATTATGTGGCAGCCAGCGCAACAAATACTCTGTCTACCGAGTTATGGGAGAACAGCAACGGTGGGCGCACTGCAAACGCTTCGTCCAACACTGCCACGGCGCGAAAATCTATATCGGAAAAGGACTGGAAATCTACTTCACCTTGAGGATTGCACTAAAGATCCAGAATGCACCCTCGCCATTCACCCGCCCTGCGTATGTGCCATTAAGCCTGAGGACATCATCGTCATCATCTTTGGACCAGAATATCTAGAGGCAGCGCGTTTTGTGTTAGAGCACAGCCCTTAGGCGCCCGTTCCTCCGTTCTGCTTCGTAATCGTTGGCGGCGTCGTAGTCGTCGGAGTTGCTGGCGCAACCGGTTGTCCAAGTAGCAGAGCGAAAAGCCACCTGTAAGGTGGCTGCCAGGGGAAGATCCCCGATGGTGGCTAGTAGCGTAACACGCCATCTGCAAGCGGTGGCAGGTGGCGTGTGAACAGGATAAAATTTCGCGTTACAGACTAGCGTAATACAGTGTTAATTTTTTTCTCTTTCATTTCGATCCGCGCAGCCGGAGACGAGTTGGTGTCCTACAACGGAGCCAGCTGCACTCCTCGCTATGTGAAAAATGTCCTTTACATGGAAAAGCATATCTCGACTTCGCACCTGGCCCACGCAAAAGGTTAAAGCTCTCCTGGCGGCGCACGAGAAGTGCCCGCGACGCAAAACAGGTGTTCCCTGACACCGAGAGTGGCTGCTAAGCAGCTCGGCGAGGCCGCGCGTTATCGGGGGCTACTGTGGCGGGAGCGATTTTCCGGAGAGCAGCAGAAGCGTGGAGGATTCCCGCATTGAAAATTCACGAACGCGGTAGTTACTGAAGTTCGTTTTGCTTGCTTGTCTCTGCTTCCTTCGCTCTCTCTGATGATTCGGAAAACGATTCAATTTAATCAAATTGAATCATTTCGGTCGTTTTGTGTAAAAGGGAAATTTGTGAGGCACTTTGGGCCGGTAGCCAGGGGTATAGTTGTGTCTCGAACAAGAGCGTGCACTATAAACTGAAATAAGTAACAAGGGGGTATAAGCTGTCCTCTAATCACACTCACTTTTATAAACGGGAGTGCGCTATACGATAGCCTAGGTCCCTTTTTACTAAAATATAGGTCTATTCGTGTTTACAGTGTGACCTCCCATAAAAGGAGCAGTTGTTGATATGAATTGACCGCTCGCCGGGTTGACTAAAAAGGGATTGTAAGATTCTGTACGTCACGAAACTTGCGGTCAAAGATGAGAAACGAATCGAAGGGGCGGGGAGAGGACGTCTTTACAAAGTGATACTCATGTAGATTTGCCACCGTGCAAATACATCCATGCACCGACTGCATCACTCTGAATACATGGCTGCTTTAATTTCTTTTCAGGAAGAACACATATAAGCAGCACCACCATGGCGCGCTGGAAGCAACACGTAAAACTTGTCCGCTACAGCTTTCCCGATGCTCGACATTGCTCCGCTTCACTGTCTCCAACTGAACTGAGTGCTCGTGCATTCTAGACTGCGGCCTCTGTGCAATTCGCCAATCAGAACGCTCCTGCCATTGGCTGTGCACATTTGAAAAAATTTCCATGTGTTGTTGCGTCAGCTCTGATGTTTTTTTCCATAATTTCAACGAATTGTATTCATTTCCTTCGAAGACGGCCGCATCTTCAAGGCGCTACTGTCTCTGTGGGAAGGGTACAACTGCTCCGGCCGCGCCAACCAAAGGGCGCCAGCGTGGAAGAGATGGCCATGGCTTCACAGGGTGGAGATCAGCCAGACCACGAGGACGACCACCAGTACAGCGAGACATAGTCGCTCAGTGGGGACAAATCAGCGGTCGTGGGCTGTGAAGAGTTAGTGGCCGATATGGCCGACGCGGATGACGAGGGCTTCAAATTTGTGAGCCATCAGAAGCAAAGAACGGTAGGGATCCCGGAGATAGTTTCGCCCACAGAGACAGGGATTGATTTGATCGAGCGAAACCCCCTCATGCTCTTCGCGGTCATTCAATCTCTTCTAGGATCAGCTCCTACTTGCAGCCGATTCACCACGCAAGCGGCTCTTCATTTGATACCTCAACAGATGAGCAGGTTGACATTCTTCAGAACGTCTCTGAGATTGGTGAAGTGAGAAAAACTGCGATTGCCCCATTCTTACATTAATAACACTTGTTCTATTCAGGGTGTGCCAAAGTTGTACTCAGAAAGCGACCTCATTGATTACTTGAAACCACGAGGTGTTCTTTACGGGAGACTACTGATGCGTCGTGTGGACTCTCAGGGAAAGGAGTGGGCAGTGAAAACTACCAACTCTCTTGTTCTGACATTCGCTCCCAACACAGAGCGCCCAGAAAAAAATTAACCTAGGATTCACTAAACATGCAGACACCGAATTCACTGAAACTTCTCCTCGGTGGTTTAGATGCGTACATTTTGGGCACGTGGCCAAAGCTTGCACTAAAGACTAAAGCTGCAAGAGGTGCGGATGTGCTCGCGATTTTAAAACTTGAAATGGAGATTATTGCTTCTGCCAAGTGCAGTGGTGACAATCCAGCGAATTTCGATGGCAGCCCCTTCCGTGTGAGCGCCCTACACTGTCGAATGCCTATTATTACTGGACCCAAAACACAGCCGACTGAGGAGCCTGTGCTCGGAAGTGGCGAATTCCTTGCGTTGGAGTCGGATGTTCTGGTTGCGTCAACAAGCTATGTCCCTGAGAGACCAGATTCCAGCAAGACGTCAAGGTCCCCAGCGCACGAATTGCTTCTTCGAGCAACTTGAGTAAAAAACTGTCCATGTTCCTGAACGACCAGATCACAGCCAGACTCGACGGCATGGAGGACTCTTCCATGCCTGACAAGCGACGAGAAAATCAGCTACAGCGCCCCAGAGCCTGTCCCAGTCCGCATCTTTTGCCGGCGTTGTGAGTCAGTGCGTGGCGCAAAATAAGGAGGTCAAAAATGAGGGTGTTTCCTACCTTTTGCGAGTTTTGTTCGAGGCCCTGCGTTCACAATTTACAGCGATGCCGCCTGTCACCTTGAAGAACTTCCTGCTGCTGGTGCTTGCCTTTGAGTCCATGATTACCGCCTTCGCGGCTAACTTTATTTCGCTCTAATATGGCTTATGTTATGCCTCACAGCACCTGACTGGACCTCGAAATCACAGAAAAGTGCCGTTTATAATGAAGTGGAATTGCGGTGGGATTTTAAGTCGATTAGCTGAACTGAAAGAATTTTGAAAGAAAACTGGGTTCTAGTACTGGGCCCTCTCGGAAGCTGCCGTATCAAACGGTAGATCTTTGACTAGATATGCCGCCCATAAATACTGAAACGAACAGTGTTTTCCATCAAGAAGTGCCGCGCTTTACATACGCCGGGAGATTCCACATGTTTTTTTGAACGTCACCGATCTTTGCGTGGATGACGTTGGGGTCAACTGCTCTAAGGATACAGCTCGGCTTTCGAACTCTTTCTGTTGCAGCTGTGTACGTGTCTCCCCGGAAGCATTGTATTTGTTTCTTCAGCTGCTTTGTGATCGCTGCCCAGCTCCTCGAATTATCTGCGGTGACTTCAACGCCCATCATTGCGTCTGGGGTGCCAGGAACACGGATTCCCGTGGACGCAAACTTGTCGACGTCATTGACAGTTTGGACCTGTGTGTTGCAGTGACGGAAGCGCCACTTTCTTCCAACCTCCAGCCTCAGCAACAGTCATAGACCTGACTTTGCGTTAACCTGACGTCCGAGTGAAGTGGTCAACAGCGCCTGACTGCATGGGAATTACCCGATTTTTGTGTTTTCTGCCGACTTCCGTATGCGTGGCTCTAAAATATGCTATGTTGTCAACTGGGACAAGTACAGAATGCACCTAGCATGTGTATCCGGTGATGTTTGTGTGTTTATGGGTTTATGGGGGTTTAAGGCACCAAAGCGACTCAGGCTACGAGGAACGCCGCAGAGAAGGGCTCCGGGAATTTCAACGACATGGGGTTCTTTAACGCGCACCGACATCGCACAGTACACGGGCCTCTAGACTTTCGCTTCCATCGAAATTAGACCACCGCGGCCGGGATCTAACCCGCGTCTTTCGGGTCAGCAGCCGAGCGCCATAACCACAGAGCCACCGCGGCGGCATATATCCGGTGATATGGCTGACAAAATGATTTATACTAAGATGGCAGCAGCTTCGGCGGTCAAGTTACCTGACCATTCTCCGGCCCCGGACTTAAAACTTCAGAATCTTTGCTTACATTCACGGCGCAAAGACGGACACGGACACAAGGCGAGACACAACATGATCAAAGAAGGCTGGGAAGTGTTACCAAACAACGGCGGGGCTGACACGGATTGGAGAAAAAATGTGGCGGTACTACCTGACATGTACTCCCTCGCCCACCAGCTCAAGGAAATAGGGAAAAGAGCAGGTGTGCTTGTGCTGTTTTCCGGACCAGAGAAGCTATCAAAACTGTGCAAGAAGGTGAATTCCGCCGTTACTGTGGGCAATTCCTGCACTGTTAGGCACAGGCAACCATTTGTAGAGTGCGCGAAAGACGTAGTCTGCTCTATACCTTTGCCCTGTGGCCGAGCCTACATTGGCCAAACGGGCAGATGTCGCAACGAGAGGCTCTTGGAACACAGCAATAGCGTCATCGGGGCATCCCGTCATCTAGGCATACACTGCCGTGATTACCAACAGTGTAAGGAACGTAGTCCCTTTTTGGGAAGAACAACAATCCTTCATAAGTATGTCAACAAAACAGCCAGGGAGATAGCTGGCAAAGGCCGGCATAATTGGACAGGCATGGGAGAGGCCTTTTCCCTGCAGTGGGTGTAGCTAGGTTGATGATGATGATAACTCGAGGTTTAGTCTAACAAGTGATTTATAAGCTAGCAATTCTCCTGTGCCCGAGCAATTAGCAGATTACGTTTTCGGAGACCTAAGGTTTTTTTAGCTGCGGAGATTTTGTTAGTACATGTGTGCTCCAAAACACATCGTGAAATAGGGTTACACCTAGGTATTTGTAAGACTTCACCAGATCTAGGGGTGTGTTAGGAATTGTGTGAGGCAAATAAAAGAAACTGCGCCGGCGATAAAAGCACATGCATTTACATTTGTTGGCATAGAGCGTCATTAGTGAATTATTGCACCTTTCGGAGACGCTGATTAGATCGTTCTTGAGAGTAGATTGCTCAGATGGGTTATTGATTGTTTCGTAAATGACGCTGGCGTCTGCTAACATGCGTATATTAGAAGAAATACATTGAGGTAAGTCATTAATGTATACTAAAAATAACAGGGGACCAAGGACAGATCCTTGGGGCACGCCGGAAGTTACTGGGAGGGGCTAGATAAATTATTGTTGACCAAAACCATTTGCGTACGATTAGACAAAAATATCTGTATCCACATTATAACGCTAGGGTCCAGGTTCAGCATTTAAAGTGTAGTACGAAGCGCTGGTGAGATACTTTAATTTCGTCCTCGGTACCACAGTTTGACCGCCTCGAAATTTTGCACTTAAAGGGCCTAAGAAGAGCCCTTGAAGTTGCGCAGGCGGCAGCAAACAATGCAGTTCTTCATGAGTTACTATCGAAACCTCTTAGCCTTATCGCGTCAAAAAGGTTGATAATGCAACTTGGCCGCCTCGGAGAGACGGCAGCTGGGCGAGCCTTTCTGCAGCGGTTCCGAAGGAGATCTGTGTCCTGAGCCTACTTGGCACTTAATACTCTTAGTTCCCTAGGCATTGATGTTGGAAGGCAAAGCAAGCGGTTGAAACCACCCTTGTGATTTGCGAGCCTCGACTGTACGGTCTCTATTCCTAGCATGCGCGCTAAGCGTAGTACTCCTTTGTCGGCAATGCGTTCGCTTGTGCTTTAACATTTAGAAACAAGGTACGCCCGCCGTCTTCAAATTTTCACTGATGGTTCTGTGGATAAGGCCGCATGAGCTAGTGCAGCTGCTTTTCGCACTCCTTTGAATACTACCTGGTCTGTACGCTATACTGAAGTCGGGCTCTCCACATGGGCCGAAAGCGTTGCAACTGAGGTGGCTTTACGCAAGCTAGGTAGGACCTTATCCAGCTCAACCTGTCTTGATCCTGACGGATTCAAAATCTTCCCGTCAATGATTCGAGCACGGGTTTCCTACTGATGAATGGTCCCTTAGCTTTCTACGCATGATGCATAATCTGCACAGCAGATACTTCTCACGTTTCCAATAGGTGTCCTCACATATAGGTGTCATAGGCACCGAGAGGGCGCACAGTCTCGTCAATACAGCGCGGTCAGCTAATCTATCAAGAAAGGTCCCTCAAGATGCCAAGAGACTCTTCGGAGAAAGTGCTCGGCCTTTTCAGAACCCTGTGGAATTCACCCAACAAGTCTTGTGTGACCAAGGGACTCAAAAGATCTCGGACCACACTGCTACATCGCATTCGCGCAGGTTCTGCTCGTACTGCTGCGTGGATGCATAAGACGGGTCTGGCAATCCCTCTGCTGTGTTCCACATGTTATGTGAGCGGTATCATTGAACAATTTTTTTATATGGTGTCCACTGTACAACGGGCATACCCAATAATTCTGGACTAAAGCATTTATGAACGGGAACCAGTTTATGAAAACAATTTTTTGTTATATTGTAAGGTTTCGCTATAGTATTCAATATACCTGCAGGTGTATCCGCTATTAACGTTTTGCTATCGTCAAGATCATTTCCGTTGTTTTTCTGTGGCAGTCTTAAGTGCTCAATGCGAGCGATGGAAACAAAGATTTTGCTATACAGCAGAAGAATGGACCATTATCTTCAATATTTTTTTAACAGTACCTTAAAATTTTTCAAAATTGAGAATTTTTGCCCGAGAATCCTGAACATGGAAAGGTGCGCGTGGTTCGCTTCACACAAGAATAAAGTGGTCCCTCACCGTGCCCTTCATGAGATTGTATACCCTCGCTGAAAACATTCGTCTAGAAAGGAGACCTCACGCCCTCTTTTAAAATTCCTGCAGGACTCGGATTTTGACTCCAGATGATGACAGCAGGAATTGTGTATTGACTGTATATATTCTTTTTAGAGCCATACAGAGCAGCCAGATGTCATGTATGTGCTTGCTTTGTGGGCCATATTCAGCATTTAAGTGCCACTACGGTGCAGCTATTGCCGACAGAATCCGAAGCCTAACCCCACCAGTAGCTGCAAAAACCTCAACTTCAACCACACCATTTAAGAAAAGTGCTCAGCATCTAAACAGAATCAAAGTATTCGACCGTACGAAGTACCTAATGACCGGAAAGGGGCGCGAAAATAAAGTTCAGAACCAATATTTGAAAACTGGCCAGTCCACCCGTTCGTAGAGGTCGTGTCGTCGCTGATAACAACGCGCAATATAATGAAGAGCCCACGTCTAGTGCTCCATAAAGGCAGAGAATTGGATCGCGTAGTGATCAACGAACGTTCCCACCCCTACTGCCGCGCTCCCCGCTGCATCTTCTTTTATAGAAATGTCGACAGTGCCTGCAGTAGGGGGCTGAGACCGTGCACAGGTGCGCCTCGGCGGGGGTCGACTGCATCAGGGTGAGCTCGAATCTGTCTATCTCACTCAGTGAAAACGGTGGCCGAACAATGAGAGGATTCTGTAGAAGGACAACAATAGTTGTGGCGCCCTCTGGGAAGCGTGCGTAAATTCGTTTTCAGCAGAAAAAAACTGGCTGAAAACAAACGCACGTGGGCGCCGCTGGCGCGATTCAGCTTCGCAAGGCACAAATTCTGCATGCAAAGGGGCGGGTGTGTATTATGCTTTCTGTATTTGAACACTGGTATGCACTTGCAACTTGAGCCATCTGTCGCCAGAACGAAGTGCACGTGCGCTCTCGACTTGTTTTCACCCAGTGGACGACGTAGGCTCTCGTCGGGGCGCGCGAGCGCCCAACTGCAGGCACAAATAAAGTTTGCTCCAATCCAATCACCCATTGGAAGTTGGGCAGAGACGCGCATGCGCTGCGTGTTAGAGCGAACGAGAGCAGTGGTATTTTAAATCAGTGCGGTATTTCAGTGATTCGCTATTCGGCAAGCTCGCCTGCTCAGGCGGCGATCTCTCGTTAAGCTGCGATCGCAAGGTTAGTCTAAGCTTCTACTCGGCATGGGGCATTCAACGCCTCTGGAAGGCAAGGTTGCGGTGAGCTCTAAAGATTTACTCCTGGTGAAATATTTCCCTTCTATCTGACCATCGATAAGATAAACGAAACGTTCATCAATTGTATCGTAACGGCTGCAGAATTAGCTATTCCGCAGTCTTCTGGAGTAGTGCGACAAAACCACAATGTGTGGTGGACAAAAGACTGCAAGGAAGCAAAAAAAAAAACCCAGCAAACTAGAGCTTGGGGTAAATTTCGCAGCTATCCGACACATGAAAATCTCGTATGTTTTAAAAAGGCATGAGCTAAAGCTCGGTACATCCGTCGCATTGCCGAAAAAGCTTCATGGCAGAGTTATGTCTCATCTATAAGCAGTAAAATCACATCTAAAAAAATGTGGGAGCAGGTTCCAAATTAAACAACTTCCCACCGTTCACAATTCCTCTTCTGACAACACCTGGCACAGAAACAAGCATAATGGAACAGGCAGACATTTTGGGTGAGCACTTCGCTGCAGTTTCCAGTTCATCGCAATATACGCAGTCATTTATAAAACAGAAAAATGTAACCGAAAAACGAAGACTTCCAATAAATGCAGGTGAAAAAGAAGAATACAACAATTTGATTACTGTCCAAGAAATAAACACAGTACTGTCTGCCGGAAAGAAAACAGCTCCAGGAGCTGAACAAATACACTATGAAATGATCGCCCACCTTTATGAGCCTGCCGTAGAAGCAATTTTAAGATTCTTTAAGAAAGTATGGGTTTCGGTGAAAATACCTGAAGCCTGGAAAAAAGCTATTATTGTATCGTTTATTAAACCTAATAAACCTCCAACATCTCCTAGCAGTTAAAAACCCATAGCGCTTACCAGTTGCCTCGCCAAATCCATTGAAAGTGTCCTGAATATAAGATTAACTTTCGTCCTTCAATCCTGCGATCTTCTAGATATCCATCAATGCGGTTTTAAAAAGAAATTTTCCACAACAGATCACCTAGTCCGTCTAGAAAATACTGTCAGAGAAGCTTTTATCCACAAACAATGCTGTCTTGCAGTCTTTTTCAATTTAGAAAAAGCTGATGATACAACATGGAGGTTCGGGATTCTCCAAGACTTAGCTGAGCTCGGCATCCGTGGCAGAATGCCGAACTCCCTTAATGACTTTTTGTCTAACCGTTCATTTGATGTCCGCCTGGGCTCAATGCTTTCGAGAAATTTTATTCAAGAAAATGGAGTACCTCAAGGCTGTATATAAAGCACTACCCTCTTTGTTGTAAAAATGAATTCTCTTAGAAAAATAATCACGAGGTCCGTTATGTACTCCGTCTATGTAGACGACCTTTAAATAGCTTGTACATCTTCTAATGTATCAACATGTGAAAGACAAATGCAATTGACAATAAATAAAGTGGCAGCATGGGCGGATAAAAATGGTTTCCGGTTTTCCCCACAGAAATCAGTGGGAATTCTGTTGTCATTAAAACGAGGAATACAGGCAGATTCGACCCTACATCTTAACGACACCGAGTTGCCCGTAAAAAATGAGCACAAATTTTTAGGTATAACATTTGACAAAACACTCACATTCCTGCCTCATATAATGCATTAAAAAAGAAAACTTTCCGATCACTGAATATAATCAAAGTCCTTTCACATAAACACTGGGGTTCTGACAGGGCAAGCCTTCTAAAAATCTACCGCTCTGTGGTACAATCCTGCTTACACTATGGCAGTATAGTATATGGTCCAGCAAGGCCATAGTATTTGAAACGACTGGACCCTGTGCACAATTTAGGTTTACGCCTTTCAACTGGTGCTTACAGGGCGTCACCTATAAACAGTCTTTATGTTGAAACCAACGAGCCGTCATTTACAGACAGAAGAGCCATGCTCACGCGCTCGTACATTCGAAAAATTCGTTCACTGCACAAACATATTTGTTACCCCATCGCTACAGAGTGCCCATATAGAGTACTCTTTAACAATAAATCGCAAGCTTCCCGTCCACTGCTCTTACGATTCGAAGACATATGCCAAACCTTTGGCGTACTAGACATATTGCCAAGCATGTTTCGAAGACGAGGTCCACTTCCGCCATAGTACAACTTTCCAGAAATCTGTGATCTTACTCTGACAGACTGCCGTAAAAAACAAATTCTGCAAGAACATATCATACAAGAATTCCTCACGCTTGAACAAAAACACAGTAATTACGCAGCTTTGTATACAGACGGTTCAAAAACAGACGCTTACGTTGGAAGTGCAGCGGTACACGGGAATTGGAATAAAATAGTAAGACTTCCACAGTGTGCTTCAATCTTCACTGCGGAATGTTACGCTATTTGTGTAGCCATAGAAAAATAGTAAATGAGAACCTCGCCAACAGTATTATTTACACAGACTCGCTAGGTGTGCTCAAAGCCGTTCATTATAGAAATGCAATAACCCCGCGGCTTGGCGATCGCATACACAACATTACAACAGCCCTAGATCAAGGACAAAACATAAGACTCTGCTGGGTACCAAGTCATGTCGGCAAAAAGGGCAATGAAAGAGCATATTTGTGTGCTGCCCAAGCTTTTGGCAAGCGAATAAAGAATGCAAATGTGCCCTATAAAGATTGCATGAAATTGCTACAATGTAAGGCAAGGAAAATTTGGCAGTCCACTTGGGACAGCGAAGTAAATAACAAGCTACACGTAATAAAACCAGTGCTCGGTAAATAGAAGTCATGTGTGAATCAGAAACGTTTCAACGAATTCATTATCGGCCGCCTCCGTATAGGCCACACACACATTACTTACAAGTTCCTGCTAACAAAAGAAAACAAACCAGTTTGTACATGTGAAGATGAACTTACAGTCAGTCACATTTTAATTCCATGTTCGAACTCGAAAACCTACGGAAATAGTGCTCCTCTCCGTTTTATAACCAACGCATCCCTTTTCATCCATCACTGCTTTTAGGCAAAAATGCAATTGTGGACATGTCCTGTGTTTTTAGATTTTTAACAGAAGCTGGCGTTCTTAAAAATATGTAAACCATGACCCAGTACTTTGCCTGATGCACCTCAGCCACTTTCGCATTCCAGAGAAAAGGGCTGAGGTTTTTTATTTTTTGATTGGTTGGGGGCCTCCAGTCCTTTCCCAGCCAAGGACGGCTGATGAGGGTACCCAGCCTCCTTAGAAACCTTTAATGTCTTGTTTTGCTATCAGTACTGGGCAGAAGGATATAGCCTTTTAGGCATTCTGCACCGCCATATTTTTATACCTCTGTAAAAATCTACAGAAAACTATTTCTTATACCTTGAGCTTGGCTCATCATAGTCTTAGTCGCTTATGCGCCATTAAATTCAACTCAACTCAATTCGTGCTCTTAATTGTTCGTAATACAGCTTCTCTCGTCCTGTGTATGCGCATTTACTGTTGCTAATGACAGGAACTACCACCCTCTGAGGAGCCACTCTGTGGTTGCCGCAGAAACATGCTTGTCTTTATCAGCCGCTGTTGACACTCTCGTTGTCTTTAAGTTCTGAACGGCTTTTGAAACGTTCAGCCATTTGTTGTGGTGTATGTAGGCTTGCAGTGTTTTTTAACCCATCACCGGTCAAAGTCGAACGAAAACGGCGCGCCTGCATCGCGCTGACTGCGGTCCGGCTTCTTTCCTTTTCTTGCACCCCAGAAAGGAGGGGAGTGTAGGGGGCGGCACAATCAGAGTAATAGAGAATCGCAGACGGGCCCCTAGAAGCTGAGTGTAAGGGGAGGCCGCTCCAAGGGGACAATGGGCGAACATTGCTGGCGCTCTTCCAAACCACGGAGGAGGAATGTATGAGAAGGAGGAGAACAAATTGATACGCGCGTGGTGGCGGTTTTGTGAACTAGAGGTGCATGAGCCAGATTCCTGGCAACGTTCAGGACCGGAAAAGCGCTTAACAGGCGCACTAGGTCCGTGGACACCTCAATCGCTTAATGAGGTGGCGGGGGTGTCCACGTGGAAAGTGAGGCAGTTATGCACCTTTCCTTTTCACAAAACCAACGGAGGGCTTAGAGTGCGAATAAGGGAAGACTGGGACTGTCCGGTGCCACCGCGGCTGGCTTCTTCATTTCAACACATAACGTGGGTCACGCGCAATTGTGGCATAGACTCCGCCGTTGCACAGCCTATGTCTGCCTCGTGAACTAGACTATTGCAGATTTCGCGTTAAAACGCACGCGACCATCATTAAGTTCGGCGAATTTCGGCTAATTTCGGCGCTGGGTGAGCATAGGGTGAGCATACTCAGTTACGGTGTACTGGGCTGGTTGGTTAACATACATATTGCAGATTTAGCGCCACAAAAGCGAAGAACGGGGCTATTTCGACAAGTAGTGCGGACTAGAGAGGTTGCTTTGCCTTCAAGCTTCTCGAAAGCACGTGTATTTTGGCGCGATGTAGGCAAAATTTTCTGGGTTACAGCACCGAGGATACCTGCGTTTTCAAAATTCTAAAAATTGATGTGGATATTACTTTCGGTGACCTACACACCTTTCAAATAAGGAGACTAACTGTAATAGTTGAAAAGTTAACCATTCAATATCGTTTAGCCAGCCTACAGTTAGCACGTCTTATCTGTATCTTGATGGCCTGCATCGCTGATACTGCAATGGCTAAAATGCGCTCTTCTAACTCAAAACGTTTTTTTTTAATTCTAGAACAACTTACGTGAAACACCACGTATATGTTGAAACTGCCGCCACACGAGTAGTCATGCTAGCCCTCATGTCAGGTTATATACGGCTATCAATGCTTATTAGGAAAATCTAGTTATAACCAATAAAGTCCGGTGACCTTTGATTTCCTCCAACCAAGGTTTTTTTGTGGTCAGCATTCTACTTAAAATCAATCCCATTTCTGTTCTATTCACTCTTCGCCATAGTCTCAGTTGAGTACCAGTGCTAAGATTGGACAGTTGGTGGAGCGGATAATAAAAGAAAAGAAATTACGCTGGCAGACTAAACCATTCTAGGCCTGGATTATCCAGTAGAACATTCCTTCGCGCCCTTCTTTTATTGCTATCTAACGTGTGTCCCCTCCTAGCCACCATTGTGCCCAGTAGAATAAAGGCAATTGGGTTTGGAGGAAGTGGTCTCGTTTCCTCATACGTAGTCACCTGTAATACAAACGTACCGGGTTTTTTAACAAGTACACTGCCAAAAGTGTCATTTTGTTATGACAGCCCACTGCTTAATCAGGAAGATGTTAATTTGCCGAAACTACAATATTTCCAAGCTCAAGCTCCGACCACGAGGCAGTCACGAGCATAATCTAAGTAGACGCTCTAAATATGACGCGCAAGCTCAATTTTACTCTAGAAACGAGTCCCGCTTTAGGCGCGTTTACATTGACGCTTTAGGCATGGCGGAGGAGGCCCACTTGCTCTCTCTAGAGCTTTATTCCTTCTCGGAGAATTTCAAGCACGCTTAAGTGTCTCAATTTCGCCGTGCCGAGAGCGCGCACTGTGAGAAATATTTCAAACGGCGCCCTCCTCCTCGCCAGAGTGTAGCAGCCCATCGCAGCGCCGGAAAGGAGAAAGCATTCTGGGAAGAGCTTCTCTCATTTGGCCTGTCGCTCACCGAGCGGTGCCGGGACGAAAGAGGATTCGCGGCGCTCTGCCGGGATGCCAGAAAGCTCCCGATCAAAACTTCCGCTCTCTGCGTCACACCTCTCAACCCCGTCATTGCGCGAAGCCCTGTCCGTGTCCGACGAGATTGAAGCGCGAAGCCCTCTCTGAGCGCACCATTCGTGGGTCACGGCTGCAGGAAAGCGGCCCAGAAGAAGCCTTGCTGAGTCGCTCCGGAACGTGACCCAACCTTGTCCTGTCGCGGGGAGTGAGCTCTGTTGGCCAAGCTAAGGCGGGCGTGGAGAGAGAGAAGAAACAAGCCGCTTTATTCGTTGGCTACACGTCGCGAAATTGGAGCTCCTAAGCTCTGCGAATAAGTTGTTTCTTGCAGCAGATTTGCCGTTGCTTCTCCGAACCGAGTCTTCGTAGAAGCTCTGCCGATAGAGCTTTCGGCTCAAGAAACAAAGCAGAAGGGTGATCGCCAACTCGCCTTTGTTACTCGGTCCCGCTCCCTGCCAGCAAAATGAACTTCCATCAGTGCTTTCCATCTCAAGGCACGGTCAACATTCAGGTTGACGAAGAAAGTTTGAACACGCCTGGTATCCCACAAGGCGTCTTGAGAAAGTCCTGTCATAATACGGCTTCAGTCAGCCAGCTTCATCGACCAGATTTCGGGGGCGAGAGGGTTTCAGGCTTGTAAAAAAAGGGACCATGCCGCAACGGACTGAGAGATCATAAGAAGGGCTATCTCACTCTTTCTGCAGGAATGGTAATTTCGAAGGCGGATTTAGTTTTGGGCGCAGAAACTGTGCAAGCGATTTCGTCAGCGCAGAGATGCTTTGTTCTGTGTATCGTGCAAGAAAATTGTACCTGCTCTGTGCCCTCTAAGTCAGGTTAATTTTCCTGAGATATTTCTTGCAAATCACTCTGCCAGAAAAAAAGAAACATCAACCGTAACGGCCCTTTTATTACCAATGTGAACGCTTTTAAGACTCTAAACTCCACCGTCACAGTGCCATCTTTCTGCACGATTTCAGCCGCCGCTGTGTGTATAAGCCTTTTGGGGGCGCTCACTCGCTCTGTGCGCTCTTTACTTTGTGCGTGTGTTGCACAATAGAGCTGTATTGGATCGGGCGGCGGCAAAGAGCGAGATAAACACAGTCAAATGAGCTGAGCGCGCGAAGTTCCACTTAGAGGGGAGCTATGACTGGATAAAATAATCGAATTTCTTTCCAGGGGTCGGCAAGTGCGCGCACCGGCGCCTTGGGACGAGAGTTGAACAGAGCGAAATTACCTTTGCCGCGCCATGAAAGCCGCTGTGCAAGATCCCGTCACAATTCCTCGCTTCGTGTCCCCTTCAATTTACATGCAGGGCGCCCATCGAGATCGAGTGACGGCGTCGGATCGGCTACCCTGCGCTCCCAGGGGGCACGAGTGTAATTAAAACACATCGTGCCGTGTGCTTTGTGCCTAATTAAGACACGCTGACCAAGGTCTTTGTGTACCCTTTCTCTCAGCTATAGCGGGCTACTCGTTTGGTCGGGTAAACAACGGGGCAGCATACGTGGCGGCTGGCGTTTCTTTTCTTTTGGCTTTTACAGGCGTTCGTCTGATTACGGCGGTGTTGGGTTTATCGCCGCAGGGGCGTCTTCCCGACTCAGACGGGGTGGCTAGAGGCTTGCGTTTCTTCTACTGGACGGGGAAACGGGGTAGTTTTTGAAGTGACGCAGCGCTAATGAAGGCCGATTCTCTCATGCTCTTTCTTTTTCCCCTCGAGACTCGGAGGCTTTGCAGCTGGAGGAGGGGCTGTTTGGAACTGTCGCATGCAGGCAAGAAGTGGTTCCAGTGATTCGAAGCATGGGGGAGGAAGGACTCAGCACGAAGCCTGGTTCGGCTGTGTGGGATTTTCACCTTGAGTTTTTATGACAAATACAGGACGATATTTTGTGCGCCCAAGACGCAGTCGTGCGATCGTGATCTGCAGTGTGCGTCCCGAACTCCTCATCGTCTCGCAAGAGTGGCATGTTTGAGGCTAACCCGTTTATTCGACCTGTGTGAGGAATAATTTTATTGTGCCGGACCGTCCCCTATCTACGGTGTGCGGCACGGTGCGTGGTTGTGGACAATCAATTGCTCCACAGAACCCACCGTTTTGCCGATCAGCCTGAAACTTGCCTCCTGTGGGGACGATGAGCCTCTGGTATGGATTTGCTCTGGCCGGTTGGACCCCGTACATCCTTCGTTCGCTGAATGCATAATTCCTCGCTTGGTCAGCTCTGCCTTGAGGTCCTCACAACGCTGTGCACTGATGAACCTTCTGCTCCTGTACTCGTCTGTATTGGACCTCGTCCAGCCTAATGAGTCGCCCTATATCCGCATACATCTCGCAACCGTCACACTATCGACACAGATTTCATAGACTTCTGGAGTGCCAATCCGCCATAGACGCCAATGTAAGCGGTGAAGCCGGTGGCGGTCATGTTGCAAGGGGCCAGAATCTTGCCGTGCTGTCCAGCGCAAGCGCATAGTAGGAGTTTCGCGGGCATTTTCGCGCTTCGACTTTTGAAAAGATCGTAATTAAGTGATCGGGTTGTTAAAAATCCTTCGTTAGAGCACAGAATTTATGCCTCATACGCCTTTTAGGCTAGCAGGATTCAGAGGTACACATCAAACAGCAGCGATAAGCTGGGTAACATGGGCACTCAACACGGATGTTTGCGCACGTCTACTGCAGTGGAACACAAAGTATTTCACGACACCCAGCCCTCCCTCTGAGATTTAGGGCCCGCAGCCCTATTACTTTAAAGCAGCGATTGTGTAGAGGTATAACATCCGCCTCGTGTGAAAGAGAACCGGGGTTCGAATCCCAGTGCCGCACAGAACTCCACCGGGTTTAAAAAAAAAACTCCGCGTATGGATTGAATTGCATTACCAAACATGGTGTGCGGCCCGATCTCGATGACCAGAACAGACTACGCATTCCCTCACCAGAACAGAATTCTATGAACAAACCAATTAACCCTCGGCCCTCAGCCCCAGCAGCTGCGGAGCAGGTCACCAAGGGGGCGCTGAGACCTGCGACGCAGCGGAGGGTGCTAAGAACCTCTGGCTCCGGACAGGCCGCCACTGGAAACTGAACGAACGTTTAAAGCTAGAACTTTATCAAGTGAGGCCAGCCTAGTAGTTCTGTTCCAGGAACTAGAGAAAATGGACTTGGGCAGGGCATGAAATGCGAAGGCTAGATAACCGCTTGTCCTTAATGGTAACGGAGTGGATTCCAAGGGAAGGTAAGCGTAGTAGAGGGTGGCAGAAAGTTAGGCAGACGGATGAGATTAAGAAGTTTGCATAGATACAGTGGGCACATCTGGCAAAGGACAGGGTAAATTGCAGGGACATGGGAGAGGCATTTGCCCTGCAGTGGGAGTAGTAAGGCTGCTGCTGCTGATGATGATGATGATTATCATCATGATGACGCCCTAATGAGTGATTAGGTTGGATGCAAACGGCGGTGGACTAGCACTGCTGAATTTGTAGTGCTTCTTGGGCTAGAAAACGCCCCCCTGTGCTATCATAGGAAGCTCGCGTAGCGTTCATCACGTGCATCATCGTCATCGTCAGCCTGACTACATCTCACTGCAAGGTAAAGGCCTTTCCCATGTCTATCCAATCAACCCTGTCCTTTGCCAGCTGCGCCCACCCTATGCCTGCAAACTTCCTAATCTCATCCGCCCACCTAGCCTTCTGCCGCCCTCTGCTACGCTTGCCTTCTCTTGGAACCCACTCCGTTACCTTTAAGGACGAGCGGTTATCTTGCCTTCGCATTACATGCCCTGCGCAAGCCCATTTCTTCCACCTGATTTCGAGTAGGATGTCATTAACCCGCGTTTGTTCCCTCACCCACCTTGTCTGCTTCCGGTCTCTTAACGTTACACCTATCATTTTTCTTTCTATTGTTTGCTGCGTCGTCCTTAACTTGAGCTGAAACCTTTTCGCTAGCCTCCACGTTTGTGCCCCGTAGGTCAGTACCGGTAAGATACAACTGTAGTATAGTTTTCTCTCCTGGCATACTGGTAAACTGCCATTCATGACCTGAGAGAACCTGTCATGGATGTGCGTTCCACCCCATTGTTGTGATTGTAGTTATTTCCCTCTCATGATCCGGATCAGCGGTCGCTACCTGCCCTAAGTAGGCATATTAATTTACCACTTCCAGCACCTCGCTACCAATTCTGAACTGCTATTCCCTTGCTAGACTGATGAACATTACTTTGGTTTTCTGCATGTTAATTTGTAGACCCACCGCTCTGCTCCGCCTTTCTAAATCATTGATCATGCTTTGCAATCCATCACTGAGTGACTCAGCAAGGCAATGCATTCAGGGCATCGCAGATTATTTAGGTATTCTCCATATACTCTTATCCGCAACTGCTCCCAGTTCAGGTCTCGGAATACGCCCTGTAAACAGGCCGTGAATAGCATTGGCGAGATCGTGGCGCCTTGCCTGACGCCCCTCGTTATTGAAATGTTATTGCTGACTTTGTGGAGGACTATGGTAGCTGTACAGTTGCTATATGTATCTTCCAGTATTTTGACATATAGCTCTTCTACACCCTGAGTCCTCATTGCCTCTATGACTGCTCAGATTTCCACTTGCCTAAGTCCCATGATAGACATGCCTCCGTCCAAGCCTTCCATTAACAAACCAATTAGCGCTCATAACAAAGCCGCAAATGGGGCACTGTAATCATTGAGCAGACTAATTGACGCGCGCTATTTCGAGATACCTCTACGCGCTGCTAAGACCTGAATTGCACTCCCAATGCCTCGAAGGCAACGCGCAGGCTTACGCTGCAAACGAGCGACATTTTTGGCCTGCGTTCCAAAAGCCACTGCAGCATACTCTCTTATTTAATGCCATATTTGCGCAGCGGTACCGCAAAAAAAAAAAATGAAGCTCGCCCAAAGTACAGCGTTGCCCTGTGTTTCGAGAGAGTCGTGAATCAGCCGCGAGGCTACTGTATACTGAGGAACTGTGTGCCGAGAAAGCTGCGATCGCGGCGGCTGGGACAACTCGCAGTCGTCGATTGAAACCGGAGAGCTCCGCATTGTTTACACGTCACAAAAGCAATCTGCTAGCGCGAAGAGTTGTCGTTGCAATATTAGGCTCGTGTGAAGACTCTTCGCCAGAAAACTGGTAACGTCGAGATTTACTTTGCTGAATGAACGCAGCACAGCTGTGCACGCCGATAGCGCCGTGTGCTGGCCTAAATAAAGTAGCGCTGAATTACTTTTCTAGGAACACATGCCTTGCCCTCGATGCGAACGTTGAGCAAAGTATTATTGATTTAAGTTTCTCGCAATTGGGGGCTCTCTTCGTTCCTAGCCCTGAACTATCCGACACCATGACGCCTGTTTCGCGTTGCAGAAAGTTTTTTTAAGCGGCTGTGCCGCCGCTATTCCTGTTTGCTTCAAATCAAACGTGAACCCATTTCCGTATGAAACGCGATTACGTGAGAACGGAGCTTCGATAAGATGCGCGGAGCTTAAAACGCTGTAATGAACGTCTTTCGAACTCGCTGTGTGGATGAGGTGCAGCAGCGGAATTGTCATTTGGCTGTTTGAATTAAAGACTAAATTCACGCGCTATGCCGCGGACCGGAGACGGCAGTGGTAACAGGCTGCCAGGCCCTATAATAATATATCGCCGAACTTTGGAAGCAAAATGCGAGGGAGCAAAACGCGCCTGATGTATTCGTGTTCGAAGCGCCGAGCTCGCGGAGCCGTAAGCGCGCCCAGCTGATGGCTGTCCGATCAATATCCGGGCCCCGGGCCATCTAATCGGCTTACACTTAATCGTACGCGCATGCCCTGCAGTGCTGATTGTCTGGCGGCCGTGCTGTCCCTTACGGGGGAAAGTCAATTCCACATTTCTTGCAACCAGAGCGACGCCCCCTGCTGTGATCCGAGCGGTGGAAGTAGGGGCCAGCGTGAGACCTTTGCGAGTCTCTCTCGTCGATGGATGGATGGAAGACCACTGCTTTGAAACGGGGTGAAGGTGGTTGCTCGGCTTATTTATCTTTACATTCCTGTAATGGTGTAGAATCCGTCTATAAATTCGCCATGAATGCTTTTTTCATCCTACACTTCTAACCTTATGTCACCTCCCTGCTTTTGAGCCACCAATCTTCCAATCGCTTTTTGCTTACTTCCACCGCACATTTATTCACATCACCATTATTATCTCTAAAGCTTAGGACCTCAGGGTATACAGTTTCTATATTGTAACGGAAAACAGGGAGACAGGTCGCTAACCAGCAGAATACAGCAAGCAGCCAGCCAGCCAGCGAGAGACACTTCAACGTCTTCGAAGACACTTCAGCGCCACCTGAGAACACCAGGTGGCATTACTCCCCCTCCAAAAAAAAAAAGAAAAACAAAAGCGGGGTTGCAGTATGGGCAGTGGAAAGAGAAAAAAAAAACAGCACAAGCACACAAAAATGTACAAGGGAGGTGGGCGAAGGTGTCCCACGCGAAAACTAGCAGAACACTGAGCGTACTATTCATTACCGCGTGAAGTAGGGTTTCATGCGGACAACGTGCACAACCTCAGAGCGGGGTGGACGACGCTGAGGCTGCACAGTCCCGTCAGGAAGAACTTCGTAGGTCACTTCGGTGACGCGGCGCAAAACTCGGTACGGTCCAAAGTAACGGCACATCAGTTTTTCAGACAAGCCTGGGCGGCGTACCGGGGTCCACACCCAAACTTGGTCTCCCGGATGGTATTCGACGTGCCGATGACGGAGGTTGTAGCGGCGTGCATCCGTGCCCTGCTGCCGCTGAATGTGAAGACGGGCAAAGTTGACGTGCTTCCTCGGCGCGCTGAGCGAACTGCTCGGCGTCTGGCGTGAGTGGGTGGTCATCAGTGCTGCATGGAAGCATTGCATCCAGCATCGTCTGAACGTCACGTCCGTAGACCAGACGAAATGGTGTAAATCGGGTCGTCTCCTGGGTGGCCGTGTTGTAAGCGTATGTGACGTACGGGAGAATCTCGTCCCAGGTTTTGTGCTGCGAGTCTATGTACATTGCGATCATGTCGGCGATCGTTCTGTTGAGTCTCTCTGTGAGCCCGTTCGTCTGTGGGTGATAGGCAGTAGTTTTGCGATGGTTCGTGTGACTGAGCTCGAACACGTCGCGCATGAGCTGTGCCGTAAACGCCGTACCTCGATCAGTGATTACGTGGGACGGTGCGCCATGACGCAGCACGATTTGTTGCATAAAAAACTGGGCGATCTAAGATGACGTACCGCGCTGCACCGCTTTAGTTTCCGCATACCTTGTTAAATAGTCGGTCGCGACTATGATCCATTTATGACCGGCCGATGACACAGGGAATGGGCCCAGAAGATCGATGCCGACTTGATCAAAAGGCGTCCGAGGGGGTTCAATAGGTTGGAGCAAGCCCGCTGGCTTGAGAGGAGGCGCCTTACGACGTTGGCAATCGCGGCAGCCTCTGACGTAACGCTGGACGGCGTGAGAAAGTTTGGGCCAATAATACGCCTGGCGCACGCGTGCAAGTGTGCGGGCAAAGCCCAAGTGGCCGGAGGTCGGCTCATCGTGACAAGCAAGAAGGATATCGGCGCGGAGATCTGCCGGAACGACGAGGAGGTGCGCTCGGTCAACAGTGCTGGAGTTTTTCTTAAACAAAATGCCGTTCCGGAGACAGAAGGCCGGCAGGTTTCTAGAAAATTGTCGGGGTACGACAGAAGCTCGGCCCTCCAGATAATCAATGATAGGTCGCAGGTCTGGGTCAGCTCGCTGGCGGGTCATTAGGTCTAAGGCGCTGACAACTCCAATAAAACCACTCTCGTCCTCTATGCTATCATCCGCTAACCCGACGGGCGCGCGAGAGAGTGCGTCAGCGTCTTCGTGCGTCTGGCCAGATTTGTGCACAATGGTGTAATCGAATTCTTGGAGGCGGAGGCTCCATCGGGCTAGGCGCCCCGATGGGTCGCGAAGATTTGCAAGCCAGCACAACGAATGGTGGTCGGTAACTACTTTGAACGGGCGGCCGTAGAGGTACGGACGAAATTTCATGGTTGCCCACATAACCGCAAGGCATTCTTTTTCTGTGGTCGAATAGTTTGTTTCAGCGCGAGAAAGCGTGCGGCTTGCATACGCGATGACCCTTTCCACGCCACCTTGGTGTTGGACGAGTACGGCGCCGAGGCCGACGTTGCTCGCGTCGGTGTGGACTTCGGTTTCAGCCTCTTCATCAAAGTGCGCAAGAACAGGGGATGTTAGCAGTCGTCTGCGCAGCTCGGCAAAAGCCTCCTGCTGCTCGGCAGCCCACACGAACTGTGTATCATTGCGCGTGAGGTGGTACAGGGGTGCGGCAATCTTTGAAAAATCGGCGATGAAGCGGCGGTAATATGCGCACAGACCCAAAAAACGTTGCACACTTTTCTTTGTTGCAGGAACAGGAAAGTTGGCGACGGCAGCAGTTTTCTCGGGGTCGGGCTTAACGCCATCGGCACTCACGAGGTGACCGAGAAACTTCAACTCTTTGTACCCAAAGTGGCACTTCTCGGGCTTTAGCGTTAAGTCGGCCGATCGGAGGGCATCTAATACTGTCCTCAGGCGTTCAAGGTGTTCGGCAAAGGTTTCGGAAAATACGACGACATCATCGAGATAAACCAAACAAGTTTGCCATTTTAGTCCAGCGAGAACGGTATCCATCATCCGCTGGAAAGTTGCCGGCGCTGAACATAGCCCAAAAGGTAGCACTTTAAATTCGTACAGTCCGTCGGGTGTCACGAACGCCGTTTTTTCGCGGTCCCGCTCGTCGACCTCTATCTGCCAGTACCCACTCTTTAAATCAATGGAGGAGAAGTACTGGGCGCGACGAAGTCTGTCGAGCGAGTCGTCGATACGAGGCAGCGGGTAGACGTCTTTTTTGGTGATGTTGTTCAGTTTCCGATAATCCACGCAGAAGCGGAGTGTCCCATCCTTTTTCTTCACCAGCACGACAGGTGAAGACCAGGGGCTGCTGGAAGGTTGAATGATTCCATCTGAAAGCATCTCCTTCACCTGCGTTTGGATCGCCTCACGCTCCTTCGGTGAGATACGGTACGGCTGCTGATGGATGGGGCGGGCATCGTCGGGCGTAATGATGCGGTGCTTGAGAAGAGCCGTTTGCCGGACTTTCGACGAAGAAGCGAAACAGGAGGAGTATTCAAGTAGGAGGGCACGTAGTTCTCGCTGTTGAGTCACCGAAAGGTCCGGGCTGATGTCAAGGGATGGGCGCACAGGTCTAACAGCTTCGAACGCGAAACATTCAGAAACCTCCGCTAAGGGGTCGGCGAATGCGATGGCAGTAGCACGAAAAAGGTGCCGGGGCTCGTTAGAGAAGTTAGTCACCAGGAGCTCAGAGCAGCCGTCGCGGAGATGGATGAGACCTCGCGCTGAGCAGATGCCGTGGGTGAGCAAAAGGGACAGGTTGCCCTCTGCGACCGCTGTCCCTTCACGTAGTCCGTCGCAGTGAACACTCACAAAAACGCTGGCGCGTGGCGGAATCCAAACGCTCTCGGCGGATATTCTAAGGGCGGCGCGGCGTGGACAGTCCTCGGAGTAAACAGCTTTCTCGGTAGAAAATGTGACAGTGCGCTTTCGGAGGTCAATAATAGCTCCATACTCTCGGAGAAAATCAACGCCAAGGATACAGTCACGGGAGCAGTTCGGTAGAACTAGGCAGCTGACAACAAATGTGGAGCTGCGAATTTGGACTCTTGCTGTGCATAGGCCAAGCGGAGTTACGACATGTCCGCCAGCCGTGCGAATCTGCGTGCCGGACCATGGTGTCATTACTTTTTTAAGAAGCGCCGCTAGCTTTCCGCTTAAAATCGAGAAATCAGCGCCAGTGTCCACCAAAGCACTAACCTTATAGCCATCGAGAAGCACGGGTATATCCAACGAGAATCGATCTCCGAGTTCAGGTACTGCAGTCGTTGCCTTTAAATCGCGGTCGGTCGCTGTTCGCGTTGTCGGGGGGTCTTGTTCGTATCGATTGCCAGCGGCCTCGCCCCCTGAGGTCGCTCTCTTTAGTTTTCCCGGCGGGGACTTGGCGACCGTCTCTGCGCCATCCAGGAGGAGCTTTGGGGCTGTGGCGAAGGTCGGCGTGGTGATGGAGACCGAGACTGCCGCTGGGGAATTGTCGCCATGCGCTGCTGGGCTACGTAGTCCTCGATCTCCCGGGGTCGTTGACCTCTTGGTGGACGGGGCATGTCGATAGGGAACCCCTGCAGCCCAAGCTGTCGATACGGGCACTGGCGATACAGATGACCGGGTTCCCCGCAGTGAAAGCAGAGACGCCGCCGATCCGGAGCACGCCACAGGTCCGTCTTCCGCTGGGGTGATCGTCGATTGTCGATGTAGTACGTGTCGGGGTGTGCGGAAAACAGCGAGCCTTGATTGGACGGAGGAAACTGCGCCGAAGAGGGCGCAGGACGTTGCAAGGCTTCAGCGTACGTTGGACGACGGCACTCCGTTGGTAAAGGCGGCGGGTCAACGGACGGGAACGAAGGTCTCAAGGCTTGAACCTCTTCGCGGACCAGGCTAGCGAGAGAGCCGGCCGTCGGCAGGGGAGCACCGAAAAGCGCCTGGAGCTCTTCGCGCACAACGGAGCGGATCAGGTCACGGAGAAGACCAGGGTTAGCCCCGAAGGCAGGAAGCGGCTCTGTAAGTGAAGCGGCGAGTACCGGCCGGTCGTAGGTGGTAGACCGCCGCAAGAGCATCTTCTCCATCGTGACCGCCTCCGAGAGAAACTCAGCAACAGTCCCAGGTGGACTGCGCACGAGGCCAGCGAAAAGTTGCTCTTTAACGCCGCGCATGAGATGGCGCACCTTTTTATCTTCGGGCATGGCCGGGTCAGCTCGCCGGAAGAGCCGAGTCATATCCTCCACGTACATGCTTACAGTCTCATTCGGCATCTGAATGCGAGACTGCAAAGCCCGTTCAGCCCGTTCTCGACGATCCGTGCTGGTGTAGGTCTCCAGCAGGCGTCGGCGGAACTCGTGCCATGATGTTAGGGCGTCTTCTCGGTTTTCGTACCAGGTACGTGCACCATCCTCGAGACTAAAGAAGACGTTTCGAAGTTTAGCGGCGTCGTCCCACTGGTTGAATGAGGCCACGCGTTCAAACTCGAGAAGCCAGTCCTCTACGTCTTCGAGCTGACTGCCGTGGAATGGTTTGGGCAGTCGCGGATTCTGCAAGGTGTAGTAGGCAGCAGCTGGCATGACAGGTCGATGGGTGGGTGCTCTGGCAGACTCCAAAAGCCCGTGTTCGGGAGGTAGGCCTTGATTTCTCCGGCTAGCACGGTGCACGGGGGTGTCCACTAGCGAAGGACTGGAGCCCAGGGTATCCGGAGGAGTATGAGACATATACAGGGATCTTTACCCAGCGCCTACACCAAAATATGTAACGGAAAACAGGGAGACAGGTCGCTAACCAGCAGAATACAGCAAGCAGCCAGCCAGCCAGCGAGAGACACTTCAACGTCTTCGAAGACACTTCAGCGCCACCTGAGAACACCAGGTGGCAATATATTACCCAAAGGGACAGCTGGCGCCACCGTCTATGAGAGTTTCTTAAAGGACACTTCATTTGCCGTGGGAATGCCGGGAAGACAGCGTGGGCGTACTTGCCTTCGCCCTAGAACATAACTTCGACTGCAGAAAAACAAATTTTCGCAAAACAAGTAAGCAAGGAAGCGTTGTTTTACTGTCAATATGTCCTTTAGTAAAATATGTTTACTGCACATAAGCACATCGGCGTAAACGATCACCGAATTTGCTTATGGCTTGAGGGGGCTTTCTCGTCATGCCGCCAACTATAGGAAACCGTGGAAAATAATTTTGTGGGGTTAACAGAAACACTTTTCAGAGCGAATATTAATTCAGAAAATTGTTAGCGCTTAAAATACTACATTTAGAAGCTTCATTGATGTAGTCTTCTAATGTGGGACGCGCCTTATGTCCATGCATAGGCGATGTTCGTGCCGTAAAAAACTTTCTCGAGCTTCCGCTTTTTTATGAGAAACCAGTTTGCGCGCACTAAGTGATGTCTCTCGACATCTCCTGGCGCTGCGCCCACAGATTTTGCCAAAAAAAAATCATGAATTAGAAAGCGCAAACATCTCCTACCAACAGTGACTGCCGTGTTCATGCTGACAAGTGCAACATGCGGGTATTTGCGTTTGTTAATTTATGAAGTCGATGTCGGTACAGCAAGCAATGCCGGCCACCGCAAGTCCTGAAAATTAACCAAACGCAATCCTCGGTGAGTACGGTTAACATAAGGTGCTCTTCGCGAAGTACTTTGTGCTTTTAAAGTGTCCCCCAGACTCCTACGAGAAATGTGCGTAGTGGTCACGGCAGCAGACTGCTGAGTTCTCAGTTCACACACAAAAAAAATCCTTGTTCCCTTCTTTCATATTTCAATGCCCAGGTAGCAAAGGCTCCCGCTGAGCAAAACCCAGCGTGCTGCGTAAGTGGTTCCCATTGAGGGGGCAAACGGACTTTAGGCTTACCAGGCACCAGGCATGGCGCTCAGCTCACTTCGAGTCAAGGGCCTTCGGATGTTTCGGATCTCAAATGAGCGGCGTGCGTAGCTGCATGGGTAATTACACCCCCACAAAGCGCACAAAACATTCGTAAAAATTACGGTGATGAAAACGAAACTTAGCAACCAAAAAATCCAATCCGTAGCACACTCAACAAGATAATAGTTGTCAATCCGGTGTGCTGTCTTCCCGGCATGCCTCGGGCGTCCATGGTGGATCAAGTGAAGAGCCGCCAGCTTTCCCTCTAGTGTAAAGTAATACCCCTGTCACACGGCCAGTATCAATGGCCATCGAGTCGAGGGCCTTCGAAATTCTCAATCGCCATTGAACTCGAAGGAGTTGTGTCGCTGCTGCACGGCAAATCTCAATGGCTTTTGCAATGGTTCTCGTGTATTACGCCAAGCTTGTGTGGCACCACAATCGCTACTTTGGATATTGCAAAAATAATAAAAATATATGATAAATGCATACTAAATGCTTAAATACACGCATACGCGCATGTCGTTTAAAATCCTTTTAATTGCACGTACAGAACGGACAGATGCAGACACAGCTGTAGCCACTCTATTACAAGACGTGCCAAAACCAAGCCAGTCCATCTGCGTCGGAGCGCTGCTTCGTCAGGCTTAACACCTGGAAAATTGCCTTGATATCTGAAAAACAAAAGCTATTTGTCTCTTGAAACTTTATGCGAGGGTAAGAATGGGCAAATCGAAGGCGAATGCAACAGTTTAGAACACGATACTGCTTTGAGGGAATAGCGACGAAGCTGTTTTCGCTGTGAAGCTAGCGGGCAGGGCGCCGCCATATTGTCAACGCTAAGTACGCAGCAACGCAAAGACCGGAACGCAAAATTAATGTGATTAATGCGCTTGAAACCATACTGATACAATTTTAAAATTTTTGTACAGACTGCTTGCATTAGAATTTAGGCGAATAATGTTTGTTCATGCTTTTGTACCGTGAATGTATCGTGTACGAAAGTGCGCTTGGTGCCGCTCGTAGCAAAGCTAGCAACCTTGGGCAGCGCTCGAAGGCCCTCGAAATCTCGATGGAGTTCCGCGCTGCTCCGTTGACTCGACAGACTATTGACTCGATATCCATTGAAATTGCCCGTGTAGCAGCGCTCGATCGCCTTTGAGTCGATAGGCTATCGGTTCGAGGGCCTTCGAAATGCCCGTGTGACAGGGGTATAAGAAACTCTATGCCTCAGGGACAATGACTGTGCCTGCATCGACATCCGGATGGATATGCATGGAGATGAAATGAACGCCACGCGGCGGCGGCGCCGCTAACTAGTCCAAGAAGGATCGGCGTGTGTAACCACGCCATGGGCTCCGTTGCGTGACCGGTTTGCCTGGATACTCAGACATTGTCGGAGTTTAGCTTTAAAAATTTATCTGAGGAGCCAGAAGAGACAGGGAAGTGGAATTGCGCTTTCTGTTACGGCTCGCTTTGACCAAAACTGCCCTTGCACCGTTGAAGTCAAATCGTCATGGTTCGTTTGGACTGCCTTGTATGACATATGGTAAAACAAAACTAAGAGCACGCGAATAAGCGCTCACTTTTGCCTGTTCTTGAGGGAAGTTTTTCTTTGAGCGAAGGGTGAGAAATGTTACTCGACATTCTTGGTGCCGAATTTTTCTCCTTTGTTCTTCTTGTGACTATCTTGGAATGTTAATACCGGTCAGGTGTAATATGCCGCTGCAATTAGCTTCATTCTCACCGTCGCATATTTCATTCACCCTGATTAGGGCACCTCTTAATGTTGTTGTTTCCTGTGAAAGAATGGCGCATACCCACGGTTCGGGATTAGCAAGAGTTTGATCCAGACCCAAGTGGAAGAAAAAATTCGCTCAGACTTAGTTCGAACGGTACGTAAAAATTTAGGAATCAGAGAAGGTGAGTAAGGAAAGTACGTGTGCTGTCCACCGGTTTCCGTTGTCTCGAGCGCCTAGGCTGAATTTCAGCGGGAGTTTCAGGTCTAAATGTTAATTTTCGACAGCGCGGAATGGAACAACATTATACGATAAGTAGTTAGGTATGGGAAACAGTACGTGCGAAAAATTTGCCAATAAGCATCGATTTGAGTGCATTTGCCGGGCACAACCAAGTTACGAACAGTAGCTTTCGGATATCCCTGCAAAGAGAAGTACGTCAGTGGAAACTGACCTGTATGAAGCTTTAAATAATGAAAGCGCAGCGCAATATAACAAAATGTGAGGCTAGCGCTGGGAGACAGAGTGGGAAGAGCGTGCATTAGAGAAGAAGTTCGGGTTAGTGATTCCGAGGGAAATGGCGCCGGGCGGAATCAGTAATGCGGTGGCAAACATAAATAACACTCATGGTCGCTTAGGATATGAAGATCGATTCGAAAATGGAGAGAGCGAGAAGGGCGCTGAGACTAAGAAAGTTTGTTGGATGGCCTCATCTGACGCAGGACAGGGGGAACTGAAGGTCAATGGTAGAGGGATATTTGTCCCAATGCACCGGCGATGGTTTTGATGATGATGATGAGTGGCAGGTAGTGGCTTCGTCTTTATGCACGGCTACCATGGAGTTAGATCAAATTCAATCCGAGCTAATGAACGTGTATTTTTAGTTGGAAGATCACAGGAACAAGCCAACGCGTCGGTGTCTTGGCTCTCCAGCGGCCACTTTCTTAGAAGCACGCTATACTGCGCGTGTTGGTTGGTGTTCAGTCTGACGACCAGCGCGAAATTTGACAAGGGGCAGAAAGAAAACACAACAGAAGAGACGGATTGTCTTTCCTTTATGCCCCTTTCTTCTACGAGCAAAACCTTTTGGACCAAGGTCCTACTCGACTCCTACAGACAGTAAAGCAATTCTTCCATTCACACGTCTTCACCACATATATTCTGCGAATAGAGGACCACAGCAAGGCAGAATTGGCATACACCAGGACACATGAACTCAATTTTCAACCTCCGAACATGTGCGCGTGGTACCCGAAGAGATGGAAGCATGCTCTCTGTTACGCATACCTGTCGCTGCCACTATTACCGCTGTCTTGAGGATTGTGAGGTTCCTCTCCTGTGAAGTACTAGCTGAAGAGCAGACGTTAATTATCTGACCGAAGTATTGGGAGCTTCAAACTCGATATTCCCAAAATGATATGGGCGCACAGAAGCGCCAGTCATTGTACGCATTACTGCTAAATACAAGAAAAAAAGAGCCTAAATTGGGCTACACTGTATTATAATGGTTCGAAGCCTATGAAGAGCGAGCCACCACCGTCCAGGTTATTATCGTTTCCTCATAGGAGCCAGGGTCCATTGTATGTTTGCCGCCTTTTGCTACTGCTGTGGTTGCCATCGTTCCAAGATGTGCACCACCTACTACGCTACCGGAGTTACAATCGCGCAGGATTTCACAATGCCCAAGAGTAATCCGCGGAGTTATAACTGCGCGCGCGCCGTGCATAGCGTGCATTCCCCTCTCGAGAAAGTGGGTCGCAGTAGCGCATAGCGAAATATTTCAGGTCAATGTGAACGAAATTAAGAAGGAAGCCAGTAATATCGACCAGGCTTGACGAAAGGTTTCCTACGCTATAGTGGCTATCAATATCAACATGCGCTGACACAGACTCAGCTGACCGTATGCCACTGCTGGATGCCAGGGGCCGGCGATTTGATTTCGCACCAGCATCGCACACATGCGTGTTTACTTAAGAAACTGCGGCGCAACGATGGCAACACAAGAGAGAAAAAGACAACACATGCGCACTCTACCAGCAGTTTATTGGAAGAAAATGGGCATATTTATAACCCTCACTCACCAGCCTGCATGGTGGCTTAGTGGTTATGGCACTCGGCTGCTGTCCCGACAGACGCAGGTTCGACCCCGACCACGGAGGTTGAATTTCGATGGAGACGAAATTCTATAGGCCCTTGTACTGTGCGATATCAATGCACGTTAAAGAATCCCAGGTGTTCGAAATTTCCAAAGCCCTTCACTACGGCGTCCCTCTTAGCCTGAGTCGCTTTGGGACGTTAAACCCCATAAACCAAACCAAACCCTCACTCACCATGTAACAACGCTCTATCGCTCTCAACCCAGCCAGTAACAAGTAATCTTCAAATGACAAGACTAAACATAATTCGCATAACGCTTCTTTTGCCCTGCAATTAAAGCACTAGCTTATAACAAAGTTAGAAAACAAACCAAACAAATTTTAGCAATAGCACTGTCAGTCAATCTTGGCAAAAGCACTGTCATGCATTCGAAGCAAAAGCAGTGACTACCTTGTACGTAAAAGCTAAACAAAACCAATAAAAATAACAAACAAAATAAAATAACAATAAAGGCCACCACAACCCCACCCAGATTTGGGCGAAAGCCGCCAGAAACGGAAGAGAGAATTCTCGGAGGTACAGGTCTTCATAAAAACGTTTCCAGATAGCAAATTTCATTTCATTGAAGACCTACAGAGCAATCATCAATACACGCGCTCCCCTTCTTTTTAATCGTGAAAGGCTTCAAGAATTTCACGTGCTACCTGATCGCGACTTCTACCTAGAATCCTCATACTGCTGAGTACTGGCTCACACTCGCAATCTTTACTGTGGAGAGGCAAATTTGACCCCCTCTCACCTTTCCCCTCCTCCCTCACTCTTCTGTAGCGGCTTTTCATGCTCCCGTGCCCTGTCATTGATGCAACGACCCGTCTGGCCTATGCAGACCCTTCCTCATGTCAGTGGCATTTCATGCAGCACGCCGACGGCGCAGGAAACAAAAGGCTTACCGTGCCTCTTGTTGCTCGGGGGTTTCTTCTTTTGCCCCATCTGTGAGCACAACCCCCTCAGCTTCTTAGGTGCGGAGAACACGACGGGTACGTCAAAACGGCTTGCCACCATCTTCAGGCTTTGCACCGCTCGGTGTATATAGGGGACCACTTGTGGTCGCCTAGTTCCGAGCTTGCCATCAGGCGTCTTCTTGCCTTTTATTTTCAAGGAGGGTCTCAGCTACACCACAAATGACAGAGCACGGGAATCCAGCCATTTGTAGCCCTTCAATATGGTTATTGAAGCTAGCCTCGGCCATGTGAGCACAGGATATATGCAGCGCGGATTCCGGGGAAATGGAAGCGATAGCCCTTTTGACGTTCTTGGAGTGCGCAGATCCGTACGGAAATTGTTCTTTCCTGGCGCGAGGGGAATACATCCAGCACACTAGTCCCAAGAGATTGATGTTAATATCTCAAAAGAGTAGGCTGCCCTTGTCTGGAAGTTTATGAGTGAAAGCGAGCCCTTTCCTTTGTTGTCTGAAGGCGGATATTTTCCACAGTGCTATGGTACGTCATGGTAGCGTTAGTTTTAGTATCACAAGGAAGTCTTCAACATATCTAAAATTTTCAGGACTAGGCCATTGTCAAGGGAACAGGCTAAAGCATGGTCATTACGCCAAGTTCTACAATAGCGAGGTAAAATTTTGAATCATTCATATTCATACCTCTCATCACATAGTAGGGCGCGCCTTAGAATGTGATTTAAAGAAAAAATTCAGTCAGCACGACTAGAAAGACTCGAGACAAGTAGTAGACGCTCAGTCTTTGTCTGGCTCCACCTGCGGATAGCTTAATAGTTGGAACTGCTCTTCAAAAAAGGTCGACTAATATAAGTGAAACTGTGCTTCAGAAACTCTTGGAATGCGTAGAACAGCGCCTTCCAAGGTGTTAGCTAGAACGATGCTTCTCATATTACTGTCGGGAACAAACTTTCGGATATTTTTTTATGTGGAATGGCACTTCATTTGTTTTCAAGTGGAATGCTGTTTTTTTTAGCTTTCTCCGCTACTGTGTTCTAGCCATTTTGATCACGCAATCTCTAAAACCTTCTTTTGGGTGTCTTTTGAACAGGAACAACCACCGCTTCTGCCAGCAAATGTTTATTCATTAATTCGGGGCACCGCATTTCGCGCATGCGTTTGGCGCTTGAAATTTTAGAATGAAAAAAAAAATGAAAACAATTCTTTTTCAATGCCTTCAGTCCGAAACAAATGCTCTTGCCTGGAAGTATTATCCGTGTTGTCCGATGTACACTGATACTATTGTTATTTCTAGAATGGCAATCCGTATTCGCAAAAGCTCTCTTGTGGATTCACCGAACTCCAGGTTGGGCACTGCGCACTGAGCGGCAGTCAGTCCTATGTATTTGCCGGCATCAGTGACTAGTGCTCTAACGCTAAACATAGCAGCACCTCTTGCAATAGAGCAAGGAGCTGTACTATGACATCAGTTTGGGCTATTTGGCGCATGTTTCTCTGAAGTCGGTTAGCACGAACAACGACAACAAAGACAAGTCACGTGGAGCCGACGAGCACAAGCGCATGTACAGGTAACTTGTCTTTTTGTTCGCTCTTACCAGCATTCTCCACGCTGCTAGCAGAGTGGCGAGTAAAAACAAAATGGCAGTGCTTTAGCTCTGGTTAAACCTGGTTGAATTGCGCAAGCTTGCTTAGATTTCGCCTTAGAATTTAACTGTTCCGAAGCAGTAGAGAAACTAGATTCAAATATAGACTCTTCGTCGGTAACTTCTATGGCGAGACTGGTCAACCAACGCGTAGCGCACCGCTATATATCGCAGTGAAGCCGCCACGGAGCGAGCGCAAGCCGAGGAGGTCGTCATATCAACGGAGAGACCACCTGCTAGGCGCGGCGATGGCTGGGGGCGACCGCACACGCGACGAGCGCCCTTCTAGCGGCGGCGGGGAGCAAGCTGACGTCACGCGTCGTCATAGCAACGGAGAGAGCTGACGTCACACCACCTGCCAAGTGCAGCGCCGGCTCGGGGGGGAGCACGGCATACGCAACGGGCGGTTAGACCTGGCGTAGTATTGCTTTCGCAATAAAAAAGATTAGCACTAGTGACGTGCCAGAGGAGCGAGAGATAGCAACGCTTGGCGCTGCGGTTACGAACACGCCGATAAAAAAAGTGCCAGGTGTGTTCCAAAGTATGGCGCTATGCCAGTAAAGCGATGCGATTTTAACCGCTCCGGTGACGTCATTGTGCTATTATTTTTTTTTAATTCGTTCACGCGTATATGCAAAGTGAGCGGAAGTTTCCGCCGTAGGTCAGAGGTAAGCTGGTCAGCTTTCGTGCTCGAACGCAGTGAAGCGGGGGTATTGGCGTCACCCCTGCATGTGCGCCATATTTTTGACCGCTTTCCTTTGTCCGCTTCCCGTCCGTGGACTTTCTACCGGAATACCAATTACTACTCGACGACAGAGTGCTTCTGTGTACGTTCTCATGGAATGACATCCTTTTTGAGAATAATTTTTTGAGAATCCCGTGGTAATAAAGAATTCAAATCTGCATAAGCTGTAGAAAAAGCATGCCAAGCGTTTTTTTTTTTTTTGCGGTAGCATTTGAAATGGTGACTAAATCAACGAATAAATTTCAAGCTTCTCCTCAGAGCACTCTAGGAGAGCGGAGAACCTCCGTGTGACGTCACGGGTGGTAAGATTTTAAATTTCCTCTGCCGTTAACCACACCCTTCTGCGCGTCGTTGGATGCTGCCAAACAACTCTCGGCGGGCTTTGGCTTCGGGGCCTAGGTTCTCTTCCCACAATGCATACGTTTCTGCGTTGGCAATGTACATTTGCCATAGATGACATCATCATGCGACCCCGACATGTCGCTGCGGTTTGCGGGGAAGCTTGAAGGTTGTCCCGATTTTAATCGGCTATTACGTCCCCATTTCAAATGCTAGCTCAAAAGGATTTTGCATGCATTATCTGCAAGTTTAACACCTCAGACACCTTTAAGCTCGTCAAATTCTAAAGCATCTGCAATTGGCCTTTATTGCTACCTTCTATTCATATCCGATTTTGCTCTCGCCTTACTCGGTAAACGACTAAGAACGCTGGTAGAAGCTTTAATGGGTTCGTTCTGTAAGTATACGAGCGGTAATGAACTTCCTGCAGCTTCAGGTGATGTCGTGATTCATTACCATTAGTGTTATTCTCTTTTCAAGAGACGGGCCTGTTGCCCCGTCGACAGCTGCTTTATTATAAATCACGTGAGCTTGCCAAGTTCCCAGGACACAATAACGAGGCCAGGGTTTCGACTACTTGCCGGCAACAGTTTAATATTCCACGCCAGCATTCCTTGCGTAAGGTCTCAGAAGCTCGCCGTTAGGTCATACTCTGTCTCTTGTACGAGACTTAATTGCCTTAATTTCTCACACGACGTGCAGTACTTTTGTGTCAAGATCAAAATGCAGCTGTCTTCGAGGTCAGTACATACATAAATTTACTTGTGCAGTACCTACAGAAATCGAAGTAAACAAATCAACATTCTTGAAAATTTGCTACCTCTACGCTTCAACCGCTGTCTGGAGAATTCTGAAACCTTGTCCCCAAGGCCACGAATGTTAAAATGAGTACTCTACCGGATGAGAGCTCTACCGAATTTCACTAATGCTATTATTTGTAGCCTAATTTTAATATTTTTGATTGTTTTAATGACGTCTTTAATTGTAAGTTGCGGTGTTCTTGTGGAATGACTGGATTGTGTTGAATTCTTTAGTTTTTTAACAGGGAAGCTGTTCTTTATCCAGGCTTTCACGGGACAAGGCGTGGTAACGCGTGCGCATGCGATGCGGAGAGGGCATAGTATGCGAGGGGGAGAGCAAGCGACAAGCACAGCTGCAGCATAGTGGGGAGAAGGGGAGCGGGCGCCAGGCGCAGGTGAGCGGAGTCAAGGAGAGAGGGAAATGAGTCGGCGAATTGGAGAGAACGCGCCCAGCAGGTGGTTCGGTGCAGCGCGCAGATATGACAGTTTTAGCTGTGCGTACGCAAGTGCTTGCGTACGCAAAGCGCTACGGCGCTGCGTGCGTTACGGTGTCCGCTCCGAAGTGTAGTTTTAGCTGGCCGCGCTGTAGCGTCCCTCAGCGGAAGCGGAGGCAGCTTCGCTGTTAACATCAAGCTGGGCCAAGTTTTTTTTTCTCACAATACTCGTGAAAGATTCCAGGTATGGGGTACTACGCGAGTAGACGTTTTTTCTACGGTTCTCTTTAAATGTTGGGGATCGTTCTGGAGCACGGATTCTGTGAGAATGCCACGCCAGCCTTTCACTGTTTGGGAGAACAACGAGAAGAGGTGCGCAGTCGTGTGCGCATCAGGCGGATGCGCACTTTTGGTGGAGCTGAAAAGGTGCAAATTCGAGGCGGGAGGGAATGATAACTGAATTGGATATCTCTGGGTCCCAAATCGCCAATGCGTCCTCTAATTATGTTTGAACGAGAGTTAAACAGGCAAAAAAATTATGAAGGGCATTTAAGAATGCTTTGAATGTGAAAAATTGCCTCATCGTGAGATCAGTTGCGAGGTTCATTAAACATTCCTTCCTTTCTAATCACACACCTACTCATTAGCATCCATTTTTAAGGGAACGAATGCACTAGGTTCACTTTTATTCGCCAGGAAGTGAAGGGATTTTGTGGGCTATAGATTCCGTGCGCGCCTCGAAATCTGAAGGTCTTTGTTTCAATTCCCCGCACCTTCAATTGGACGCTGTTCTCGATTCCTCGATTTGTGCTTTCATTTCCGCTCTGAAAACACGTCTGCTCGGCCTGTGAGCCAAGGGGAAATAAGCCAGTCCTCCCGTATGCCTCGGCACACTCTAAAGTGTAAAGGAATCCATCGTAAAGTGTTGTTTCAGGAGCGTCCTCGTGAAATCATGCAAGCACCTACAGGAAGATGCTTTTCAGAAGCAAACGGATCGCTTTCGCGAAGCCGGCTACTCAGCACATCTTCTGATTGCTGTAGCCGAAAGCATGCTTAAATCAAAAAAACCCAGTGAAAATTACTGTCGAAGCAAGGCATCGCTGATACCTTACCCACATACTGCGTCCCATAACCTGAAAAAGATCGGCAACAAAGCAGGAGTTCATGTTATATTTTCGGCCCCAAGGAAATTGCATCAGCTGTGCAGAAAGGTTAATTCTGACGTAACTAGAAAGCCAGACTGCGTGACGAAGCATCGTCCGCGTCTTGTAAACTGTGAGAAATATTTATACAATCCCGCTGTGATGTGGTAATATCTATATCGGCCACACGGGGAGATGCCTGAATTAAAAGGTTACAGGAACGTCACAGAACACTGAAAGATGTTAACTCGGGTGACCTAAGCAAGCACTGCAGCCAATGTAAAAATTGCAGACCTGCATTTTGAAAGAACGGCCGTTCTGCGCAATTGCCGCGGCAGCACAATAAAGGTGGTAGTAGAAGCTCAGGCAATATAAAGATTCTCTGATAAATGTGTCAGCGCCCATGAGCATGCAAATCACTGGATGGAAGGTTACGGGCCTACGAGATAATTGTGCCATGGGAACGTGAGCTGTTGTTTTCCTGTGTTGTCACGGGACTTGGCCTATATAAGCCAGTCCAATGCAGTAAACGATGTTGTCAGTCAGCGCCTGTGTTTGTGTGACTCTTTCTTGTCCGTGTTGCGACCGCACTGTAGTCGTCAATATTACTATAATAAATTTTACGAGGGGGAAGCTAGTGGTAAATGACACCAAAAGAAGTCAACATCGGCGGGCGTCCTTAATGACTACACATATGTGATCTTAGGAAGAAAGGTCGTGGATTTCGTTACTGCCTAGATACAGTTGAACCTCGGTCTAACAAAGTCAAAGGGCCCCTCTACCCCCCCCCCCCCCCCCCCCACACCCGATTTTTTCGTTATAGTGGCAGCTACGTTACAGCCGTAGGTGGCCATGGCCGCCAGTGCCGCATGCCGACGGGCTTGCCTATCACCATGATGACCTAAGAGAGCACTGGTGGCGTTCAATCTGCTGTGGATCTGTGCTGGCGCCTCTGGCCAGCGTACTCATGCGTCATGCGGGAAAGCGATCCCAAACGGGTACTAACAATGGATTCGCCGCCACGCTTCCACCGTCGCCCGTATCAGCTTCAGCACATACGACGTGGAGATATAGGTGTAGTCTTCTACGATACGAATCCTCCAAGACCTGTCTTTTTGGAGCTGGAACCCATGCGGGCCGTAGAAGAAACAGGTGCTCGTAGGGGGCTCTGTGCGCGTGTTTAGGCTCCCTTTCGGGGATAAGGTAGATAAGAGAGAGACGTTTTCACAGTTTTAGTCTCGTTTTCTAAAAGCCGAAGCCAAAACGGGCATGCGGTTGCCTTTCAACTGTGAGTATCGGTTTTGAGAAACGCGGAAATACTTGGGTAAGTCTGTCCAGGCGCAAAAGATCCAGCGCACCGCTCCGTGTGACATGGCTCAGCGGGCCAAGTTGATCGAGTTTTGCCGTACAGACTAACGCCTAAGTTAGTTTCTCTGGGGTTTGGTTATATGACATATCCTTGCGAAGAAAAAATTAACATCCTAAAAAAGGGCTATTATAGGAGCTTACAACAGCAATAGCAATTCGTTTGTTTTACTCTTTAGTTCGTTGTTAGCCATTTCGTTAGAATGAGGTTTGGCTATGTTTGCCGGAGAGAACAGACGGATAACCTGGTCGAAAATCAGATAATTAGGTGATGGTCAAGCGTGATTCCGATGGAAAGATACTAATTATGTTTTGTTAGTGTTGATGTTGACCAACGTGAAAGCCACCGACGAAAAAAAATGAAGATGGAAAGATGTTTCGGCTCCCGCACCATGCCACGTCCCGCAGCATCCCAACCAGATGGTATTCCGCTAGAACCATGACTTCTAATGTTGATATTAACTGACTCTTTATTACAGCAGGTTTAAATGAGTTGTAGATCATTCTGTAAAGCAGTAGTGTCGGTACTTCTGTAATTGGCGCTATGATTACGCAGTCATTCGCAATGAAACGGATGTTCGAAGGTCTGACATAGTCGACAGCTTATTAATGTAAATTAGGTAAAGTAAGGGACCGAGAACATTTTTTTGGGCCACTCCAAAGAAAACATGGGTATTTGGAATGAACAGTTGTTGGCGTATACAAATCCCTGTAGGCTAGTAGGGAAGGATGATGCCCAATTCAAACCTGAAGTGTTATATTGAGCATGAAACTTTAGAAAAAAGACATCTGTGAGGACTTTATAAGATGTCTTTTTGATGTGAATTAAGACTGCGTCTACAGGTGTGTTAACGTCAAAGGAAGATCTTAGGTTGTTAACAAATTATGCTTGTTGAGTTTCACAAGATACTCCTCCTAGAGAACCGTGCTGACTATGAAGAAACAAGTTGGTTGATGTCAAGAGCTTCATTATACTCGAGTAGATTACGTGCTCTTTTAAATAGAAGCTGCAGAGATAATCGAGATGGGTGGATAACTTAATAAGGGAGATGAAGGACCTTTTCTAAGAATCGCAATAATCTTACCCTGAATTCCAGTCGGCTCCTTATGAAACAGGCTTCTGAATTATGTGAGACCAACTGACACATGCGGTATCGTTCATATTAATGCGATAGCGTTAAGGGCACGTGTCGCCGAAAATTAGGCGTAGTAGTCGTTGGCCGCAAGCGAAAAGTCCACGAAAAATCCCGACAGAAGAAATCTAGGTGGCAAGTGGGCCACTTAAGTCTCCTGACCCTGTGACGTCTTCGCGAACTTTCCACCGTGGCAGATGGCAGTTAAATTGATGATTGGTCCCGAGAGGTTACTCCGGAAGGATAACCTAGGTCTCACAAGCCTCACTGATGTAGCAGCTGCCATGACAGAGTAGTCGCGCACCCCCTAAGCGCTGCGCCACAAGTGGTATGAGGGTTTTCAGGGATCTATGAACGCAAAGTAGAGAATGACGAACTATGCATATATGGGCATTAATCCCTTAACGCTATCGCATTTCTGGTGTTAAGTACGGAGGCCGGCAACCGAGGATGAATGTTCACGCGGGACCTCCCCGTGAGCTGTCAGCAGACGCGCTCCAAAGTGGCGGCAGCGTGGAGCCGTTATCATGAACGGCGCCACGGGCGTCAACAGCGGAAGAGTCTCCCTTTGCTTGCGGAAGGAAAGGTTCAAAGGCGATCGTCCCCTATCAGCTTCCTCAAAGCGCCTGGGTTTGAAGTTGATGGCCTTGCTGGGCGCAGTACCTCTAGTAAACCCTGGTCAAAGACCAATGCATCTAAGGCCAGCTATCCATGGTGCTCAATCTCCTTCATCACGAGGGTTGCTGGGAGTCAGCGACATATAGACGTCGCTACAGTAAGAGCCGACCCTCGGCACCTGAAAAGCAGCGAGAAGGCAACGGTGCCTCATCCTGCATGGGTGGCTCCCTTGGACATCATCAATCCGCACTTTATTGAACATTCACAATGTAGACGACTCCCCGGCTAGGGAACTGAGGATGACCAACCCTTTTGAAGCAGCCGGACGGCATGTGTGCGAGGGCCTTCTGATTTCTGCTTGTGTTGCTAACGCGCTTTTGTGTACTCCTGCAAAATGTGTAAAATATCCCTCTCGTAAACTTCTCTCCTCGAAGCCGTTCCTCCTCGTCACATCATAGCAGTAGCCTGGCGAGAGGGGACCCCTGGGCCTCGACCTGGAGGAGATGGCCCCAGTCAAACCAAGAGCCCACATTTAACAAGGGGTATGTCCGGCTTCATAACACACATCCATTTAGCATTTTAAAGTCATGGCATATAAATTACGCGGCAAGTATTAACGAATACCCGCCTGTATGCATGGGTACTGTACGAGAGGAGTAAAATATTTTGGAACGTTCTGCATAAGGGTGTTCCTATTGGTGTTCCCCAGGTGCGCCCAGAAAGGATGGAATGAACCTGTCCCAGTACAGCATGTATCGAACATTTCTAGGCCGTAGAGGCAGGACACAGAAACACAAGCAAAGGGAAGTGCGCCAACTAATGGCCTAGAATTGAGGGTGTTAAGCAGAAACAAAAACAAATCATAGCATTTTGGTCCCAGAAAGGTAACTGGGAGAACGTTTTGGGACCAATGCTTTTTCAACAAAAAAATACAAATTGACTCCTCGCTCCCTTTCCTCTCTCCCTCGCGCCAAAAGCTACAAGTAGAGAAGGTTTTTCTCTTGCACTCGCCGTTTTGAGAGATCAAACAGTTTTGTTCGAACAGCCGAAGGAAGCGCAGTTAAACCCGCATCTCTCTCGTGAGCCGTCGACTCCATGCTGCAGGCAGGCAGGCAGGCAGGCGACGGCGGTCTGCCTTTTCATCGCACTGCTGGGAGCGGCGGTCACCAACGTGCCAGTCTTCTATAGTGTTTCCAACTTCAGCATGGTGCGGCGGTCCCTGCAGGCATCTCCAACTACCAGCAGTCCTCGTTGCGCTACTGTCTAGCAGAGGCACAGTAATGGGCCTCCCGTCTCTCGCCCGGCTTCCTCGCCAGGCACAGTAATGGGCCTCCCGTCTCTCGCCCGGCTTCCTCGCTGGACGGAAGCCATCTTGCGCACACGTATTCGCGTAGCCCACAGCCGCTCGTGCGCAAGCCCCAGCGCGCGGCAGCTATTGCTCTCATCACTAGGCTGCCGTGAACTTCCTAGCTGTGGATTCATGGCAGCTTTCCCGCGCAGATCGGCGTGCCCACATAACTTCTTTTGGAACTGGTGCAGCGGCGCGCGGCGCATCGCAAGTCTTTTGCGCAGCTTCACGGCCCTACACCATAATGCCGCTCTTACAGGCGTCGTTCGCGGCAGCGGATTTCAAGGCAATGCGCGACTCCTAGCGCGCACTCTGCATCCCTCAGCGCCTCCGACGACTTTGGCGTGTTGTTGGTGGCAGCGTGGCCGTCCACTGCGGTCATAGGCGGGAGAGATCTTCGGAATCCCACTAGAGTCTTGCTGCGAGTGCCCATGGATTAACCTGCTCTACCTACATTACCGTCTTGTCACAGCGGTATAGTTTGTGTTGTGTTCGCGTCGCTGACTTCCAACCCACCCCCACCGGATTACATTACCCACCCCCACGCCGTATTCTGCCGCGCGCGCGTTCTGCTGTACCATGGGTGCTGCGCGCCAGGGCTCCTACCTCAAGACCTCCTCCGTTTCCATCCGGCTCCAAGCAGTCTTATCTCCACACTTAGTCACAAGAAAATAAAACGGGGGTGTAACGAGGATGTAACGCGTATGTTTGAGCGTTCGGTGTGTCATGAGAAGGCGCAGGGCAGAAGGCTGTGTTGAATTCAAATATATAGTTGCAGCATTTTATTTCATCCCCGGGTTTCCGTTGTCAACGTCGTCAAGGTATGTTGGTTTATGCTCGTTTTTTATTTTCGCCTCCTAGAATAAATTTTTTTTCCTGTTTTGTTAACACGCTCAAGCTTACTCCTAGGCTCTTGCGAGCGGCAAAGCGAGAGGGAGGATTCACCCTGCAGAATATCCGTGACCTGAAACCGCGTATCTGTATCGTACGCCCATATCGTCTTTTCTTTTGGCACCCAGGTTGCTCTCTACGTGCTTTTGCTTTTGCGTGCGCATATATGCTTTTGTACCCTTTAGAATATTTGCTTGAGGTGCACCAACTTTCAGCCTGTATTATGTTTTTATTGCTTCATTTTTTTTTAGATTTCTCAGAGCTAGAGAAAGATTAGGCCATTCTTATATGCTGGTGCCGTAGTGCTCCGTACATTGTGTGTTAAATGGTGCATAAATATGTGTCTCCAGTTTGCATTCATTTAAATGCAAAGAGCACATCTAATATACTGATATTACATCTTTATTGCGCTGCTATTTCCTGTTATATGGGCGGGATCGGGCGACTTTTTGAATTTATATTTCTTTTGTGTGTAAAATTCTAGCACATTTCATGAAGTGAGAGGCGGGAATGAACGCTGACTAAAAACCAGATGTTTAATCCACGTTAGATCGAATATATACATCTCGCTCGTGCAATAAGGAAAGAACAGAAGCATGACAAACGCATAAGATGTACACGTGGTGAACGATTACGACAACGCAGACAGAATCAATTTCGCTGTCACGAAACGCTATCGAAAGTATGCTGACGCATATACGTCGCTCTTTTGTCGGATGTTGAAGGCTCCTTCAATCTCACTGGTCCGTTGATCAAAATATGGCGTGATGACCATTGTGTTGCTAAGCTGCAGGTCACATTCATGCTCTCTGCAATGTTTTGCTAATTCACTGCTGATGGCGCCTTTTAGGGATCTTTTGTGCTCTCGAAGCCGTTCATTCAAACAGCGCTCTGTTTGACCAATGTAGGTGCGTCCGCATGATAGAGGAGTTTTACAAACCCTCTATTCACACATTTCACATGTTTTTTCCGGTGCTTTTTCTTGCATTGATTTTTGTTTGCCCGCTGTTGACTTTAGCGCACAGGCTTCTTAATTTGTTGGGCGCTGACATGAGCACTTTTACACCATCTCTTGCGCCTACTTTTTGAGACTGTGGGAAATGCCATTAATGTAATGAATGACCGCATACGGCTTCCTTTCTTCTGATGTGGTAGTGACATATGTTCTGCCTCTAAGTGCTTGCAGAATCCCTTCTGCGACACTGGATAGCAGTCTCGTCGCGTAACCTGCTGCTTTCAGTTGACTGTTCTGGGCGTCAAAGCTCCCTTGAACTTCATGATGACAGGATCTCGTCAATGCGGCTCTGTTCTAGGATGTACACCCTTTGTGAAGAGCTCAGAGCCCAGAGGGTTTACTGCTGAGGTGACTTGTAATGCACCCTTAGTCATCAGAATCTCCTAGGTAAGGCGCTACCTCTTCCAACGGGTAGTCTTCGAAGAATGCTGCCTGTTCGCGCGGCCGGTACGAAAAATGTCAAAATCCCCAAAAGTAGCGAGTTGTTCAATGTTAATATTTGGCGACTGCAACCATGTATCAGATATTTACTGATACAGAATGATTTTATTTGATTCATCTGATATTTTTCAGCCGGTAATAGACTTTTCGAACCGGGGGGTCTTATCGGTTAGGGGGATAGGGGAAAACCAGTGCTCGTACACAGAATAACGCCTCTTGGGTAATTGTCCTGCTGATACGCACTGGCACCCCGCTATTCCCCTATCTTCCTAATCCATAGGGTCGCCTGTTCTAAAACTTCCTAATGCGACGCTCGCCGCCTGTTGCTCAACACTGGGTCAGCGCGAAAAGGAACGTTGCACGTACCGAATGTACTGTTTCCTCCGCAGTCCCCTATTTTCTACTTTTTTGTCCGTGTACCGTCAGTTTCCTCATTGTCCCTGACACAGCACAGCTACACCGGCTTGATGGGATTTCAGCGCGTATGGATTAGAAGGAGCACTACAGTGACACTTTGCTTGGGTCCTCTTGAAGTGCTGCTGGTCGGGCACGGCGTTCGCGAAATTCCAAAAGCCCACCTTCTGCTCTGGCACTCAAGCGCTGCGCGAGTGCCTTCCGTGTTTGGGCACTGGCAGGCAGTCTCCGCATGCCGGACAGTGGACACAGATGCTTTGGACAGGAGGAATTCGCTGTAGAATTCCGGGCTTTTTCCTTTCACCGAGCAGAGGCTGGAAGACGGAGGTCAGTGCTGGACGGCCGGCGTGAGCTCCGCGTTAATAACGCGGGGCATGGCCGGGTAGGCTCCCCAAATACCAGCTTGTCCGCTGCGCTGAAGACAAAGACGTTAGGCTCGCGGGACACGGCTAAATCTTTTATTTCTAGGCAAAACGCTACGGACCGTCCGCCACCTAGCGCGTTACGTGTGCTGGCTCACTTACTCTTCTTGCGTGGCTCAAAACGAAGCACGCTGCAGCTCTCTAAAGCTGCATTCCACTGTGCAGCCTCAAAGTACTGGGCAGTACGTCACAACGCTTTCGCAATGGCGGCATTCCCCTTGGCTGAATGTCCGAGTGTGCACTGCTCGGGATCATTTCGAACGAAACATCGCGTGCGCTTTACTTCGTAGAATGAAGCTCGCACGAGTTCCTTTTATTAAATGCTTGTAGTTTTCCTTCTATTCTTTTTTGCATGATGTTTCGGTTTCACGAGCTTAGCAAGGTTGTGGCATCAAAGTTCAAGGTCGATCACCTGAGGCATGAAAAAAACTGCAGTATATCCGCTCTTTCTTCATTAATTATCATTATGCCTCTTGAAGCAGGCTGGCCTAACTGTTGCAGTGAATTATAATGACGAAGTAGCTTTTATATCGGAGTTTTTTTATGCCTTCGCTAATTTTAACGTCCCAACCATCATTCGGCTCTTGAGGCTTAAACCGTGAAAGAAGAAATTGATTTGTAAATTATTTAGCGTTCACATGGGAATGTGACTTGGTGATCAGTGTATACTGATGCCTTACTGACCATTACAAACAAGATTGCACGCAACTAATTTGGTGTGTATACTTGTTTAACATGAATGCTTAGTAGCTAGCCCAGCTGGTTATGTTGGTACATTATATATTAACAAGCGTCATATTTGAACAATCACTCAGCGTTATATTTCGCCCGTTATTGAAGAAACTAAATAAATTTTGTGAGATTTCATATCATACTTGCAAACAAAGATGTAGTCTTGAATACGTACCTATGCCCTGCATTCACTTTTTAATTTCTCTGCTCTAGCTATATCTGTAAATTTTGTGTTTTGCAGCTTTTCGATTGGTAGCATATGTGCCTCGTGGTGCACAAACGATAAAGCACATGCGAGTGACTGCTTGACCAACCCCTTTCTGGCCGTCATTTTTTTGCGCCACCGTTTCGTTCATGAACGGTCTACCGCACTGGAGGCTCGCTGTCTACGCCGCTGAGCCGAGCACAGGCTTACATGATCGTTTCCATACAGCGGTGGCCTCTTTTTGATGGACCACAATTGCAAAATCACCCAATTGCGTTCATATTTGAGTGCACGCTAAAGGACCCTCTTTGAAAGGAGGGAATCCAGGAACCATATTTTTTAACGTTTCAATTCGTTTTCCATTACCGTGGCTGTGAAGTTAACCTTGACGTAACGGTGTGGAAGCAAACCACCAATCATACGCACGGCAGGGCTGGCCGCGCTGCCGCTGCTAGCCACCCAACTGCCACCGCAGCCAGTCTAGTCCGGCCGAGTTACAGGCACTCAACCACCGCAGAGTTCCTTTCTCGAGACGGGACTAGCGCCGATGAAGCCCGCAAGGTTGTCAAACGCGTCGTCGTGCTCAATCATTCGTCGCCGTTGGTCCGGCACTGGGGCAAGGGCGTGGGGCGCGTTTGTGAAAGTGAGGCTCCGCACAAACTAGCGGGAGACTTCCCGTAGCGTGACACCCCCCCCCCCCCCCTTCTCAGCCGGGAGAGTTTTCCCCACTGGCTTCCACCCCTACTGTTCTCTGAGCATGCTCAATGTTGCTATAGAAACGAAGACGAGGCGAGCGCGACGGTGGCAGTGGAGGAGGCCGAGAGTTCTCTTTAACCGTCTGCTACAGCCGTTGGTTTCTACGCAGTGCTTTGGAAGGCCGCTTCGCATAAGAATTTAAGCCGACGACCAAAGCGCAGTGCCACCGTTAATGGAAAGCGATAAAGAGTACCAGAAACAAGAAAGCAAAGTTATAGACTCCTTTACGTAAACGAACAGTAGGGATGAGTGCCAATGCATACAATCGACCCCGATTCTCAGCATGCGCGTTTATTTTGTTGTCCTTCCGAAGGGTCAGCTCTCTTTCGCCGTTCCCCGTTATTGGTGGGAGTTACGTACCGCCAGCACTACCAATACTTTACCAATGTCAATACGTACCAATACTTCTGTCTTGTGGACCTTGTGGGCGCTTATAGCGCAGTGCGAACATCTGCCTTGCATAATAGCAGTCTTTAATTGGGAACGTTGGTGATGGGATAACGTCATGAAAAACAGGGCGTAGAAGCAGACATTTCTGCCTTGTCCGGTGTCAGCTTCCTTTATAATTATTTTTTGTACTTCAAAGCACTGCTTAGTCTTTAGACTCCAAGCAGGAGTGGGCTAATGAAGGAAGCACATATGTTAGAAGAACACATGCACAACAATAAAAACGAAATACATCAAATCAAAGCAAGAATAACTACAATGAAAAGAGTACAGTTATACGAAAACAACTTCGTACGCTCATTTTCGCTAAAACTAAAGAAACGCGTCAACACTGGAATTATCCACAATATTCTTCAGTAATTTGTTTCATTGGCTTACATTTTTTGGAAATAATTGATATTTAAATATAATTTTCGCGCACTGTGGTAATAGTAGTACAACTTATTCTCGAATCATTTTCCTTTTATATAAAGCACGAACTTATGCACAAAGTGTGAGGAATAATGAAATTGGGATTGTTCATATGTATCGTGTTGTATACAAGGTTAAAGTATTTTAACGTGCATTCCGCACGCATCGTTGTAAGTGTATCAATACAAAAATACATATCATTTTTCTCGCGCGATCAGTTTGTTTGTATCTGTTGGAAATAAGTCTAGCCGTGGTTGTTTGAACTTTTTCTAAGTTGGCAATGTCCTTCTCCAGAAAAGGGTCCCACAGACATGAAACGTACTCCAGAGATGGCCTGGCCAACGCTCTATGTACAGCTATCTTCACGTGCAAAGAGGCTCTTGAAAGCTTGTGTCGAAAAAACGAGACAAATTTAAATGCTTTGACGCTGGTGCTAATAATACGGACGTCTCAGCTCAGATCGACTCTAGAAATGATACAAAGAAAAGCCGTTCGTTTCATATTCAATTCATATGACCGATTAGATTCACCATCGTCTCTGATAAGTGCTAACTACATTTTGACCTTAGAAAGCCGACGAATGGTTTCCACGCTGTGTTTCTGTATCTGCTCAACAGTGACCAACTTGGTATCAATCCACAATTGTTCACTCATCCACGTGTGAGTCGTCAAACTCGGCACTCTCACTATCACAGCCTGGTACCAATCTTTAACAGATTTAAGAATTCTTTTTTTTTTCCAACGCACTGTCACCCAGTGGAATGCACTTCCAAGAGATGTTTTTTCCGCTGATAATGTAACAGTAGAAAAAACCGTGGGTTGATTTGTTGCTTCTTTGATTGCTGATTCATTTTTTTCCCTTTCTACTGTAGATCACGTGTTTGCACTGCACCCTGTTTGTTTTACGTGTTGTGTTTGCTTACCAATGGTGGCGCTGAAAGGCATTTTTCTTGTGATCTGTATTGCCTTCTCTGCTTGGTCTTCAATGACTGCAGTCTGTTTTAAATAAATAAAATAATAACTACCGGTAACTACGCGATGTTTAACAGCCGGCGATTTCTTAAGTCGAATGCCTTCTGGAGATTAAGAATGTTGCAAAAGGGTTTTGTTCGTTCTTGTGTCCTCGTGCTGTGTGCGCTGTTCAATTCTGCCATGCACCAACTTGCTCAACTCACCGTGCTTTTACTTTCCTGCATTTACGGAGGACTTATATGCGTTTTAGAACGTGTTTCATTTCATGCACTAATGCGAAATTTCAGCGAGGCCTCTAGCCATTCTTATTTGGGCCGCTGCATGTTTTACCGAGGTGTAAGGAACGCAGTAATCTGCAAAAATGTTTACCTTAAGTTTGCTATGAATTACTTTTACAATACCATTAGCATACAGATAGCATAAAATCGGCCGAAAAACAGAGCCTTGTGGCACCCCTGAAGTCACTTTCACTAGTAGTGTCTCCGAGCAGTGCCTTTCAAATTGAAGATATTGATACCAGTTATCTAAATAAGCCGTAATATATTGCCGTAAAAAAGCATGGATCTGTTGTTTTTTATTACCATAAGTGAAAATCCATGACCTGCACTAAGCAGCTGCGCCACATTCGATAAGCAGTTCCGAAACCCGTGCTGGGCGTCTGCGAACAGTTTGTTTTCTTCCATAAATACTTTCAAGTGTGTGCAGATCACCCGACACACCACCTATCTGTAGACTTGAATATAGAAATGATACGAGCACTTCTCCATTCTGACGGAGCAGAATACTGCCGCGTTTCTACTGTTTGTTTGTTCACGCGCAGAGCCGCCGGCCCTCGGCTTCATCATGCTGTTACTGCCGCGACTTGAGGCCAAACTTCTCTCGACTGATCGTATCCACGCGCATATGCTTCCACATTATTCCAGGTCCTTGCTGTTGCTTTGGCGCATTATCGATACGTTTCGCTGCCAGCTAAATTAAGCTCGGTGGAGAGCGGCACGTATTCTTTTCGGCGATCGCCGAGCACGCTTATTGCTTCCGCCGACGCTGAGCTATTCTGTTCTTTGTGGGCACAAGTTCGCCCAATAAAGAGTTTAAATTTTACGGAATTACGCTCGTCCATTGTCCACGGAGCCGCCACCACCAAGTGACATTCTGGTGTAAGTGCTGGGTAGCATTCCATCTACCAACACCCCACACATGCCGTGACCACTCCTCATCGCTCTTCAACAGAAGACCTACCGCCAGTCCATCGAGCTAGCCGACGTATGCAAGGGCGGCAAAGGCAGTTGGCGCCTGTCCTGTTGTGTTCGTGTGCCTCTTTTGTCTTTATTTTCGCGCCGTCCTGACATCATCAAAAAGCTATGCACCAACTAGACCAAACCAAAGTACTTCTTGAGCTATCTAAGTTCGGGGTCCTGTCAGAGCGCACCCGTTAGCGGAAAGAATCTTGAACGTCCGCCACCGATGTCCGGCGTGATCATACCGCCGCAGCCGTGATTGCCACCAACTTTCAACGGCTCCCCAAGCGAGGACACCGAAGTGTGGTTGGAGCATTCCAAGCAAGAGGCCGTGTTCAAAAACTGGGATGACGATGTAGAAGTAAGGCAGGTTTTCTTCGCCCTGGAAGGTCGAGTCAGGATTTGGTACGAAAACCATGAATAGATCTTCTTGCTAGGGCGAGGTGATAGCTGTTCATTGTAAATAATTAAAGGCGTCCAAAAACAAACACAAACACATGCACAAGAGAGGACAATGGAACAGACTTCCTCACACACATATAAGGACTGGCTGTGCTAGAAATATAGGTTAGGAGAACTTCTTGTGCGAGTTGGTAGCTCTTCGTGGTAAATAATTAAAGGCGCCAAAAATAACTAAATCAAGAGAAGACAGCGGGACAGAGCGCGTGACACACTAGAAGGGCCTACTGTACTAGAAGTATAGTTTAAGGGAACTTCTTGTGCAACATTATCAAGAGAAGACAGTGAGACAGAGCGCGTGACACACTGGAAGAGCACACACTACCAGAAAGAAGTATAGCTTAACAGAACTTCTTGTCGGTAACACTATCATTGTGTGCCCTGTGTACCATGCAAGTAATGGCCAACGTACATGTGGAAAAGTGATCATATCCCTTTGTTCTCTCCCCTTTCTATCTCTCCCTCCGTTCCCCTTCCCACGTGTAGGGTAGCATACCGGGCGCTACCTAGTTAACCTCTCTGCCTTTCCGTTTGTCTTTCTCTCTCTCTTGTTGGTAACACACTCAAGAGAAGACAGCGGGACAGAGCGCGTGACACGCTAGAAGGGCCTACTGTACTAGAGGTATAGCTGAAGAGAATTGCTTGTTGGTAACGCAATCAAGAGAAGACAGATGGACAGAGCGCGTGACACACTAGGAGGGCCTACTGTACTAGAAATATAGCTTAACAGAACTGCTTGTTGGTAACAACCAAGAGAAGATAGCGGGACGGAGCTCGTGACACACTAGAAGGGTGAAGATCTGCCGTCGGAGGACGATCCTCTTCACCTGTAACGACAAAATTATAGTACAAATCTAATTTACAAAAGTAATTTTCATGCTTGCTAACATTTTCAGGCTTATGTGTCCTTCGGTTTCAGAGGTTTGAGCATCGGCCTCTCAAAAGAAGAAGTACTGGGCTCGATCCGGAATACCGCAGGGCACTCGCTGCTTTCCTAATGCGTACAAGCATTCGAACGGCTTCGTGCTGGGATTTCTCAAAGGTGGTATGCTTGAAAAGAGAGCCTTAGACCAATTCGTTCCTTTGACGAGCCTGTAATTCGTTGCGCCATCGAGCTATTCAATGTCCTCTTGTGCGGTAAAGCCCGACTGTGTCCCTTAAAAAAAAAACTCCAGCTAAACGTCCTTCCGCTAAAGCCTGCTGACACGGAAGTGCACAGTGGAGGCATCATGAATGAGATTGAACGGAAAAAAATACAAATATTTGAAGGCTGTGCTAAATAACCAAACTCATCGAGAGCAACCTTAAGCTTTGCGGGGTTTTTTTTTTTCTGTCTCTGGCCGGTGTTTATTCATTTAAACGATTATTTCTAATAAGCATACAAGTGCAGAGAAAAGCGGTGCTCGTTATAGCATACATGACAGAAGCCAACAAGCACCGAAACAAAGGAGCATAGGGGACTGCTTTTCTATATTCAAGCGGAAGAAGAAACAACCACATCCCGTCGATGGAATCCGAACCCACGACCTGCGAATTTCGCGTCCGGTGCTGAGCTACGACGACAGCTGTCCAATCTGCTGCTTTCGGGAGTATTTATGTGTAGTGTAACTGACCAATGAGAGTGTTCACCAGCCCCACGCTCGTCCATAGGGGCGGACGTAGCACGTCCTGTATTACGGCGAGTAGAGCCCATGTAGAGTCCAGGTAGAGTCCAGGTAGTCACCCACTACAAGACATACTGCTCTCCAGCCTTTGCCAATAACTGCTTACACAGGCACGCATAGGGCGTTCGAGAGATGTTTCGAGGCACTTGGTGGCGTCTCAGGACCGGACGTCCGTTCGTTTGCATCCTGCCTGCATCCAAGCGTGGGCGCCTCGGTCTCACTCTCCTCCCCACGGCTCTCAGCTCGAGTGAGCGAGTGTCCTGAAACCATGTGAGCAGCTCAGCCAGTTGTTGATTCTGCGACTCAAGGAAGAACGAAGAGGGAAGTGGCTCAGATTCGGTCGCAATCAATCCCGCCTGCAGATAGAAGAGAGTTGAAAGAGATCCGAGAGGAAAGTTGGAAAAACGAAAGGCGCGCGGCTCAGCAACCGCGTCCTCAGAAGCGACAACGACAGATAGCTGCTTCAGCAACAGATGCTTCTCCCTTTTTCACGATGAGCGAGGCGTAATCGCTGAACCAACGAGGAAGGCGAGCACTTCTTCGCCAGGGCTTCACGTAGGAACGTCAAAATTGCTTTGCGGAAAGCAGCGTTTTTTGTATTTATTTATTTGATTACAGTATACTCAGTCACAGTAGCATGGTAGAGGGGACAGGTGTTGAAACAAAATTATTACAGGCAAATAACATGAATATGTGGCGACATTTGCTAGAAGTGCGGGTCTTGCTAGAAGAATAGCAAGTTGTCTACAGATCACTTCAGAAAAGCAGTATGATAGCCAAAGTGAGCAACGTTATGTTCATTTGTAGCAAACCATTAAAAAGAGATATCATTAACCAGCACACGACGGTGAAAAATGCAGGTTTTTCTTAAGACGAAGTTCAATTGGGATATTTAATAAACTAGAATATGATGTAGCGCAGCCACACAAGAAAAGAAAAAAATACAAACTCCGTAATCTAACAATTTTTATGAGCCTGAAAAAAAATGAAGAAAAATAAAAAATCGTGATGACCTCGTTCGAGTGATAACCTTTGAGACAAGAAACTGTTTAAAAGTTCTCACTAGCGCTGAGTGCTTATTTCAGATCATAAGTTCAAAGCGACGCTGATATCAACGAATCCCTTGCACGCACGAATGGGCGAGGCTCGGAACCCGGACGCCGTAGGCGGAAAGTGCGCCACGTAGCGCAAGAATACATTTCAATATTAAAAAGGAAACCACAGCGATGGCGGATATTATACCCAAAGCGAAAGGGTGCTCACTGATTTTCTGATGGGCACAACGCCTCGGGCAGGGCTTTCTCGCGAGTGAAGTACAACCTTTGTCCGTAAAGTTTCGAGACTGATTTATTTTTTTCTTTGGTAAGATTCCCCGAAACAAGTATTGGTACGTATGTGTAGGGCCATTTTTTCGGCCCAACCTTGGCTATTTATGTATGTTGCTGTGGGAGCCGTTAGATGACACTACATGTTGAAAAATACGTTATCACTAGTAATCCGCGCATTCTACTGTGAGTGAATGTGAAGAGATAGACGTCCACATCGAACAGCGTGTAAGTATAAAATTCTCTGCGAAGCTTGGCAAGACAGCCACACAGACGTATGAGCTCCTTCGTGACGCTTACGGCAACGAGACATTATCGTGGGCGCAATTTTTCGAGCGGCACAAGAGCTTCCTTTCGGGGAGAACGTCGGTGGAAGACGACACAAGGCGAGGCGCCCTTCAACCTCACTGAATGAAAGCAACGTGGCTCGGATCAGGGAAATCGTACAGCAAGACAGAACCATTACAATCCGCATGCTATCAGGTGCTCTCGACATTAGTAAAACAACATGCCACCAAATTTTGCGTGAGAATTTGGGAAAAGGAGAGCTGAATGCCAGACTTGTGCCGCGCTCCCTCACACAGGATCAGAAAGACACGCGGGCATCAGGGAGCGCTGATTTGACTTCCGAGACAGAGAAGGATGCTGCATTCGTCTACAGCATCATTGCTGAAGAAGAAACATGGTGTTTTCAATACGATCCTCAAAGAAAAAGGCAGAGCGCCGAATGGCGGTCCACAAGCTCTCCGGCGTTGAGAAAGGTGCGGCGACAGAAGACCAAAATATAGACGATACTGATAGGTTTTTTTTCGATGCCAAAAGTGTCCTACGCCACGAGTTCGGCCCACAAGAGCAGACGGTGAATCATGAGTTTTCTATCCGCTTGCTCCAACACATGCGTGATGAACTGCGACGCCGTCGCCCTGACTTATGGGCATCTGGACAATGTAGCCTTCTCCACGATAACGCAAGGCCGCACAGTGCTCTCAGCGTGAGAAAATTTCTCGCCAAACACAAAATAACTATATTTCCCTATTCGCATACTTGCGTGACCTCACCCTATGCGATGTTTTCCTGTTTTCTCGTGTCAAGAGGGCCCTAAAAGGTCGTTGGATGGGGAGCGTGGAGGCCAATCAAGACGCCACGACAAAGGAGCTGACAGCCCTGCAAAGAGGAATTTTCCAACTGTTTCCAAGACCTCACAAAGCGTTGTAAGCTATGCATAGACTGCAAGAGAGAAATTTGAAAGGGTGCTGCGCAAATGATTTCAATGTTAAACGCATTTTTTCAATGTACTCAGTCTCGGAACTTTGCGGACATAGGTTGTATTGGGGAAAATCGTCTTGGACCAAACCGTTCCTTCGACGGAACGGTGATTTGTTCGCCCGTCCAGCAACTTAAATTCGCAGTCTGCGAAAATGTCAATCCTGACCATTTTTTAAAATGGTCAGAATTTCCAAGCCATACAGACATTTCCAAGTACTCAATCTTTCCACAAGCGAAATTGCAATGAAACAAACTAAACACAGGTATTCCTAAAAGCTCATCGTTATATACGTTTAGTGGTCTGTCTGTAGATCAAATATATGCATCACAGTAATTATTCTTCTTTTCTCATGCTACGTTTTCCCGTTATGTTATTTTCGCTGTCTTCATTGTGCCTTGATTGAAATTTCTGCATTGATGATAGTCGATTATATTTTCTTTGTTATTTTTATCATTTTGATTACGACTTGACAGTTAGCTAGTACATCAAAACTGACCCAGTAACTGATTTAGTAACTAACTATTCTCGTAATAGACTCTCTGTTCTAGTTGTTCATCCTCTATTATCTTGTCAGCTTTTGTAATGTACCCTATTTCCTCAATTCTTCTTAAGCTTGTATGCACAGCATGTGTATGTGTATATATATATATATATATATATATATATATATATATATATATATATATATATATATATATATATATATATGTATAGACCATTCTGTACCATCCGCCATTATCTATGAACTTCTGAGCTTGCTGGTATGTACTATCAGCAACGAATGAAATGCGAACAAGAAAACTGAGGTGAAACCCAAAAAATACCAGCGTATTGTGAAATGTACCGAATCGGCATTGCAGACCCTACCAGAACGCGGGCAATAATGGTGAAACTTTCCAACTACAAAAGAAAGGAAATGCTATTAAATGCTCAGTCTAAACTTGAAGATTCAGATGTTTCTCTGTCGGAAAATATTAGTCCTTCTACAAGACATGCTAGAAAAAATGCTAGAAAGATGCTAGAAAAAAACTGGTGCAATTTGCGAACGAAACTGCGCCTAATACGCGCTTCAAACTGAGGCACGTAAGGTTACTCTTAAACAAGAAATGCTACATCTATTGTGCTGAAAGTGATAGCGTTTGTGAACAAACTAGCATGTATGCTACTACTTCACGTGTTGATCCCAGTACCGCGGGTGATTCTGATGATTCGAGATAGCTGGCTGGGCGCCTTCGTCCGCGTGCGCAGCCGATCTCTATAATTTCAGTGCTGTTCACCAATATACGCAGTGTTGTTCGCAATCGCGATGACATTTCCTGTGCCGCCGATACCACATCAGCCGACATTATTGTCCTAACGGAAACATGGCGGAATGATGCTGTTAGAAGCACGGAAATCCTCGCTACCGAAAAGCGGTACTCCATATTTCGCTGTGATCTCGGAGTCGCACGTGGTGGCGGTTTTCTGGTCGCCGTCTCTGATCATCTCGCAAGCCTTCACATTGATATTCCTACGACACTAGAGTTTTTATGCGTGCAGATCACGACTGAATATCAAAAAACTTCTATTGTGTGCATGCTACCGTTCGCCCTCGGCTGGGATTGGTTTTTCCAGCGACCTTCATGACGCGTTAAGCGCTGTGTGTGGCAAATTTCCGAATCTTCCTGTTTTTTTATTTGATGATTTTAATTTCCCTAATATTACCTGTTCTAGCGTTTCGTATACCACTGTCAACTCTAGGTCAGGATCGTCCAATTTTGTAAATCTTTGTTCCGATTTTTCTTTAACTAAGGTAATAACGCAGCCTACGAGGGTCACGTCTTCAACAACCAATGTATTAGACTTGTTGCTAACAACAGCCCCTGACGCTGTTTCCAATATTACCTATTTATCAGGTATAAGCGATCATTCTTTATTGCATATCATGTTGAACTTTCCTGCTCGAACGTTGCATAACAATATAAAAGTAATATATGTTTATGCTAAAGGAAATTACACTGTGATCAATAAAGCACTTGAAGACTTCCTTGACGAATTTCTGGCAAACGTCAACGAGAGATTCGTAAATACCAATTGGCAACTTTTCAGAAATAAGCTTTGCTAGTGGGTTAATTTGTATATTCCTCGAAAAAAGCTTTTAACTAACTGCCACTATCCATGGTACAACCCCTCATTAAAACGTCTGGCAAACAAATAAAAGGAGGCTTCTCCGCAAAGCTGTCTTCTGAAAAGCGTGAGCACTGGTCACAACTCCACAAAATTGTTAACAGTTAGAAGAAGTCTTTGAAGGAATCGAAGCACTACTACTTCAATGTGAGGTTTCCAACGCTTCGTACGAGCAATGCAAAAATATTTTGGAGTAGTGTCAATAAACAAGACCAGTCACTTAGATACCTCGTTGACCCTCAGTCAAACCCTGCTTCAAGCTCTGACGTCGTTGACATCCTTAACCAGACATTTAGTGGAGCTTTTTCAAGTACCGTAACTGACATTACTGGTGTTAGAGACTATGAATGTAACATTAGCTTTCCAATGGACCCTGTGAGGTTTGGTTATGACGGAATTATTAACATAATTAACAATTTTAAAATCCCCTCTTCTTGCGGGCCTGATAACATTAACAGCAAAGTCCTGAAGAATGCCAAAGTGTACTCCGCAATGTTTTTACAGAAGATATGTGAGCAATCGCTTGAAACAGGCGGTATACTACACGAATAGAAACTGGCTAAAGCAATTCCACTCCATAAATCTGGCGACAGGCATTCATCCTTCAATTATCGTTCAATATCGTAAAATTCCATTTCCTGTAAAATCATGGAGCATATAATATTTTCTCAATTATCTGGTTTCCTGGAATTATTTTCGTTTTCCACGCCTACACAACATGGTTTCGGGAAACGGTTTTCCTGTGAAACACAGTAATTATCTTTCACCAACGAAATTTATTCCATTCTTGATGAAGGTTCAGAGGTCGACGTCATCTTCTTGAATTTTGGCAGGGCATTCGATAAAGTGTCCCATAGTCTGCTGTTGCACAAGCTTTCTGATCTTCATATCGACCCGAATGTTCTAGCATGGATTCGTTGTTTTTTATCTAATCGCTCGCAGTTTGTCCACGTTAACGGCCTTCAATCATCTTTAATGCCGGTTACGTCGGGGGTACTAGAAGGATCGGTACTCGGACCCTTGTTATTTCCTGTGTACATAAAATAATATAAACAATATAAAAGATATATAGATAAAGAGGAGGAGGGAAAGGCAGGGATGTTAACCGGAAGGGGTTCCGGTTGGCTGCGCTGCACTGGGGAAGAGGAATTAGGGGACTAAAAGGAGGAAGAGAGAAGGGGAAAAAGGCATAGCACACACACACGCACAACTCTGTCACAATTTTTCACTCAATCCAGTCGCTCTCAAGTAGGCAAAGAGTGCCTTATATGCCTTGAGGGCAGTCGACTGCTGTGGCCACAGACCGAGGATCTTTTGCTCTGTTAATGGGCGAGGATCGAGGCGGTCCAGGGCACAACACAGTGTATGTCTTGCACTCGCAAATGCAGGGCACTCACAGAGAAGATGAGTGATGGTCTCCTCACAACCACAGCTTTCACAGGCAGGGCTGTCGGCCATCCCCATCCGGAAAGCATATTGGTTGGTAAAAGCGACACCGATCCGTAAACGGCATAACAATGTTGCTTCGCGATGTGCTAAGTTATGTGGAAGACGAAGGCGCAGTCCAGGGTCCAGTGCCTTGAGGCGGAGTTTGCAAAACTCTCCCGTGTTCCACGCTGAAAGTGTGAGCTCAAGCACTAAAGGGCGAAGCCCACACACAGCGTCAGGTCTTGATATTGGGATCCTCACTGGAAGTCCGTCGTTGTGAGCAGAACGCGCAGCCGCATCGACCTGGTGATTACCGTCAATACCACAGTGTCCTGGCAGCCATTGAAAAATGATGTCATGACCTATGGATACGGTGCCGTGGTACAGTAGACGAATCTCAGCAACAAGTTGTTCCTGCGACCGTTCCTGCGACCCGCGGCGTAGCGCAGCTTGCAGGGCTGAGCAATATAAAATCTTCTATTAAACTCTGTGCAGATGATTGCTTACTATACCGTGAAATTAAAAACACTAATGATGTCCACATATTGCGAGCAGATCTTAACTGTGATACTGAGTGGTGTACTTAATGGAAAATGGTCTTAAACGCATCAAAATGCAAATCCATGCGCTTTTCACGTCAAGGCGTCTCGCCATCAGCCTCTTACAGCATCAGCAATGCTGCGTTAGCCCCGGCTACCTCGTATAAATACTTCGGTGTACATCTGACGTCAAATTTATCTTGGAACCTGGTTATCACCTACATTACTGGAAACGCTAACCGTATGCTCGGTAACATAAAAAGAAACTTGTCTAATACCCCCATTTAAGTCAAACTTCCTCTTTATAAAACACTGGTTCGTTCAAAGCTTGAATACGCCGCGTCGATATGGGAGCCTCAAGCTAAGTCTCTTATATCTGTTTTGGAAGCTGCTCAGAACCGTTCCGCTGGTTTTATCCTCCACATCTATGGCCACACATCAAGTGTCACACTAATGAAAAACGCATTGTCACTACCATTACTTTCATTGCGCAGAAAAATTTCACGAATCTGTCTTTTTTTTAAGACCTACAATTTGAATCCTGTTTTGAAAAACGCTTTGCTCCTTCCATCCGCCTATGTTTCATCCCGCATTGACCGTCCACGCAAAGTGGGCGTTCCACCTTGTCACACTACCGCTCGCTTAAATTCTTTCATTCCAACTACATCATCCGAGTGAAATCACTTGCCAGCAGATGTGGCACTCACCGACGATCTCGAGCATTTTAAGAAAAAGTTAAGTGCTCGCATTTCTTGTTCATGACATGTGTGCCCTTCGGTTTGTGGTCCCACATAAACTCTGTGTTTGCTTACTTGCAGTTTGCCTTGTTAGTTCTTGTTTTCTTTTCTCGTTTATTTTCTTTTTCTTTCTTCTGGCTTTCCATGGAGGTGCACAATTGCTGAAATCTGTAAAACTCAGTGCAGTGAGCCATATGTAGAGCTGTAACCCATGAACGTATTCCCATTTCTTGTTATCTGTGTTATTGTACGTCTTGTTCCACTCCCCTAAATAATGCTCGCAGGGCCATGAAGGTATTTTAAATAAATAAATAAATAAATAAATAAATAAATAAATATTAGCTCCTGGGGAGGAAATACAACAGAGGCTGATTAACACTTAAGAACAAGAGTCATCGCGTCTGCGAAGTTAAAATAATCTTGATAATAAAGGAACTTCCTCTTGCTAACAGCTTCTTATTTCGGTGTTCGTGGCTCTACTGCCTTGTTCGCGTTTAATTTCTTGCTTATAGTACCATTGACATACCTTCCTGTTACAATCCGTGATGAGATTCACAGTATAAAATGAGAAAAAAAATTGTACAGCTCAGCTAACTTGCTTAGCCGATTATTCAGCGAAAGCTGGTTGGAATTAACTATTTCCGGCAGGTAAGATTGGTCTCGTGCTTGCATGCAATGAAGGCGGTAGCGCAGGCGCAAACATATTTATGGACATTTTATGCACTCCATGAGCCAACCTGTCACACAGATGGCTACTTCGCTTTGCTTTTCTACTTTGCACACATATAACTACTTGGCTTCGCCTCTCTTTTGGAGCATATTTAGGTGATTGGCTTTCGCCTTTTTCTTTGGTGCACGTTTAGTACCTGGGTTACCCTTTCTGTTTCGAAGTCCTTTGGCCACTGGGCTTCGCCTGTTTATGAGCCAGCACTACCGCCAGCGGTGCGGTCTTGCACGTTCAGATCGGATATCAACACGGTTTGCACATTCCCACCAGAATGGAGAATACCCACTTTCGTCGGCATGGCGAATCTACGAGCATCCTACGGCGCACGCTTTCCGCAAACATTCGTCGCGAACGCGGCACTCAACTCCGCAGCTGCGTCTATTGAGCAAAGAAAATGGCGCAGTCTCATATCTTGTCTCAGTGTACGTGGACGCTTAAACCGCTGTCACACCTGGCGTGTAAGAAGGACATGAAAGAAAGGAAAGACGCAGAACAATGGCGTGGTGTGAGGCGGTAGGTACGAAGGTGGGAGTCAAAGGAGAGAGAAAGAGGTGCCGCTACTTGCCAAGGCTCCGACGGAGCCCTCTACTACGGCACTTCTTGATCCCTTTCATCTTTTACTCCCTCCTTTACCCTTTCCCTCAAGGCGCTGTTCTGCGACTTTTGAAGGCTTCATGGCTGACGCCGACTGACGTTCTCAGCGATGCAATCGCATAAGTTGTTCTCCGGGTATCCGCTTTCGGAATGTCGGTAATATAAGTTACATTAAACTTATGAGTATCTGGCAAAGCTAAGTTCGGGGATAACGTGAAATGACACTCAGAATAGTATGTTACAGCATATCGTTACCATGGTTACGCTACCGTTTACCGTGTTACCGAAGCCGTGAATTAAAAGACTAGCGCATATAACAGAGACACAGACAAAGAAGTAGACAGGACGAGCGCTAAACATCAACTGAGTTGTTTACTGAACATACATGTCTACTTCTTTGTCTGTGTCTCTGTTATATGCGCTAGTCTTTTAATTCATGATGAAACACCAACTAGCCCAGCTTTCCGCCTTGACCGAAGCCGAACTTTCCGGTTAGCGTTTTAGCATACCGTCTCTCCCGTAACAAGTTACTCTACGGCTAAAACGAGTGATGATGATGGCAGATCACCCAGCTCTTATTGTAAACAAAAATACGGATGCACTGTGAGCATTTAAATGCAGTGAAGTTCTACATGTACTTCAATAATAGTTTTCTCTGCAAAATACAAGCATCACAGCGGAATTTGAACCGTTTCAGCGGCTTTTCGAATGCGCCCGTGATGCTTGGCACCTTGCGTACCCTGGCCAGTAGACAATTTTACTACACAGAACACAGCAAGCATCCACATGCAGCGCTTATTTCGTTGTGAACACTGTAGAAAGCGCAGCTACCACACCTTCTTTTTGCTGTACCCCAGCGTCTCTTCTTTGGATGTTTGGATGCACAGTGCTGCCATCTAGTGACAGCAAGTCAAAGCGCGCCAACTGGGGCTGGAGAAGCTCTTGATTTTCTGCACTTAGAAAGATAAAGAGGAGGAGGGAAAGGCAGGGATGTTAACCAGAAAGGGGTTCCGGTTGGCTACCCTGCACTGGGGAAGAGGGATTAGGGGACTAAAAGGAGGAAGAGAGAAGGGGAAAAAGGTATAACACACACACGCACAACGCTGTCACAATTTGTTACTCAATCAAGACGCTCTTAAGTAGGCAAAGAGTGCCTTGTATGCCTTGAGGGCAGTCGACTGCTGTGGCCACGGACCGAGGATCTTTTGCTCTGTTAATGGGCGAGGATCGAGGCGGTACAGGGCACAACACAGTGTATGTCTTGCACTCGCAAATGCAGGGCACTCACAGAGAATATGAGCGATGGTCTCCTCACAACCACAGCTTTCACAGGCAGGACTGTCGGCCATCCCCATCCGGAAAGCATAGTGGTTTGTAAAAGCAACACCGATCCATAAACGGCATAACAATGTTGCTTCGCGACGTGCTAAGTTATGTGGAAGACGAAGGCGCAGTCCAGGGTCCAGTGCCTTGAGGCGGAGGTTGCAAAACTCTCCCGTGTTCCACGCTGAATGTGTGAGTTCCAGCGCCAAAGGGCGAAGCGCACACGCAGCGTCAGGTCCTGATATTGGGATCCTCACTGGAAGTCCGTCGTTGTGAGCAGAACGCACTTACTGAGGACTAAGGTAAGGGAATTAGGAGTCTGTTTTTTTTTTCAAGGCAGCAAACGATGAAATTATCGGTTCACGCTAGGGTTTGTGGTGCGTCTTTCTTCTTTCCTTGTCTTTAGCGCTAGTTACCATGCGCATTGTTTCTTGAGGAAGCGCGTCGTTTTGCACACTTCATGGACGTGACGTTTGCAGCAGGCAGATGAATTTGCTTTATAAGCTCGTAACTGCAAGCGGGTGTGGAGCGCATTGTCTTTGGGAGAGCCTAGTACCCTGCACGCTTGCTTTCTGTTGGTTTTATATTTCTGTTTTCAATCACCTTAGAACTGCTCTGCTCGCAGAGGGTAGACACATTCGTATACATCGAGGCGGCTGCAGCCAGCCAGTGGTGGCGGCTCCCTACAAACGCGCGTCAAAAGGGTAGAAAACTAAATCAATCCAGAACGACGGTAGTCACGAGTTATTCAAGGGTGACTCATTTCAGTTTTGGGCGAGCTGAGTCGGACGCAAGGCTGCTGCGCATATCTTGTAGCGGGATTGTTTACAACATGTAACCTAGTCATCTGTGTTTCTTGCCGGTACTGACCTCGCACCTGGCCGTGTGTGCGTTGCTGTAGCAACGCCAAGCATGCGCATAGAGCAGCATGGTGGAAGCTAGTGCAAAAAAAAAAACCTGCCCTCCACCTTAGCTCCGTGGTGTGGTACCCTGGCTACGTTTATTTTGCCGCTGCAGTGGTCACGTGATATCGCTGAGAGACTCATTGTCATCCGCGACGACGAGGGGTCTGCTGTCGGCGCTGGATGGCGCAACATGCGCCCATAAGCCAAAAAAACGGTCGCATCACATTGGATATTCTGAGCAGTGGGACGGGAAAAATCGTTCACGAACCCTCATCCTGCGGGATGGAAAACCAACCGGTCTGCGGGTGGAAATACAGTCGGTGCGGGAAACGTAGCGCGTACTGCGTTGTATCATAGAGGGAGGGTTGTACATCTTAGCGGGAATGTTGCCTGGTTAAGGTTGATGAATGGCTTGAGGTTATAATAATAATAATAATAATAATCTTTATTCGAGCATCACGTAGTACATGATGACAGGGACCCGGATTAAAAGCTGCTCAGGGAAGACGAAGACGTTGTTCGACGTACTGTAGCCTCAGCTCTGTTTCTTTACCCAATTTTGCCTAATTTACCGAGTTTTATTTGAATATTTGAGGACGGCAGCATCTTCAAGGCGGTACTGTCCCTATGGGAAGAGTACGGCTGCTCTGGCGCCGGCATGTCTAAAGGGACCACGCCAATCTAAGGAGGCTGGCTCGGAAGAGGCGGCGATGGCTTCCCAGGCCGTGGAGCGACCAGAACATGGAGGCGACCACCCGTCCAGTGAGACCTCATCGCTTAGTGGGGATGAGTCAGCGATCGTGGACGGTGAGCAGTCAGTGGCCGATATGGCTGACGTGGACAACGAGGGATTCAAGTTGGTGAGTCAACGCAAGCAACGAATGGTCATTTCCTGCAGGAAGTGCCGCGCTTTACATAAGAAGGGAAATTCCACATGTTTCTCTAAGCGTTGTCGATCTTTGCACAGATGACATTGAGGTAGCGGCTGGGAGAATACAGCTGGACTTTCGAACCCTTTCTATTGCATCCGTGTACGTGTCCCCGCAGAAGAACGTAGCATCGGATTTGTTTCTACAGCAGCTCTGCGACCGCTTCCCAGCTCCTCGAATCATCTGCGGTGATTTCAACGCCCATCATGCCGTCTGGGTGACAGGAACACGTATTCCCATGGACGGAAACTCGTAGACGTTATTGACGGTTTGGACCTGTGTTTCGCCAACGACGGAAGCCCCATTTTCTTCTGGCCTCCAGCCTCAGCGACAGCTATAGACTTGACACTGCATTCACCTGACGTCCGCGTGAGGTGGTAAACAGCGCCTGACTGCATGGGAAGTGATCACTATCAGAATTTTGTGTTTGCTGCCGACTTTCGTTTGCGTGGTCCTAAAAGTAGCAGTGTGGTCAACTGGGACAAATACAGAGAGCACCTAGAACGTGTTTCTAGTGATGTTGTTGACAAAATGATTTCTAGTAAGCTGGCAGCAACTACGGCGGTCAAGTTACCTGATCATTTTCCGGGGCCGGATTTAAAACTCAGGAACCTTTGCGCAGCGAGAAGAAGGGCGGAGCGCCAACTCATGTGGAAGAAGCACGACAGGGAACTGAAGACGACCTTCAATAGGCTGAATTATGCCATTAGACGGCACACAAACAAGCTGTACAGGTCGCAATGGGCCTCAATCTATGGTAGTTTGACTGTGTTCTCACCGATGACGAGAATATTGCGAGTTATTGGCAGCCTTGCTGGAGAATCTCGCCCTTAGAAGCCTTTTGAAGCTCTTGCAATACGCAAGGAAAAACCTATTGCGTGCTTGGCAGAGGAATTTGCAAACGCACTCGTACGTGCTAATTCTGGACCGGATATATATATATATATATATATATATATATATATATATATATATATATATATATATATATATATATATATATATATATATATATATACCACCTGCTTCCTCCAGGTCTATCATGGACGTCCCGTCCACGCTTCGTGAGCTTCAGACTGCGCTCAGTGGCCTGCGGCGCCGGTGTGCACCAGGTCCCGACGGCATCACCAATCAAGTGCTGAATAATCTCCCTTGGAACTCAGGAAGGAGCTCCTCAACTTCATTAATCCATTAATCGAGCTTGGGAGAGACTGGCGATGTTCCTCCGTCATGAAGGGGGCACATGTAGTTCTAGTACTTAAGCCTGGCAAAGACATGACGGACCTTGCCTCGTATCGCCCAGTGTCATTGACCTCCTGTGTAGCTGAGTTGATGGAGAAGCTGGTAAATGAACGCTTATCGTGGTGGCAAGAGGACAGCAAGGCACTGCCAACATGTATGACAGGATTCCGCCGAGGTCTTAGTTCCCATGATAGCGTCTTAGCCTTGGTGAGTCACATCGAACACCAGAGAGGTTTCGGCCTTTCCACCTTAACCATTTTTCTTGACGTTGTGAAAGCTTACGACAACGTGCTGCAGAGCTCAATTCGAAACAGTTTGCAAGGTATGGGTATACAGGGACATATGCTAGGATTCATTTACACGTTTGTCAGTGATCGTGTGGTTCGTGTACGATTAGGGAGCACCTTAAGTACCGAAAGGGCTCTATCACGAGGTGTGCCTCAAGGAAGTGTTCTTCCTCCATGCTCTTTAACGTCGTAATGGCTGGCCTTCCCGATTCGTTGCAAAAAATTTCAGACAAGTGCGTATGTCATTATATGCTGACGACATCTGTATTTGGATTACGGGCTACCAACACTAGCGATTAGCCCTGATAGCTCGACAGGCTCTACTTTCGGTAAAAACTTACCTTCAAGGTGGGGGATTGTCTCTGCCAGTGGAAAAATCCGGCTTTGTTCTGTTTCCAGGTGTAGGAAGACGTCAAGCGTGGTTGAAGATAGACCTCGGTCACTCTTGCATCCGTCAATTCAACCACGCGCGTTTCCTGGGCGTCATTATTGACTACCGTCTACAGTGGCGAAAAGCTGTAGACGTGATTGTTTCATCTATATCTTCTCGTCTCAATGTGATCCGCAGAGTTGTACGTGAGCAATGGGGAAACCATCCTTCTTCAATGGTCACACTTCATGAAGCGCTGGTGGTCAGTCGCATGATGTATCAATAACCTTTAATTTCCCCTCGGCATCACAGATTGAACGTCTCCAAGTTGTCCACAGAAAGGGCCTAAGAAGAGCCATTGGAGTTCCTCAGGCGGCTGCGAATAAGGCAGTACTTCATGAGTCTCTATCAAAACCTCTTAGCCTTGTCGCTTATCAGAGACTACTAATGCATCTTAGCCACCTAGTAGAGATTGTATCTGGCGATACCTTCTCCAGCGGCTCTGGAAGAGATATGAGTCGAAGGCCTATATGACACTTAATACTCTTAGTTCTTTAGGCCTTAATGTACGAAGGCAAAAGAAACGGTTGAAACCCCCCTGGTCTTTTCCGACCCTCGACTGTAAGGTCACAATTCCCCATGTGAGCGCAAAGCGCAGTTCTCCTTTGGCAGCAACGCGTTCGCTCGTACTTGAATATTTGGAAACGTAGTATGCCCGCCATCTTCAAATTTTCACAGATGGTTCTGTGGACAAGGTCAAACAAGCTAGCGCAGAGGCTTTTTACATTCCTTCTTTGGACTGTAAGTGGTCTGAACGCTTTACTGCTGTCGTAACCTCCACAACGGGCGAAAGTGTGGCTATTGAGGAGGCTTTACGGAAGTTAGGGTCTTGTCCGGCTGAACCTGTTGTCACCCTAAATGATTCAAAATCTGCCCTTCAGAGGTTAGAGCGCGGATTCCCTACTGATGTCTTGTCTATGAGCTCTGTGCGCTTGGCGCAGAACATGTACAGCAGAGGCTTTACTCTATATTTCCAATGGGTGCCCTCTCACATAGTAGTCAGCGCCAAATAGGTGGCAGACAATCTCGCCCATAAAGCTCTGTCAAGGAATCCATCAAAAAGAGTACCTCAAGATATAAAAAGTCTCTAGAGGAAAACGGTGCTCGATCATTTCAGTACCCTGTGGATTACGCCCCACAAGCTATGTGTGAGCAAGGGACAGAGAAGATCCCAGACGACTCTACTACATCGAATTCGCGCGGCCTCTACTCGCACTCCTTCCTGGATGCATAAAACGAGCATAACTTCGTCTCCGCTATGTTATTTGTGTGGTGTGTCGGGGATATTGAACATTATATTATGCAGTGCCCAGAGTACAACCCGGAAAGGTATGTGATGCTCGCTTTTTTCAAAAAGACAGGAAACCTTCACATTACAGTTCAGGACATTGCCTACCCGAGTGGAAACCAGACATGCAGAAGAGAGACTGCACGCCTTCTTTTAACATTTCTGCAGGACATGGATCTTGTTGCTAAATAGTGACAGCAGGAGCGGACTCTGGCCTACTGTGATAGAATGTGTGCGTAGATGGTGTCTTCTGGAGTGGACTATGTTTTACTGTGAGTGAATGTTTGTATGGATTATGACATACAATGGCCTATGTTCGACTGTGACTGAATACGGGCATAGATGGTGACTTCTGGAGTGGACTGTGATGTGGACTGTGTGGAGTGATTGTGTGCATAGATGGTGACTGCGGGAGAGGAATATGTGCTATTATAAGAGACTGTGCGCATAGCGGGGTAGATGCGACAGACTTTAGGACATTATTAATATAGAAGGGACGCCACGGTGGAGCAATTTCCGGCCGAATAAGCAAGGCTAATCCCACCTGTAGCATTCAACACTTCAAATCAACTCAACTCAAATAAAAGCTGCTCATTGAGAGCTTGTCAAAGCCCTTTATTCCCTTTTTTGGCAATAGCACAGGAGGTCGAGAAGCATGGTAGCTTACAATGAGAAAAAAAGCAACACAACTGAGCTTAAAACAGCACTTCTAGGTGGAGCGCCATCACAAGAAAGAATAAAAAGCATATAGCAAAAGACGTGATTCGCTGTCATCTCTTGGATCAGAGTACGGGTAAGAAAACAGAAAATGCAAACTTAATAGCACTCGTTGACAAAAAGTACGCCCAAGCAAATAAAAAAGAAAAAATGCAAGCGCTAAGGGAAAGAAACGTCACGTGTGCGAGAAATACAGTTCCGCTATACTTTTTAAGAAGACTTCCTCTAGAATGATATTTTTTTCTTGAACTTGATTAAGTATTCGTGGCATCCTACTTTGTAACGTGTGCAGACTATAGGTAGTTCGATAGGTTTTTATTTCCCATTGATGCCCTGTTTGTGTTGCCTATGTCGGAATTCGTTTTTTTTAAAATCTAGCTGGTATTTGAAGAAAAGGCGCATGATTAGACACTTCTTGTTTAAGAGCTCGACACAGACGAAAACGAAATATTTTTGGTACTGGAATGATTCTATACTTTGGGAAAATTTCAAATGTGTGATAAAACCGCGGGATGTTTTCAAGAAGGAGCAGAAAGTTCTTTTGTATTACATGTATCTTGTGTAAGTTTGCCTCAGTTGTAGCGCCCTAGACCAAAACACAGTAACTAAGGCGAGAATTAAATGGAAATGTTAAACTAGCAGCGCACTCGTTGCGAGTACGTGCCGACTACGATAGGGAAGACCAAGAATTTGGGATAATTTTTTAGTTATGTGTAATATATTGTCACGGACTATATTGTCACGGCAGTGGTGTGGCACGGTGCGCACGCGCATGGTCTACCGCCTATAAATCATTCCATTGCCATCTGTCATGTAATCCTGTCTTCATTGGCTTGCGGTCACATAACAACATGATCGCTTCAAGACATCTTTTGATTAAATATAACTGCTAGTGGTTTCAACGTTGGTACTCCTTCTAAAGGACACCACCTTAAAGATATAGTTTTGCCTAAGTGAACTAATTTGTTTTTAGATCGAAAGATCACAACCTTCGTCTTTGTAACATTAATTTGTAATGCGTTTTTCAGGGTCTATTGGTCTAATCGTTCTATCATGTAGTTTGCTTTATGTACCAAATCATCTAAATTTTCCACAGATATAAATGCACTTGTGTCATCCGCATAAAAAACGAATATTTCAAGCGGTACAACACGAACGACGGCAATAGTGTAGATATTAAAGAGAAATGGGCTAACAATACTTCCAAAATAAACGACTATTTTTTTCTGGAGCGAATGGCAGAACAAAAACATTAGTATTCTCTGAATAATAGAAATTTGGCTGTTTGGTACAATAAAGAGCGAAATAGAAAATCCTTTGCTGTAACCTATACCAGCTACCGACTATTGTTTTCGCGACAGGCGTTCTGGCTCAGAACACTTGAGGCCACATGGCTTGGTCTTGTGCCGTATATAAGAGCGCTTATGACACTCTTAAGGAACAAATGTACTGAAAAGCGAAGAAGATGTGAGTTTGGATCGCATAGGCTTTCTTTCCAGTGGGCACAATATTTCCCATGGCATGATGCTCAGCTTCGGTTAGATAAAACCTAACCCGAACTCCGTGCTTACGAAGAATGCGTTAGCTGTGTCGCTTTTTAATCTAACGAGAATGAGATGAAATCATCCGTTAAGTGATCAAAATTTCATAAGTGCTATCATAATTGCATTTCACACTAATGTTTTGATAGCATTTGATTCAGAATCAGTTTATTGGAATGAAAACAAAATATAAGGTGGAAATGAGAAGGAGGTCCCGCACTCAGTGACTGTACTGGGACCTCCTAGTTACTGCATTGATAGTATAAGGGCTATCAAAGGATCACTGAACATATCACCACTTGGAAAGAGAAGGTTACGAGCACTATTATTTTACTTTCATAGACGTAACCTCAGCCATCCCTCATTTGCTACATCTTATATCAGCCCCGCTCGCTGTACCTTCCTGCACCGTCGAAATTCAACGCATGCATGTCTGCACGTACCAACTCCGTGAGTCATTCACCATCATTCGTCGCCATCCGTTATGGCAATAGGCCACCAGAAGGCATTCGTGCTGCGTTAAACCTTCGTTCAAAAATTGGAGTGTTCTTTCCACATCAATTCCAAATAGACTTTGCGCGTACAGTTTCTTTTGTATTTTTATTGTTACAGTTGTTTCAATTTCTGCATTCATTTTATTGGTGCTTTCGTGTTTGTACTGTCATGTTTAGAGTGTATCTGTTGACTTCTACGTGTTCTTGCCTTCTACCTCTTCCCCCTATGTAATGCCAGTAAAGAGCCTTTAAGTTAAGTGAATAAATGAATGACAAAAGCTAGTTCGCCAGGTGAAACCTGTCAATTTGATTTAGTGCAGTGCAGTTCAACGATAAAAGTAAGATGAGAAGCTGTGAAACAACAGGCGTTATGAAAGATGTACCAAGCCACCAGCGCGCGCTAATAATAATCTGTTTTGCTGCAAGGCCTCAGGGAGAGATATAGCTACGTCATCTCCGATAGTTGACGGTCATTGCTGGAAGGAGCCTCTCACATCCCTCTTCTGTCAGGCGCGGTTGCCATTTCTCGTGACTACAAACACTTCGTGGTGGACATTGCACTTCATCTGGAGGGGGTATGGTGGGGCAATTGCTCTGTTCCCTAAACGCTTGAAGCAGGCTTTATCTTTTGGCAACATTGCTTCCGTGCAAATGGTCAGCGGTTGTACTACACGCTCCTGAGGGAGCCCCGGAAATGTCAGCGACGCAGCCGGCAACTGTTGACACTGCGCTCGAGGCGCCAGCGAAGCAGAACTCCACGTGACACAGGCAAGAATAACGAACCCCGCACTGAGAAGAAGAGCAACAGCAGGCCTAACGAACTGAAGATTGCAAGCCCCGATATAACGAACCTGCCAGAAACAGACAAGGCCCTGAACGACAGCAGGGAAAAGGTAAGGCAAAGGTAACGCACCGGCACAGGGCACCTTAGAATAAACGACGCAAAGAAATAAATAAAAAAAGGAGTCGATTACAAGAAAAAAGAGAAAACAACACTTTGCAATCGCATGAACGTGAGTAGAGCAAACAGCGAAAAAGCACGGTGGGCATTGCACGAAAACGAAACGGTGGGCATTGCACGCACGAGTCGAAAACATTGGAAGGATAAAAGAGGCGGAAATGGGCTGCCACCAGTGCGCTCAGAAGCGCGCACGCACGCACACCAGCGAAGAGAGGCGCCGAAAACAGCGACCAAGGCAAAAAGCGGTTGCACGCAGATGAAACGCAATAACCGTCGACTGTCGTCAGACGACCCCCCGGGGGTGGGGGGGGGGGGGGGTGGAAGCGCTTAGGTTGGTCGCCGCCTGTCAGTGGGTATTTCCCAGGGGGCACACAGGTAGGTAGGTGTACGGCCCTTGAGAAACCGAAGGCGTGGCGCTCCATGGAGAACCCAGGAATAGACGTGGGACCTGAAAATCATCCCTCTCCGTGGTCACGCAGCTTCCGACTTTCTTTTGTGCGTGCGTGTGTCGGTTCGAAGTTCGATAATGGACAATTGCAGGATGAACCTCCTCTCCACACCGCGCTCTGGCGTGTCTTCCGACGTCACAGCCGGAGGAGTTCAATCCCGTTCGTTCAATCTCTAGGTACCTGTATAGCGCGTCTAGTACACGTAGTCGAAAGTTCAGTCAAGTTCGTCAGCAAGTTCCTGGAATGAAACCAGTGTTTTATCGTAGCATGATTACGTAGCAATTTCGTAGTGAGCGTTGTTGTACATATAATGTTGCAACTCAAGTTAACTCCAAATGTGTTTCGGTATGGTAATTCAACACGGCGGCAGTACGCTATTAATCCCTGCTAGAGTTCTCATAAGGTCGACAGAGCGCTGACGTAAACAGGTAATTTCATCCATCACCCGCGGCAGCATTGACGCGTTGGCCTGTCGGACCGTCAAAGTCAGCTATCTTGGAGGCTGAGCATCGGCTAATGTTCCATGTATCATGCGGGTTTAGCATTCCACTTCAACATACAAATCGCGTTCGTTTTAATTGGCATTCCCAATTCAGAGCTGAAAATACTTCTTAACCAGCTATCAAGAATTTTTTGTTCGCACTTCAGATATTGTGGCCACATTTCCCATCGGCGGTGCTGTTACACACGGCCAAACGTATGCGGCTGCGCTGACCGACTGCATACGGATGCTCTCTAGATGGGGTACAAGTGCGCTGAGTTTCACAATCACAACACGAGACGCGACACGCCGAAGCGCACAGTCCAGTCGTGTCTCATGTTTTGATTGTAAAACTCAGCGCATTGGTACCGCACCTAGAGAGCACCTGTATGCAGTTGTCGCCTTGTTTGCTCTATAGGAAAGCCTTATTAGGCCGACTGCCAGTTTTTTTTATCAGTGCCTGACATTTCGCTAAAATAATAGACGGCAAGGTAGAGCCCTCAGACCGCTTGACAACACGGACAGGTAAGTTCTCTGCGCACAGCAGAAGATAACTCCATGGCTTATCACCTGTGCGTGCTAGCAGGTGGCTGCATTTCTGGAGAGTGTTGATCGTTTTAGAATTTTTTACGAGGGCTCTCAAGACTGAACTACGACCGTCTAAATTGCTTGCAAGGCTTGCCGAAGACCTCAAACGATGGCAGAAGGAGTCGCCGACCTCCTGAGGTGAGCGAACAGTTTGTTCGTCGATGAAAACTACGCACCGGTACTCAAGAAGTGAAATTTATATGAAAAGGTCGCACGCGAAATCCAAGCTTTGAAAATGGGGAAGACATACCATTGCAGGTGTGGACGGGGCCCGTAAGGATGGGTGCTGATATAGCAGAGCCCCGCTTCGGAAAAGGCAAACAGCATACCATCTGGGGTTGGAAGAGGGAGCAAACCTAAGTGGTAGCAAACAGTTTGTTGATTGCATTGAAAAATCCAGTGCCGAGATCAATTTTCTTGAGGTAGCCAAGTGTGCCGCACATCCGCATCTTCCTGGGCCGGCGAAAATTCGCCATGAGTGGCACCACGCGGAAAGCAGCATCATAATAAAAATACTTCGGAAGCGGAGAGACACTGCTGTTTGGTTTGGCATGGAACTTCGTTCTTGGGACAAATACGACCTGTCGCTGCAACTTGCCCATCCTGTTGTTGGTCAGAAGACTGCTTACAAGTGGTACTCCGACAAGGTAGAAATGAAGGACAAGAAGGCGTTAGGTGGAACAGCTTGGGGTACGATGAGTCTGCATTAAGCCGGCCGATGTTTTCTGTTCCCGAGGTCACGGTGACTGAGAAGGTACCTGTAGGTTTCAAGACTGAGCTGCCATCTTCAAGCAGACGGAAGACGACGTACAAGAGGGCCATGAAGTCTTTTTCTTGAGTCCGGGAGAACTGTGCTGAGCACGAACTGGCACGAGATTGCCAGCAAGACCACTCCCACCAAGCTGCCTGACGAGAGGAAGTGTCGCGGTTGAAAGGGGTGAATAAACTGTTCGGTGTTCTTAGGTTTTTTCTTTCAGTTTATATTGGGTGCAAAGCTTTCAAATAGCAGTTGTAAACAATCAAACAGCATACTTGGTTTTAGGCTGCATTGTTTGAGTGTAACATAAGCTATTCGTGTTTCGCTTAAAGCATTTCACAGTCAATAAGCCTTTTTGACATAAACTGCTTGTAAAAAATATTATCGAGCAAAAAAAAAAACAACAACCCACAAGAGGACTTTACCGCACAAGGAGGATTTTAAATTCTTTGACAGTGGAACGAAACATTGACACGGGAATGCGGTCGTTTGCTCTTTTACCACTGGTTACCAGCGTTTATACATGTCGAAAAGAGGAACTTTGCGGGCAAAGGCAGTGTGTCAACCAAAGGCTCTCCGTCCTGTCTTTCTGCCTTGTGTTGTGTCTGTTTTTTGCGCTCGTGGCCAAAGATGTGTCAATCAGTTCTTTGACTAGTTCTTCCTACGGTCAAGGCATACAATTAAAAGCTTTACTGCAAATAAAAAAGAACGATGTCAGCTAAGCCAACTCTGCTTGAGCAGCTGAATGACTTGTCATGGCGAACGCGGACTACAGGTAGCAATAATGGCGGGCTCAAAGCTAACCATTAACATTTCAATAGCCCTGGAACTTTGCACAGTGCTCGTTCACATTTCAGACTTTGAGACCATAATTTTCTCACGTGTATAGGTAATCACAAGAGTTTCTCTTAGGTCGCTAATTCTTAAATTCACATCGTGAATCAGGGAAAACATGAAAGGCGGCCGCGCAGGACAGCTCTGTTCAAGCTGGACGGCGTTCGGAAAGCCACATTTATTACTGAAGCTCTGCAGGGAGAAGAAACACTGTAAGCTGCAACGCGTACCGCATCAGCATGTCCTGTAAGGGCTTCGGCTGTAACGAGGCGGGATGGGCATGCGCTTCTGAGCAGAATTTTTAGAAATAGTGATGCTCACTGGAAAATGACACCCTTCAGCTCTACACTTAAGCGGTCAAGGTAATAACCCTATGGTGATTACTATTTAGCTTCTCGGTTAGCGATCGCGCTCGTGTAACCGGGCCTAATAAATAGTTCCGCTGTCAAAAGAATGGATTCGCGGCTCGGACGAAAACCCGTCCCCATTCCCCCAACTCACTTGCATTTCTTGCCCAAACAATACTGTCACGTACCGGTGATTGTAATCCGGAGAGCAGAAAGACAGCTAAAATTGCGTCTAAGCGAAAGTCTTTATTTGAGCTGATTTGCTCCCATATTGGACTGAATCACTCGACGGCGGCGCAGCAACACGCGTGCTCGGCGGTCGTCGAACATAACGCCCGCCGCTCTAGGCCTCTCTAGGCCGTGCTTAATTTAAAGCTGCTAGCGAATTTTCGATATACGGCGTGCAAAGCCTCCAGAATATTCTGAAACAACGTAGAATCGGCTCCACCTGGTTGCGATCGATCGAGATAAATCTGGATGCAGTCATTGCATCAGGGACAACTTCATAATCCAGTTCACCTAGCCGACGAAGAACCTTGTACGGACCGAAATAGCGACTCAGAAGTTTTTCACTCAATCCGCGGTGGCGAGTGGGCGTCCAAACCCACGCTCGGTCTCCTGGCTTGTATTCCGCGCTTCGTCTGCGTAGGTTGTAGCGTCTGGCGTCAGTTCGCTGCTGGTCTTTGATCCGTAATCGGGCAAGTCTTCGGGCTTCATCTGCGCGCTGAAGGTAGGCGGGGATGTCGAAGTTATCTTTTTCGGTGACGCCTTCACTCTAGTCCTCTCGGGCGCTGATTATTCGGCGATGAAAGGAACGTTCGTCGCGCAATTGAGGAACGTCACGACCGCCTGGGACCGCCCACAAATTCTCACTGCCGGAGGCCATCGTGCCGATGCACACCGCGATTGAGCGTCAAATGACATACCTATCCTACTACCTTCGTATAACTACAGCAATGTTCCAGCGACGTGATACTCGGCATCGATTTCCTTAATGTGCATCAGGCGATTATCGACCTGCGTTCCAAGCTCATAACGCTTTCGACAGACGAAGCCATCCCTTTAATGACGACCATGGAGCAGCATGTTGCTCTGAGTGCCCTGGTTGAGCAATTGAGCGTCCCACCCCTTTCAAGCGCCATGGTTGCCGTAGGTGCCACAGATGCCAAGAATAACAAATATCTCATCGAGGGGAACACGACGTTGCTTCTAGAACGAGGAATCGGCATCGCAAGAGGCATATCCTATGGATAAGCTTAATTGCTGGTGCCTAATCTCAACAATTCGTCATTTTGTGCAAATTGTGACGTAGGCCTGACGTGACCATCAAGGCGGCGCCAGGTTACGTACCCACAAAGTCTGATTACGTGAGATGTAAAAAAATAAAAACTGATCTAGAAATAAGTACCGTCGTCTGCTACTATTGGCGCCAAGTACGAAACCGAACGCTGCCAGGGGAGCTTGCACTGAACCTCTGCGTTGCAATCCTCGGTGCATACGTGTAGAGCGGCAGTGCGAGAGAGTGAAATATGTTGCGGCCTCTGCGTATCATGTCGGACGTCCGGCAGCAGCTATGGACAGACCGAGTGTTGTTACTCAGTGCGAAAGACTCGCACGCCGGTTGTCAAAGGATTAATCGAGTTCGATGCGGCGGTGCGAGCGAGGGCGCAGCCTAGACGACTTTTCAGTCGAGGTGAAGTGATGGCGTACCCGCGAGGCACGAGCAGCGTCACACGCGTGCGTACTGTTGTGCAGATAAACTGGCGAACATCAGGAACGGGGCCAGGATAATCGTAATGGCGTACGTGCCGAATGGCAGCGGAAACTGAAAGCTTTGGCCGGAATGATGTCTTTATGGCATTGCTCCTCATAAGGATCGACAACAGCTTCGCGCATTCGCTTACCAGCCACAGTTGAATGCAGGAACTGAGATGTTATAAGGCACTTTTCTTGGCGAAAAGTCATCCCGTCTGGGATAGGAAACGAAGCAGCGACAGCGGATATAGGCGCCCGAAGCGGCGCCTATATCCGCGCAGGCCAGCAATTTCTGTCCGAGGGCAACACTCGCATTCTTAGCACTGGCAACTGGCTGCGGAAACCCACTGTTTAAGCTCCCCGTCAGCTACCGTCAGGCCAGCAAGAGTGCTAAAGCTTTTAATCACTACGTATCGGCCTTAGCGGAGAGCGGGGTGCAGAGGCGTGGTATCCATGTGCGCTTGGAAGACCTCCACGATGTTTCGTGCTGAAATGCAGGCTTAGCAAGGCAAGCCGGTGTGTACATTTTAGGCAACGCGTTGCACCAGACTGTTGTTGGTCAAGTTTGCATGCACCTGCGCAAAAAAGGAAACTGCAAAACGCAGAATATCTGAGTAAATCTCGTCAAGGAGAACTCGCAGAGCCCGCATCCCATATTGTCAACTCAAATATGCGAAGCAGAAAAAAAGGATTCTTTTCTGGCATTAATAAAAAAAAAACAAGCAAAGCGAATACTCCCCCCCCCCCCCCCCCCAACATAATTTGAATATAGCGTACCCTCACAACATTCAGTGATGTACTCGTATTTTGCTTGCACTTTTGTGGTGTACGTGGAACATCTAGTACATAAAAATGAAAAATGCAGTCAGCAATTTTGCTTGGTTTTTTCTTTCGACTTGTTCGAGTGAATGCGTAGCACTTGCCACTACCACACAGAGACAGGCACACTGTACGTGCGATGCAAGTGCACGCAACATTCTGTGAGGTGGAGCAAAATTGTTATCTTGAGCACTCACAGGCAGCCTCACCTCCATTGCTGTCCACACAAGCAACACGAGTCAGGGTGTGCCCAGCAGTTTCTTCGTTGTAGGATAACAGTTATGCACCTACCATAAAATCAAGCAGCTCCTTTCAATGCCTGATCAAATAGAGTACAGCAACCTTTCGTGTAAGAGAGAAATATATAATGCCAAAAAGGGTGCAGATGTCGGATAGAGAAAAGTTCCTTCACCTGTTAGTCCACAAAGGGGCAGGGGAGGAGCATAGCGGTAGAGAGTGAAGGTCGGTGGTGATGCCAAATTACCGTGAGACACATGCACTGTGCAAGATACTTGCTTTATTTGCTTGGTTTTTTTTGGGTTTATCATCCCAAAGTGACTCAGGCTATGAGGGATGCTGTAGTAGAGAGTTTGCGATAATTTTGTCCCTCTCGGGTTCTTTGCCTTGAACTGACATCGCACAGTACACGGGCCTTTACCGCTGCGGCCGGGATTGAACCCAAGTCTTTCGGGTCAGCAGCCAACCACCATAACCACTGAGCCACCGCGGCAGCTTTATTTGTGCGATGCAAGAAATTGTTAATTTAATGTTCATGTCTACAGGCTCATTACCTAGTACACGTCACACAAAGCCTGAGCATGCGTTTTGTGTCCACGCATTCCGGATCGACTTGCACGCAGTGTTTAAAGAGACAACTGAGTGGCACCATGAGCTGAAGAGCTGAAGGAGAACAAAAAAGAAAGACAAACTTACGAGCACTACAGACAAAGAGGAAATTAATTTATTTCCATACTCTGAAGACCTGGAGGCATACAAAGAAGAGTGGGGGAGCATACGAAATTGGTAACTGTTTTGTTGAATTTAATACAGCCAGAGATTGGAGCAATGGAGGCAGGAAAATTGCAGGAAAAGCACAAGCATAACATTGGATAGAAAATAGGCAAGACATTAAAGGCTGATGTGGCCCACAGGACAATATATGGGAGGCGCTAATGCTGACAGCAGTAGTGTTCTGGTTACGGTACTATTAAGATAAAAGTCTCCAGGATGCAAAAAAAGGCAATTTAGCCAGCGACGGTAGCCACTGGCTTTCAATGCTTGCGGTAGGTTTTTTAACGTCTGCACCTCATAGTATGTATTCATGATAATTCAAAAAGCAACGAAGAATGTTCCAAATGAAACAAAATATCCTCACAGAACCATACAATACACAGCTAAAAGGATAGATCAGTAGTAGAAATTGCGATGATACATTGTATGCTCACCCCTACGTGAAGACTTCACGCCACAGGGTTCAGTTTTTAGCTGTTTAGGGGAGTATTTAAGGCACCCATCATGCTGCAAACTTCTGTAAGGTGAGGAAAACATTTATATTAGTCTTTTAAGGCCATTTAAACTTAAAGGAGACTGTGAGTATTGCACTTAGGGGATCAAAAGCAGATCATGTGGCCTGAAGACTTCTGACATGTCAGGGCGCTTAAATTTTGTGCAATGTCACCACCAGTGCACTTAAGTTCCACTAAGATATTGCAGTTTTATCTGCAATATGTCATATATGAACTAGATCAAGCGTTCCAATTTTTGATCCAGGTATCGTTTACAAGTACATACTGGAGCAGTTGCTATGCTGTTTTATTCTGCCAAAAAAATGTGGGCTGCAACCACAAAAAGCACCCTATTTTGAGGATGATGGATGCCAAATTTGACTGAAATGAATAAATCTGTGACAACTAAATCAAACTGAGAAATATTAGTTCGCAATATACGCAGTTGTGTACAAAGTGCCCTAAAGGGTCGAATGCAATTTTCTCGTGCATTTAGTCTTTTGCATCTTTTTTGCCGACCATCAGCATAGCCAAGCATGCACAGATAATGTTACACAGAGGTGAGATTAGACATTGGTGACACTGACACATTTAGTCGCAAAGGAATGCTCGAGTACTGGGTAAAGTAGAGGACAAACTGGTGGTCAGGATAGATGTAAGTGAAACTGGTGCGTTTTATTGACTAAATAAATCAGCTTTTACAGCGGCAGAGAAAAGTGCATTATGTTGGTGGAAATTAAGTGCATTGGAAGTAATACTGCGCAAAATTTATGCCTCCGGAAATATTACCCTGTTTTTTAAAAAAAAGCTAACTGCTTTGCTGCCGGTTTTTGTTTTGAGGCTGTGGGAAGCCTGCTAGATTCCCGCCGTGGCGTCTGCGCGGCATCCCGCGTCGCTCTCTTTCCCTTTCTCCCGCTTCGGGCGGCGGAGAGACGGCTGGTGGCTAATCGCTGTCATTCGGCCGCAGCTCCGCCCCCGGCTTCCCAAGGGCCTTTGCCATTGGTGACTTTTGGCGGGAATTCGGAACCCGTTTTGGGTGGTCGCGCGGCGCGCGACCGTCCGAGCGGGGCCCAGAGAGAGAGACCCCTCCGAGACAGCGTAAGGTGCGTACGTTACTGTTCGTCCGGGCCGGCCTCTGCCGTTCGGACCAGTTCATACTCGAGCTCGCCAGCGTGGGTCCTCGATCCGCCGCGGCTCGAGCCTGTCCAGGGGTCCAACGACCTCTGACAGGCGCACCCTGCGTTGACTGCCCACTCTCTCTCGCAAACGGCCCAACGGCCGACACGAGAGAGATTACAGCACTGCCGCGGAGACAATCTCCTGCAGCGGCGTGCTAGCGGCGCGCATTTCTCTTGTTGCCCCGAGCGCGCACCGGAGCCTTGCTCTGAGCGCGCCCCGGGACGGGGTAACAGTTGAGTGTGTGTGTGTACCGCTGGAGGACGGCGTAAATAAACGTCTCCTTTGTGAACTTGGAGGCCTGTTTCTTGCGGCGAGCCGCTCTCCTCTCTGCAGAGGTTGAACGCCGCCGCAGCGGTGCCCCAGGGTGCGTGTGGTGACGGCTGATCGGGGCCCTTGGCTCGCGCGAAGCTCGAACCCGCGGTGGGTAGTGGCCTGTGTCTACTGAGAAACCCACAAGGCTTAAGCAAAATTTCGCAGCAAGTCAGCTGTAGAAAAGACTACCCTTCTGCAAAGTATCACAACAAACAAATATGTTTTTGATACACAAGAAAATTTAATGACTGCTGCAGGACATGTGATAGCAATGACAATAGTGAGCCAATTGCTGCTGCCACAAAGTAAAAGTGGTAAAATCTCACACACATCGGTGTCACAGAGGCAGATTTCTCTGGGAACAAGACAAGTTGCAACGTGTAAAAGAAGTGTATTGTGGTATATGTGCGCATTAATACTGCCCATTTCAGGAAGTGGCAAATCCAGTGGATTCTTGTGTTGAACCAAAAACTAAAAAATGCGTCAGTTGATGCCCCTGTCATAACAAAGGAACATATGGTGAACAGATTGTCTGGAATTTTTGTCTAATTCGCCTAACAGCTTTAGAAGCAGTCAAGAAGCAAAGTGCCAGCAACAGTAAAAGCAACAGTAGTAAACAGGCACAGAGGCAAAGAAATGTCAGGAGAGAAAGCCTGCTTTGTTATGTGGACACACACAAATGGCACATTAGGGACCTCCTATCGGACAAACAGTTGCCTACAGCCAGAGTGCACCCTGAGCAAGATTTGGTAAATGACTGCATGCACATCCCTATGTTTGGTGCATGTCAAGAAATTTCACTGAAGCAGTAATCACGTCATGGAGCGGCAACGTTTAACAGAAATCAAAGTAAACAGTGAAGTAATAGTTGAAAGCTCTGGTGGCAGGAAAAAATCATTTTGGTGACTTCCTCTGTTTGACTGCAGTGAAGCACGAAGTAACACGCACATTCTGCACAAAGAGAGCACACACCATTGCAGTGCGTCAAGAATTTGCAACACTTCAGTAGCGTTAAAGCATGTGTTTAAGCACACATCCCTCCAATTTGCAGATGGTAGGAGAAAAGTTCCTTGGACGCTTCGTGTCGTGTGACGAACTGCAGCACTAGAGAAAAACCTAGTCTACACATCAAAACCACCGGTCATTACACATTCTAGTGACAAAATGAAAGTAAAATTTGGTCCTATTTAAAGACCAGTGCAAAAATCAGACTTGAACAGCTTTCTTGCTCTGTGCAATCAAATTTGAAGCACAAAAAAGGTTCACATAGATTGATCATAGCATGACTACATGTGAAAACTATGGCAGTGAGTCATTCAGCTGAGTGCGGACGCATGCAATGTGTCACACAGTGCAAGATGTGATCACCTTTGAAAAGAACCCTGTTCCATATGTACAGTACTTGACACCTGTGAGGACATCCGATGCAACCCTTCCAAAGAATGATTCCCTGCTTGATAAGCACTCTAGCTAAGAGGTGAAGGATGTGTAACCTTGCAGCAGCATTCCCCAGCACATGACTTCCTAGGATAGGAGTGATGCAGCAAAGAGCCACAATATACACACTGCCACCTGGAAGGCCATTAACATTGTCTTTCGGGCGTGAGCTTGAGTGCAATGCAAGTTTTATATATACAAGAGAAAAGACTTTCAAATACGTGACATTACCGGGCTGTAATTATCAAACTAGTTTAACGTACGACTGTAAATGATGCAAAAAATCACTAGTACCCAAATAAACTTTTTTGTAACACTTACTTTTATTGGTCATCTCTATCAAAATGATGGAGGAAGTAAAACAGACTTTTCCAAACAGCTTGACTACGGCCTTACTCCATCAAATGCAAACAGCAGGCTCTTTGTGCTTGGTGGCAGATGTACCATACTGATGGGTATAAATAATTATTACATATTATTTTTTCCTTTGTTGCACTGAAGGCAACTGCTACAAGGCACTTTGTAGGGGAAGGCCCAAGGTTAACTTTACCTTAGAGTATTTAGCTGCATTAAAATCTCACTACACGAATGGTTTTGCAACTGCACTTATCAAAATGCAGATGCCAAGGCATTGTGTTTGTGTGAAATGAAAGAAAATCATAGGCATGCAGCGACCCTACGAGTCACCCACACCGCATATTGTAATAATCTTAAAACTCCTTATGTGTTTTGCTTTACAGTCAGGATAATTTTGATATGTTTTTATTTGCACAAGGCTTCCTCGCTCAATAGGCTACAAATAAATGTACCATGAGATTCATAGCTGTTTGCAAGTGATCAAAAAGGGTAGGAACATGATGGTCTTGTTATGACACACGCGAAAAAAGCCACCAGCCATCAATATGAATTACCTTGAATTCATCCATCTGAAGCAAAGCAAGAGCAATTGAAACCAAGGAAAGCATAAGACATGTCCTTACGCTTTCCATGGTTTCGATGCTGTTGCTTTTCTTCAGATAGCTGTATGCAAAGTTATTGTATTGGTATTAAGAATTTATTCCTTCATGCCCGCCACAGCATACTGAGCTCAGCTTTTGAAGATTTATATGTGAAGCACAGGGGATAACGAAGAGGTCTTCCATGCGAATGACTCATGGATGAAGTCCACAGAGACTTTCGTGTGCCTGAATCTTGAATGAACACCTGTAAACAAATTGCACAACAGCCACAGATTTTTGTTTTCCTCACACATTTTGCAACAAAACTTTTGTCTTCCCGCAACCATTCTCACATCTCTGCTGTGTTAATTGACGTTGTAACACAGCCAAGAAAATTTCGGCTTAAGTATATATGCGTTCTCACAAATGATTTTTTCTTTGTAAACCTTGTTACAGTTAAAGAAGAGACGGAATACTCTTGATGTGATTTGAGCTTCCGTTCACACTGTTGACTCCAAAAATCAAGAAATCGTGAAACGCACGGGAACGTTCTGTATTGATCTCTATTTCGCGCCGTGTGGAAAAACAGAAAAGTGAAACACAGTGCGCCGTGGAAGATATCAACAAAGAGCGACGTGAAACACCGTACACAAATTTCGTGTTCGCAGCATGCGCCCCGAACTTTGCTTTATATTCGTTTAGATCCTGCATGCAACGGAAACAATTGAGCCACACAAACTGGCACCGTTACAGCTTTCGTTGCTGTTTCCCTTAACTCATCGTTGCTCGAGACGATGTACCCAGCACATGTACGCTGCCTTGCTGACACCGCTGTCTTCAGAAGCTGGCCTTATGCACACAGACACTGATGCGCACAGTTGTAGCACTGATGAGCACAGTCCCGCCGACAAGCCCGACACATTCAGGAAGCATGTTGCTCAGCTGGCAGACAACCTTACGTGACACCCTCTCACCACTCACGGATTTGAAGATCAGGTCAGTGACGGCGTGTAAAGAGAGGCTAGCACTTAACGTTCACAGCTACCGATCGCGCCTTGAAACAAACAGGGTCAGAGTAACGACCGGAGCACCTACAAACCCATGTTTAAGGCAAACCAAGGTGCTCACCCGCTGCCTCTTACCGCAAAGCTTCTTGCACAGCCACCACACCATATCACTGGCCAGGTCGTCATACTCACGAACCGTACAGTCCTTCGAAAACATTTGAGGCGCACTCACAAATTCCTCGCTTCTCGCAACTCATGCTAACGAACGACAGCACCGGACGCCGCCATATCCGCGCTGTAGCAACCGCGCGGACCGATAAATTCTTACAATGAGAGGACCGTTTGAAACGGGAGAGCAGCTAGAGCCCTCGCGCGGCTGTAAATTTACGCCCTCATAATTAATGCTGTAAAAGGTTGCTTATCTAAGAGGTATCGTTACGACGCCGTTTCAATGCCTTCTGCATTCGAAACAAAGATGTTTCTGAACAGTTTATTGCTTCAAATGAGCGCCTACCAAACTGCGGTGAGCTAACAGCCGTAAAAATCAGCGTTTAGCATAATTCGACCATCTTGAGGGCGTCCAAAATTATGGGGGCTAAATGCGGCATTTTCAGCAATGGCAGCATTTCCTTTTCGTCACTAAACGTCATTTTGAAACCTCTTCATAATGCTTGCTCATCACGTGATCACGTAGCGGTGCTGACAGCCAATCAGATTTCAAGAAGTGGTTTTTCGCAGTATGCAGCTATTTTCTGAAACTGCTAAATCGAACGCAAGTGCTTTCTTCCCTGCCAGCGGTAGCTTTGCTGCCCTCCACAAACATTTAAGTTTACCAACCCGGCACCATGTATAACAGTGTTAAAATCAGTCTTGAAGGTCACGTCATTTTGACGTCACAGCAGAAAGCGATTTCGAAGCCTGCCTGTTTCGCGCCACAAATTTGAAACTTGTGACTTGCATGTGATTGCCCTTTGAGCCAATCAGAGAGACAATATTTTTATTTATTTATTTATTTGAGTACCCTAAGGGCCCATTAGGGCATTACATAGGGGGGGACGAAAAAGTTCAAGCATGAGTGAAATCTGTACAATGTAAATATATGAAGGCATTAGGAACCATAAAAAACATCTAGCAGAAGCAAACAAAGAAAGAAAGAAAGAAAGGAAAGAGTAACGAAGTTTATACAATGTTTAGTAGCGTGAAACACACATAAGAACCTAAAATGTGAAGCAAACAATCAGTACCCATCGGAACACGAGTTTAAGGATACAATCAAATAAACATTTAGATAAACAGCCTGGCGCCGAAAGGAGGCCATGCGTGTTGAGAATAGCCCCCTCTTCACGAACTTTAGCGAAGAATACCTGCACGTTAACAAAGGAACGATGATTCCAAGCACGTTTTCGACATCAAGCCTACCCCGCGATAGGTACTAGGATCGATACCCAGCACCTCCATCAGTTGTCACGTAGTGGTGACTGCAATCCGGAGAGGAGAAGGACAGCGAAAATGGCGTCTAAACAAAACCCTTTATTTGGGCTTACTTGTGTCCACAACGGACTGAATCACTCGGTGGCGGCGTAGCAGCAGCCGTGCTCGGCTTTCGTCGAACAGAATGTCCGCCGCTCTCGGCCGTGCTCAATTTAAAGCTGACAACGAACTTTCGAGATACGGCGTGCAAAGCTACCGCAATATTTTGCAACAACGTAGAATCAGCTCCGCCAGGATACGATCGATCGCGATAAATCTGAACGCGTCTTGCAAACAAAACGATAAAGCCGCTCACCGGCAGCTTTTAAGAATGAACAAACGAATGTTACACAGATTCGCGGCAATACCATTGCTCAAATTGACTTTTCATAGCGATTGCAAATCTTTATTTTCAAGCTTAGCTTTCATATACAGCATCTAGCTATATTTAACAAATACCTCTAAGTGCAGCAAACTGGTTTTCGTGGAGAAAACCATTCTCACGCTTCGTTTTGTACAGTTCCATCAGCGGGCTATCGCTGTCCAACCACGCTGCGGAAGGTCTTGAAATCCTAGTTCAGAGATTTTTAAGCGACGGACCAAAATGCGCCGCACAATCAGAGCTTTAGTGCCGGTCTCTGTTGGATCATTTACAAGGCCATCTTCCCTGGCCATTTCGAACTAGCGCGACCTGTCGACCTCCCGTAGCCAACACCGCATAGAAGGCAGCTCCGGGGGTTTATCCAAATCCCCGTATTTTAATGATGCTTTTACTGCATATATTACTCTTCGTCCTGATACTTTCCACCAAGTTTCGTAGCTGTGTGGAGATTGGTTCCTGCGCAAATCAATTTTTAATTTTGCCTTTTCTTTGCCTCAGTTCAGGCAATTTCTGCGGGTAACATTTCTTTTGCGACGTGACAAACAGTAATCGTTCGTTATGGTACCCGCTCCCAGAGTGAACAACAATCTATAAGGCTTGTATGAAGTCTTATTGCGCATTTTATGATCTGAGCCGTCATTAACAGTCGCTCGTTTAGTCAATAAAACCGGCGTTTTTTTTTTTTCGAATACATATCGCTGCGTAAACCGCAGTATCGTCTCTGGCCACAAACCGAGTTTCGATTTCGGTTTGCTGTGTTTGCTCTTTGAAAATAGTTCTGCTCAGTATTTTTAAAACGGCTTGTTATACCGGAGACATGGGGCTAAAAAGAATGTGATGCGATCAATACCTAAAGATGTTTTAAAAAAAACCGGAGTTGCTCCTTAAAGGACTCCTGCTTGAGGGTTCGTTATACTCCGGCGGTTTTCAGGCATCTTCTCAGGACAGCAAAGTCACAAAAAGCTTTTGAAAAAATTGGCTGTTAGCAGAGCTGCAGCCGTCTGAATCAATCGGATTCGCCAAGCATCTCTCTACCACGCCCACCTCGAGCGTTTTCGAATCAGTTTCTTTCGCAAGTGAAATTTACCCATCTCCTTCGCGTTCAGGGGGAGGGTCAGAGTCGATCAGATGTCTACATTATGGTGCCGCTATGCCAGGTGTTTTTTATTAATTCCTTAGCAATTAGGTTATTGACATGCAAAAAATACCCGGTTTCTCCTTAATGAAATTCCCTAATTAATCTAGAAAGTTGGTACATCATAAACACGGCCAAACTTAAAAATCTGAGGACAAGAATGTTCGAGTATCTTCCATTGGATCATCATCTGGGAATATACTAATCCTACCCACTAATCCACCTTATTCACCGCTAACACCCACTAATTCACGCTAACCCACCCACTCATCTGCGCTGATCCACGTTATCCACTCTCTAGTCCCTACTATTGAACCTTAATGCACTCATTAATCCACATTAATCCACTTAATTCAATTTCTGGTGTGGGCCTACTTCCTAATTTTGGGAGTCCTTTACAATTTTTGGAGTATGGGCCAACTGGAAATGCTATCGCATTTTGCTCTTTCAGAATGAGGTTAAGAAGGCCACCAATTTTTTTTTGTCCTGGCTTTTCGCTTCCTGAAGCCGTGGTATGCGGGGAACACGAGTGCAGTATTAGAGGGCGCTGGCAGGGTAACGCGCGAGCAGCCTTCTGACGAGAAGGGGCGCCTGCGTTCACGATAAAGCAGGAAGCAATAAAACGACGTGAACGACTAAGTAGGCAGTACCACGCACAGACATAAGTGACTATGGGAATAGCAGAGACGAACTAGAGTACACACTGTAACGGGTGCCCGCCCTGCAAGCACAGTGGCAGGGCCGGTAACAGGCGGGTCCTCTGCGCTTGCGCAGGCGGCATTTGGAAAACCGGTACACATCTACGGCAGTTCGTGTCTGCTGCGGTCAATTGGACGAGAGCAAATAATTAAGATGTTTTTTTTTTGTGTCGGAGCGAAACGGTAAAAAAAAATTGGACGACGCTCAACCTAAGCCTAGAAGTAAAGTTTGACAGCGTTAGAGAGATCCTTCCCCGCGCAAGTGCTCCTTCTGCTTTGAATAAGTTCTGCCTACACGCACATGTGTGCGCAATTGGTCGACCCTTACTCTTTTATTTTCGCTAAAAATGTTTTAATCTAAATGAATAAAATTGAAATATTTTAATTGCCACCACCCACGAGGGCAGGTTGTGACGACGACGCAAGGTAATTTGACCTCTCTCGACCAATCAGCGTGCCCGTGATAGGCGAGCCCCCACCTTTTTTCTTGACGCGGGCTGACAGACGGGCGCCGGCTTTTCTCCATAGTGGGACTCTTTAATCCTATCCCATTAAAGATAGCGAGGGCGGCTAGCCGATTACAATACGTGTGCTTCATTCGCCCGGGAACCAGACTGATGGTCCGATGAAATGCGCTTCCTTGTGTCGTCGTGCCACGGCGTAGAGCGTGACGAGGTTGGCTACACTAAAAGAGAGCGCGAACTGCTTTAATTGGTGTGCGTATGGGTCTAATATTTCGCAGAGACGATTTTAACAACCCGATGTACGCATTGGGCTTGTTTTGATTGAATTTGAAATTGATTTCTTGACTCTTCGTACAAGATAAAGGCGGCAGGGGCTGGAGGCTATGTGAAAGCCTAACAGAGGTCCCTGTCGCCTTGTGCACAAATTGATTTGAAATGTCCATGTCTGACCAGGGGCCTTTTACCACAATGGGGATTTCTTCAGACTTAATTATATGAAAATTACAGCAAAGTGTCGCGCTACCATTTTATTGCGGATGGCCAACTCTTCTTTGACTTGTAAAATGCGCCCATAGAAAATAAATGTGGTGCACCAAGCATTTACATTTCGCGCGGTAATTTTGGATGCTGAGAAAGCCTTCTTCTGCGCGTGCAACTACTTCGACGCTCCTACTACGTGGTACCCCAAGCAACGTAGGAGAAAATCTTGGGCCATGCTACGGTGCGCATTAGAAGTGTTAGCGGGGACGTCGGTGACTGTCTGGAGAGGCTGCCCTTGCGGCTCCCTGATGTCTGTCGCAAGCATACTGCTCTACATAGCATGGTCAGTCTGCATCAGAACTGAGAATGAACTTTCGAGATTAAAAGTGCATGCGACAGTAACATCTGCGCGTACACATAGCCAAACTCACTTTATGGAAAGTCAGCGCGCCGAGAAGCCGATGCGCATTTAGGACCTGCTTCCAATTTGTTGAAGTGGAGCAGCGGAGTGGCGTATAATCTGACGTTCACGCAGGAAGGTCAATGATGGTCCTGTATGTTATGGGCGGGTCTAAAGTCCTTATAATTTGTTCCACCTTGGGTTTTTTTGACGGACAATGGAATCGCACAGCACACGAGTGTGTTTTGACTCTTGCCTCCTGCGAGACGCAGCCTGCTTCTGGGATTCGAACCCGCGACCTTCGTCTCAATAGCCAAAGCCACAGCGGCGGTTCAGAAGGACGATTAGTGTATACGCCCTGTTTAAGGGTCTGAAATGCAGTCAAGTCACATGCTCCCACATTTTATTCGACCGCTTGTAATTATTTTTGTCTGCAATAAAGTTTGAATTTGAGATTCGAATTTAGCATGGGTCACTGTCACCTGGAGTTCTACCAACTCACTATAACTGAAATCGTCATTCGTGCGCTTTCTTTCACTCGGCGGTAATGACGTAGCGAGCAGAGGGCTTTAAAAGCAAATTGTTCATTTCGCGACACTTACCGGGGAAAAACGTTTAGTGTAAACGCCTGTCGTCGATGCAGGTCTTGAACGATCAACTCTGCGCTTGTCTGTTACTGTGTCTCCTGTGTATTCTTTGGATTATCTGTTCCGAACTTAGAGCACCCCTATGCCATTATGAACGGCCAACTAGACCCATTTAAAAGCATTGCTCCTGCACAGCGATACTGCTTCCAGAGACAACGTAAGGGAGGATGGCATGGCAGGTCTTCTCTTCGTGGTTCACATACAACTACATGGCTAGCACGTCAGCGATGATTATGTTTAGACGCGCCGTAAATCTGTCAGTCTGCGGATGGTATGCAGTAGTTCGCCGGTGGCTTGTGTGATTGTAGTTTAGAATGTATAGGATGAGCTCAGTCGCAAATACTGTTCCCCTATCCGCGATTAGAACTTCTAGGGCGCCGTGGTGCGATAGGGTATGCTTGAAAAAATATTTTGCGGCTTCCACCGTAGTACCACTCGGCAGGACTTTTGTTTCAGCGTAGCGGGCCAAGTAGTCGGTCGGCACGATGATCCAGTTGCTGCCCTACGATGAGGTTTGGAAGAGGCCGAGCAGATCCGTTCCGTTTTGTTGTAAGGGCTTGCTCATTGGTGGTATGGTTTTCAATAGTCCAGCTGGACTGATCGGGGGCGTCTTTCGTCATTGACACTCGCGGTACGTTTTGACGTTCCGTGCGAACGTAGGCATAAAGTCATGGCCAGTAGTACTTACGCTGAATGAGGCGTAGGGAGCGGGTAAACCCGAGGTGCCCATCTGTTGGTTTGCCATGCGAGGCCTGCAGAATTTCTTATCGTAAGCGGTTCGGAACGACGATGAGGTACGCGGTCTTGTTGAGGGAAAAGTTTGTCCTCACGAGGACACCATTTTGTGGACCGAAAGAGGAGAAACCGCGCTTCAATGCTGCTGAGGGTGACGAAAGTTTGCCTGGCAGATACTGGTCGAGACACTGTAGGTTGGTGTCCAAGCGTTGGTGTTTCTCGAAGTCGTTGGTGCTTATCAGTCCCAAAAGGCGTCCTGATCATGCTCTTCCCACTGGTTGTAAACCGGGGCTCAATATAGGCAGTCCGCATCGGTGTGCTTCCGTCCAGCTTTGTAGACGATGGTGATCTCGAACTCCTGGAGGCGCAAGTTCCACCAGGCGAGGCAGCTAGAGGGGCCCTTGATCGCCCGGTGATCGCCGAGTGCCTTGAATGGTCGTCCGTATAGGCAGGGGCGGGATTTCGACACAGCCCAGATGATGGCGAGGAATTTCTTCTCGGTCATCATATAGTTAGCCTCGGCCTTCGACAGTAAACTGCAAGGACACGCGATTACTTTCTTTAGTTCGCCACTTTTCTGAACGAAGACGACGCCTAAGCCTACGCTGCAGGTGTCCGCCTGAATATAGGTCTCAGCGTCCTCATCAAAGTGCCCGAGGATAGAAGGGGACGTAAAGGACGGCAAAGTTCCTTGAAGGCTTCCGCTTTGCGGCGCTTACAACTTAAATTGCAACTCTGCTGTTTCAGTTCAGTCAGAGGTTCGAAAATCCGAAAAAACGTATTGGGCCAGGGGCAGGGAAGCGCGCTAAAAGGTATTGAGAAATCATCGGTAATACGCGCGCAGTCTTCCTAGTCTGCACACAGCGTTCTTATCGGCCAGCGACGAAAACTTTGAAATGAAGATGTTTTCGGCCGGCCTAGGCGTGCTCCATTTTTTACTCACAATAGGGCCTAGAAACAGCAGTTCTTCATATGTGAAGTAACGCTTTTCTGCTTTCAAGACTAGCCGGGATGACTTGATTGCTTCCAACACTGTTCAAAGCCTTTTTACGTGGTCATAAAAAGGTCGAGGCGATGACAACGACGTCATCTTAGTATACTAAGTAAATGTGGCATTTCAAGCCTGCCAGTACTGTATCCATTGCCCTTTGGAACATCGCTGGCGCAGACTCGAAATACCGTTACCTTGAACTCGAAGAGGTCATCCGGTGTGATGGCTGTCGTCTTCTCTCGGTCTCTTTCGTAGACTTCGATTAGTAGCCGCTCTTGAGGTCCATCGATTAGAAATACTTGGCGTTGCAGAGCCTGCCCAGTGTGTCATTGATGCGGGGCAGGGGGTAGACATTTTTCTTTGTCATGTTCAAGCGGCGGTAGTCGACGGAAAACAGCAGTGTGCCGTCTTTCTCCCCTGAACAACCGGTGCCGCTCAGGGCCTCTCCGACGGCTGGATGACGTCGTCGCGAAGCTTATCTTCTTCTTGGTGTCAGATGAATTGGTGTTCTCGTGGTGACACACGGTGGGGGCTTTGGAAGAGATGTCGTGTGTGCTCCTCTGTTTGCGTGAGGTGTTTGGCAAAGGGCGTTTGTCGTAGCTTCGACGATGGTGAAAAGAAGTCTATAACTTTCAAGAAGACCGCATATATGCTCTTGTCTGTTTACGATGGTGCTGGCTTTATATCGAAGGTGGGTGAGTTCTCTTGGTTAGGCGAATCTTCTGAGGAGCTGTCGAAAAAGGCGAAGGCATCTCGAACGTCGCATAGCTCACCTAAGAAGACAATTTTGTGCCTGTGTTTAAGTGTCGGTATTCTTCGCTGAAGTTTTGTCACCAGCAGCTTAGCTGGCAGCGTCACGCGTTGTCCTACTTCTACATAGGCACTGGCTGACGGCAGATTACGCACATCATCTTGTTCCGCAATTCAGTGAAGAATATGACTTTTCGCATCGATGCTGGACTCATCTTTTCTCATCTTCGGCTTTTTGCTTCGTTGAAGCCTTTGGCAGCGACATTCAAACACCCAAATTTCACTGCAAAAAGCCTATGTCCTTACTGCCACGAGAACTGTAGAAAACATACCAAGAGATGTCGCTGAGGTGAAACAAAAGTAACAGCAGGCTATCGCTTTGTGGCATTTATCATAGTGGCGCGCACCGATGAAGCTTCCCAACTATTGTCACAAGGGTTGAGAAATTATTTCAAACCGCTCCCAAAATCTCAGGTGTAATATGCGGCATGCGGAGTTTCACATCCCGAAACGGCAAGTTGGCAATAAGGCGTGAATGTAGTGCTTCCGGTTAAGCGGGCCACCTGTCAAGCCCAACTGTGCCTTTTCAAGGCATTGCTTTGCGATTATTTGTACTCACTGAAAGAAATGAGCAAAAGTGGGAGTCTTTATTATGCGTGCATAAATACTGGTCTGGAATTGCTGATCTCTATTTACTACAACTGGTAGGCGGTGCTAAACGTGCAGCCCGTCATACTTGTAGCCTTCCTCACCTTGTTTGTCCTGGTATTTCAAACAGAATTTTTCTGTTACTGGAGCTGTTTAATACGAGGAAATATGCGCCAGGTTAAGACCGGCATTTCGGAAATGAAGGAGGAGAAGGCTTCGATATTGTTTCTGGCAGGCAGGAAGTCTACGGCTTGAGGGGGAAAGAATAAATGGCAGATAGGCATCTCTTGTCCTCCTTTTAGTGAGGAGGGTGAGAACTTGGGAAGGGCTGCAGGCATTGATTCATACTCCCCCGCATCACAACCAAAAAGCAACGACGTAGCCCTTCCGGCCTATTCACATAGACGTGTTCTGTGTGCAATGAGAGGTGCGCCCTCATCGTCTTGAGAACCTCTGTTAGTTGCCCTTCTGGTCTTCGGAATGCGTTTGCACGGAATGAACAAAGTAGTATAGTTTCTGGAGCGCCCCTGGAGGTGGGCAATGGCCAATTTGCAAATTACATGTGCCTGTGTCTCTGGAAATTTCTTCTTTTGTGGTTTTTATTACCATCTCAATACGTTGGCCTCGCACGAGACGAAAGTTAGTTACTCATTCACATTCAGGAATATAGGCAACGTGGATACATACTGGCCTTCCATTTCACGCAAAACCATGATTAGCACTGCTGACGGTGAGCGTCTGGAAAATGATCTCGTTCTGAGACCGCACTCTCTCATTCTTCGTGGAAAAGAAAAGCAGCACTCGCCTTCTTCTGCGTAAACATCGCGCGGTAGCAATTTCAGGATAGCTCGCAAAGAGCTACTGAAAGCATTTGCTACCACCCTCACCTCTCCTCAAAAGGAAATAGAATTTAGACTTAGGGACGAAAGAGAGGGAAGGTCGTCCGGCGCCTAGGTCCTTGTGTGCTCTTGAAGGGAGCTGACGTCCGTCTGAATTCCATGCACGTGAGCATGGGCCCCTGCCTCTTTACATTTCCACAAATAATGAGCACCGTCTAGGGACGAGATGTTATGGAAAACAAGCCTGGTCATGAAACTGACTCGCGAAGCTGGCATGTGCTTTCAGAACAAAGGCTGAAATATATTTAGGGCCGCAGAGCTGGGTGCGTCCCGCGGGCCCCATGTTCGTGATTCCCGATATATATATATATATATATATATATATATATATATATATATATATATATATATATATATATATACTAACGAGCCTCTTGTTTAACGCAGTCTTCACTTGAAGAGGGAGAAGTCTACCCAGCTTTTTTTGCGAGCCTTACTAGCCCCATCGGAGAAGACCGACTCACTATGCATAATTTAACTATACAATTTTTTCAGACACGGTTTTTGCGTTGTTAAAGTACTCTGATAAACCTGCAAAGGTTTTTAGGAATGTGTTGTACAGATGTAGACGTTCAGACACCGAACGGTTAGATGCGGAAACAAAAAGCTCAAGCCAGCGACGCCTCTAAAATGTATCAATTCCAAAATATGCATTACTTTTACGAACCGGGTGTGGAAAGTGTGGCAAACATTTAATACAAGCAATCTCTTTTGAATGTTTTTTTTTAAAACTTCCCGCTATGCAAAGGAGGCCTGCTTTGGTAAGCGGGAGGAAAGCAGCCCCGCGCAGCTTAAACATCCAAAATCCATCCACTTTGCAAGTCCCGACTTCTTTTATGTGCCTGTAAGAGGCATAATTATTAAACACACATGTAAAGTATCACGCGTCACACTGAATTTTCATTTTTGCTTTTCTTCCCACACGATGGAGTGTTTTTTTCCGCTGTTTCACGCATTCTTGATGGCCTTTTGTAAATGTAACGGCATATTTTACAAATAGGGTCGCTTTTTGGGCACGCATTTGATCTTTCAATTTCAAATCGGACAGGTAACATGCGTAGCCATCCACCGAAAGCATCTACTTCACGCAGGTGTACACGGCAGGTGGCGCCACTCGTTCGCTCCGAAACAGCACCGCGCGAGCGATTACGCGTCACAATCTATGCTGTGCGCGATACGAGCATTTTGGCAGCTTCTGGTGCTTCCGCGCAACCTAACACGCCCAAAAGCCCGACCGAGATAGCCATTATTCACAGGCTACCTGCAGTTATGTCAGCCGATATTAGAGGGTATTTCGGCCGCCAGGAAACTCCGGTCGCGGTTTGTTAGAACGGCAACGGCCATAGAAAGTTCACTTAAAAGATTAAACCATCTTCGACATACGAAGCCGACGCACACGTCGAGCAGCATCGTGTTCTGCAGCAATCGCTAAAGCTGCCACACATCCTGAAACGAGTTTTCGTAACGCCATCGGCAACAAAAATTAAAAATAACGTCTAAGCACGGGACCCACCTTTTTGACACTGTGTTTGGCACACCGTAGCCTTAGCTGCTTGTGTGCCATAAAACGTCATAAAACCATAATTAACTGTTTTTTTCGACTGTTTGCCAAAACGCCCCTGCGACAGCAAGCCGTTCATGCCACTAGTACTCTCATCTAGGCTACAGCGACATTTACATAAAAAAGAAAATGTGATCGCAGCTCGGAGGCTTCTCCGCGCGTGCTATATATACCGCTCGTCTAACGAAGTAATAGCGAGGGAAGATACCTAGCATTAAGTATGTTTTCTTATATATTTCTATTTCGGAGAAATGCCGCGTCTCAAGCAAAAAAAGGTGAAGCGAACTTAATCGGTGCTTAGCGAGATCGTTCATCGCCTCCATTGAGAAATGCCCGCCCACTAGCGAGGCCGATTCGATCTACAGATCTTCACTGTCACATTTACGTGTTTTTACTGCTTTTTTAGGTATTGTTGCTTTGGTGCGGTGTGGTGTAGCGATTGTTCTCGCTTGAGGCCGTTGTACTGCTTTATTATTTACTGCCCATGCAGAAATTTCAACTATTACGGCGTCTCGATGAATGATATGCGGATTGTAGTAAAGGCGAATGAAATTGATACGCTGTCAGTGCGCTCACATCATGGGTGTTTGTACGAAACGGGCCTCCTGTACACACATCTTTCCGCCTGCAGCGTAATGTCGCCACGGACACCATTTCAGGGCCGATTATACATCCCCACACACTGTCGTAGTAGTTATCGTAAATTTGTTGCAGCGCCAAAATCAAAAAATAAAGCGCAGCTGGCGCTCGCGAAGAGAAGCACTCAGACAGGCGTTGGAATTTATACCTTCACTGTAAGCGGCCGCTCTTGGTGTACCTGAGTCTGCACCTAGCAGGAACAGAGGGGAACGCAGAGGAGGCCCGGCTGCTTTATAAAACTACGAGTTTCAGGATACCATCGTAGTGTTTTTGGAGCACACAATTTCTCAGAATGCACCCCCTTTGCCAAAAGTAACCCAGCAGCAATTTTTGTAGTGTAAGCTACACTGGCCGAGGTTGACAGTCTCGCGTGCATCCTGGAGAGCCGTGCTGCGCATGCGCGAGGAGCAGTGACGTCAGAAAGGCGAATAAAAAAACCCTGTTTTGAAGCTGGGAATCAAACCAGGTCTTTGGCGTTTGAGGCGGAGACGCTGCCTTTCCGCCACGACGGATCTCTTTTTCTTTATCGCACGGAAATAGTGCCGAAAAGGAAAGTCTAAGCACGCTTACGCCACAAGACACCAGGCCACCTTATCCTTGCATGACCCCTCCATCCAAAACATCGAAAGTCTGGGAGACACATAAATGCATCCAGAAAGGGGAGCCAGCTAGGTGGCTTTTGCAGGGCAGCATATACTCCCCGCACCAAAGCGCATTGTTCACGAAACAAAGATTTCGACGACCGTGGTGATTCTTCGTGGCGGTCCATCATGCGGCTCTTCCAGAGACTAAATAGTCCCAGCAACATAAGTAGATCATATGGCAAAGCACAGTTTTTCTCCACAGGCAAAAAACGGGCACTGTAGGGTGTGATGTCAATGCCCTTCTTAATTGTTCGTTGTAAAATGTCCCAGAAGAATATAGCATCAATGCACAGCATAAAACAATGGCCAATTATCTCTGCTGTATTGCACAGGCGGCAATTCACCGTCCATGGCTCAAGCATTTTCTTATCATGAAGCCATGCCTAACACGTTTTAAAACACTGATGTCAAGGAACTCCAGAAAAGGTTGCCGATACAGCGGTACAGGGAACAAATACTCTTAAACTGCCTGAGTCATCCCCTTGGATTTATCTAGATTAAGAGTCGCACCTGATACCTCGCAAATCTGTTAGGTCAAATGCAATGCATCAAGTACACTCTTTTTGTCAGACAAAAGCGGGCGACACCTTCTGCATAGGCTAAAATCTTAATTTCACACCGCGCCAGGGAGAAACCATGGACAGATGTGCAGTTACTAATACTGAGGCCAAGGGATTCAAGATATAGGGCAAACAACAAAGGCTATAATGGGCAGCCTTGGCGAACTGATAATTTCAATGCAATAGGTTTGGTTAGCTATTGGATAACAATTAGCCTTGTATAGGAATCCTTATAGCGCAGTGTTATGCGCCTAAGGAAAACATCTCCAATATCTGCATGCTCCAAGACCGCAAACAAGAAATCGCGTCGAACTTTATCAACGGTCTTGGCAAGGCCAATCTGAGTCAGAGCTACTTGTCTGATCTCATCTGCTACTGTCTACACCACTGAACGTGCAATATGAATATGGGTTTGGATTCTGTGGCCTCTGATACCGCAGACCTGATTCGTGCCTATTAAGTGAGCGACAACTAGCTGCAGACGATTGCAAAGAACCTTTGCAAAAAGTTTGCAATCTACATTACACAGGGAAATTTGACGACATCCTTCAACTGTTTTCAACTGATTGGAATCTTTGCTTTTTGGAATTAATATAGTATGCCCAGAATAGAAAATGGGGGGCAAAAAACCAACATAGTAAGAAGCCTGGAAAACCTTCAACAAGACAGGCGCTAGGCAAGTGGAAGTGTTTTATAGAACTCGCTAGTGATGCCGTCTGGCCAGGAGATTTCTGAGGCGTCAGGTCAGAAATGGCAGATTTAATTTTGTCCAATGTGATAGGCCCCTCCATTACCGCACACTGCTGATCGTCAAGTCGGGGCAGGGCTTCGAATAAGTGACTGTAATCTGATGTCACGTTTGTGCCCGCACAACCACCAAACAGCTTCCGATAATAGTCAAAGAAAGCCTCAATAATACCAGGATCGTCGCTCTATGTGCAACCACCATACTGAATTTCCAATATTTGTTTAGCTGGAACAGTCTGCCTGACATCACTCAGGGCCCGACGAGATTGTTGCTCATCCAGAAACCGACGGGTCCTAGATCTTATCAAGGCCCCTTTGCATCATTCAGTTTCAAACTGCTGAAGCTCTGCTTTTACGGCAGTGATATCTTCTATATAGGCACCTGGGCTAATCCTCTCTAACTCAAGTAGCTCAACCAAAGTACGGCCGAGCTCTCGAAGGTGATGTCTCTTCAAAAACGCGATTGTTGCTGAGGCTTGAATAGCAATGTTTTTTGTTTCTTGTTTAAATAAGTTCCATTTTTGCAAAACAGAGAGATCACCACGTGACCACGTGTTCTTCAAGCAAGTAGATACAGCACGTTTGAAGATTTCATCTCAGAGCAGACAGCTATTCAGCTTCCACAGCTCCTATCGAGGAAGGAGTATACGCCGACGGTACCTCCCTATCTGGAGAGACACAATGCAGTGATGACTGAAGAGTATTGGCCGTACCCAGTAACCAAAAACGTTGGATAACATGTCTACTGCCACGTAATTCCTGTCAAGCCGAACACTAGAGGAGCACTGAAAATGAGTGAAATGAATGTTATGTCCCTTCTTTTGCTCAACATCCACCAGGTTGTATTCGCATGCCAAATCGGTAAGTAAAGCAGCACTAAGGTCATATCGCTTACTTAACACCGCTCGGTTTTCATCCCTACAAACAGAATTGAAACCACCCAACAGCATAATCTTACGATCCGTGTACAAATGGGCGACTAGTGACAGGAAATATAGCCTTCTCTCATGCTGCTTTACAGGGGCATAAACGCAAACAATTCGCCACTGTACACCCGAAATCGTGAGGTCACAGCGGATATGTCGCCCGTCATCATCGGTGCTATACGATACGGCAGTAATCCCCAGTGTGTTGGCCAGGAATAGCATGCATCCACCTGATAAGCCTCGCGAGTGACTAACGATAACAGAACAGTGAATTCTGACAAAAACAGGCTCGACAACAGCTTCAGTATCCTCATCAGAGGACAGCTTGGTTTCCTAGGTGGCTGCCACGCTCACAAATCATTTGTTTAAAAGATGCCGTAGCTGATGTTGTCGTCGACGATTACGCAAACCCCTAATGTTAAGGGTAGTGCCTGAAATGCTGTGACGCCTGCCATTTTTGGTGCTGGTCTTATTTAAGGCCATCCCCTGTATTGGGGTGGTCGGCCTGCAAATAGGCGGCCTGTAGGGCAGACATCGCCCTTCATTTTGAGGTGAGCCTTCCCAATGCCACCACACCAGGTGCCTTCTGCTTATCGCCATCGACGACATCATCTGCAGGACGCTTCAAAGGAGCGCTGTTGTGGATCGCCTCTTCTGAGAAAGCAGAGGCTTCGGCTCATGAAGTCGAGTGGACCACGTCACTCGCAGCCACGCTGGCAGGCGACGGGGCACCGAACACGCTAGGAGCTGACACTTATTTATTTATTTATTTTAAAATAATGCGGTCCCAACGAGACCAAGCAGATGGGCATGTCGTACAACATTTTCTCTCGATTAACATCAATTACAATTAAGCTCTTGTGTTACACATGTGAAAGAGAACAAAACATGGGAAGAGAACAAAAGTGAACAAGCACACATTTCAGTTATGTAGAATGATTTTTACGTAATACCACAGAAATTAACTTGCATACGCTACCCATCAAAATAATGATAACCTGATAAAATTACAGAAAGAACGTCACAGAATGTCACGACGCAAAATACAGCAGCAGCGCCTGGTGAAAATTATCAGTAGAAAAAAATTTCAGAGGATAATTCCACTGACTAACTGTACGAGGAAAAAAAGAATATTTGTACAAGTTAGTACGGGCATGGAAAGGCAGCAGATTGTGAGCGTGACGGTGCCTTGACACGCGTGGCAGGTAACGTTGAATGTATGACCGTCCATTAAATTCTAACGACTTGTCATACATCGTCAAAAGAAATTTAAGTTGTGCTATAGTTCGCAATTCCAAGGTAGGGATATGGTTGTCAGCCATGAGTTGTGACGGGGAGTAAGTGGGCCTGAACTTGTTGAAAATGAACCTCACTGCTCGCCTCTGAACCATTTCAAGTTCATGTTTATGCTTTAGATGAAAGGGATCCCATACTATGGCTGCATACTCTAATTTCGGCAATACGTAAGTTCTGTAGGCTAGAATTTTTAAATGAGGGGGCGCTGTTTTCAGCTTATGACGCAGAAAGCCGAGTTTTCGGGAAGCGGGTGCGCAAATGTTATCAATTTGTTTGGACCACGAGACAGTGTTTGTAAACGTTACGCCTAGGTATTTGTATTCTGCGACTTCCTTTATTTCAGTATTATTGATGCAATATGAAAATGAAATTGCCTGTTTTTTGTTCGTAACGCGAAGTAAGACCGTTTTTTCAGTGTTTAGGGTCATAGACGAAGGCGTGCACCGTTAATTAAGTGAGGCTAAACTATTGTGTAACTGAAGTTGATCGTCACGGCCCTCCGAAATCCATGCTGAAATGGAGAGAGTAAGTTGTTAGCTTCAAGAAAATTTGTTATGTAGTGAGCGATGATGTGTTGTAGTGTTTTGCAGCTCGTAGAAGTCAGTGAAATTGGGCGGTAGATTTCCACAAGCTGGCGGTGACCTTTTTTATGGACTGCTATGACACGGGCCGCACGCCAATCGTAATGTAAGGTGGCCGTGCTAATAGATATAGAAAAGATAGATGTTAAAATGCGTGCAATAGGCTGGGCGTAACAATGAAGGAAGGAATTCGGTATGCTATCTGAGCCATCAGAAGATTTTTCTTTAACTTTTAGCAATAATGAAAACACGCCCTCAAAACTAATGAAGTCTGACACTTGGTAGCAAGAAGACGAATCCACTGTGACACTATCGACCTGGTTGAATACAGAATGAAAGTATTCATTCATTATTTTGGAAATATCCGGTGGATCAGCAATCACTTTATCGTGCTGCCTTATTTCTTGCAAGTGTGTGCTCTTATCTCCAAGGTACCGCCAAAATTTATCAGGGCTAGTTTTTATGTAGTGCGGCAAGGTACTGAAAAAATATTTCTGTCGGGCTAGCAGTAATGCATCAGAAAGCTGGGTTTGCAGTTGGCGAACGGGGTTTCTGTTCTTCCGCTTTTTTGCACGTTTTAGCCTACGCTTTAAATCCATAATTTTTCTGTCAACCCATGGGTTTGTTCGCTGTGCTTTAAAGCATTTGGTCGGAACAAAGGCATCGATGCAGTATTTGTAGCAAGTTACAAACGCCTGCCATAGAGAAGTAATGTCAGTTTTTGGTAAGTTGTCAACTAGCTTCCATAGTTCATCAAGGACGGATTGATCAGTGGCATGACTGAAGTCTTTAACAGTTGTACAACCTTTAATGTATTTTTCCTTGCAGTTATCAAGGCTGCAACTGAACAGCACAAGCTTGTGGTCCGATATTCCCTACTCCACGCAAACCTCGAACTCTGTTATATTCTTGCTAACAAATACAAGATCCAATATTGAGCCAGTGTCACCATTACCGCGCGTGTTTTCAAGTATAACTTGTTTTAAGTCGCATGCAAGCATTATGTCGAAAACAGGGCTATCAATAAGCTGTATTTCAGGCCTATGTAGCCAGTCTACTGCAGGTAGGTTAAAATCACCTGCCATAATAATTTGCCGGTTTGCAGCGCGAGCATGTAGTCACGTAGTGAGATCAAGAACTCGGGAGGGGATGGCGGTGGCCTATAAACTGCACATACCACAAATACGTGTCCCCAACAATCTTAACAAATAGACTTTCATGGTTATAAATCTGAGGAAGTATGTCGGAGGTAATCGTGCTTTTTAAAATGATAGCAATACCACCGCCCCTTGATACACGATCCCGGCGAAATATCTTATGCGACACACTCCTGTACTCCGGCAACGGAGGGGCATCGCCAGCGCAGAAGGCATGTCGCACATTCACTGGCTGAAGCGCCTCCAGTGACTCTGCGGCAGGGGTGTTCTGCTCCCGTGATCGTTGGCTGACAGTTTGCGCCTGAGCAGCATGCAAAAGACTCAAAGTAGCAGACCCGGGAAGACCAGGGTCTGGTTGCTTTGGGTCTGTGGAAGGGGAATCCTATTTGTCCGTACTTGCAAAGAAACCCTTGCCGTTATTCGGTGCAGAATCCTTTAGTCCATCTTCTGTTTGGAGCTCATGACTCAGTTTACCAGACGCTTCCACAACATCCGACACATCCATAATGTGCTGTGACACCACTTCTTCCTCATATGCACAGTTGCCTTGGCGCTGTGTGCCCTGTGTTGGCACTGTGTTGTCTACTGTGTGCCCGAAGCGTCGGCACTGGGTGCATCGAGGAGTACGACACTGACGCCGTATATGGGCCACACGGTTACAACAAAGACACATCGGAGGCCTGCCTTGTATCACAACTAATGCTTGTACCCCAAAAACGTTGATTGTGTGAGGAATTGTACTTTCTGACACTCCGCTCTTAAGCGTGAGCGAGATTTCACGGTTCTCTGTTTCCATGTGCTCCATTCTGGGGCACCGCCGCTTCTCACGCTCGATAGTTTGTGCATTTTCAAAAGGCTCCAAAGCTTCCACAATCTTCCGATGCTCCATATAGCGAGGAAGCCAAAGAAGCTTAAGCTTCACGTTTTTGGTGTCCGGGTCAAACACGATACACTTCAGACCTTTGACGTGGAACTCTGCTTTGTCAATAAGCTTCTGTTTTGAGGAACTGCTCTCGCAGCCATCCATACGCGGCTCATTTGGTACTGGCCAATACAAAGAATCTCACGGAGGTCCACAATCTGCGCGAGTGCGTCTCGGAAGTCGGCAGCACGATATGGGCGACCCTTGAGGTCAGCATGCAGAAAGACAGTGTTGAGGACAACATTACCGGTAGGTAGTCGAGTGAGGACAACTTTGTACGAGTCCGTGGCAACTTCATGTGTCGGGAGACCTCAGCCAACGGCTGATGCGCTGTTTCCCGCTAGAAGCATTTCAGCGCACAGCCGCTCAGAACGGCTTCCTCTTCCTCTTCTCCTCCGCCACAATGACTCGATGTTTAACCGTGAAAGAGGGCGCAGAATAAATAAGGTATCCGTCATAAGGAAGTTTAATATGAAGAGAATCGAAGATGCTGTAAAGAACGGAGGTAGCCTAAAAGCGGTGAGGTGGAAACTAGGCATAGGGAAAAGCCAGATGTATGCGTTAATAGACAAGGAGAGCAGTATCATTAGCAATATGGACAAGATAGTTAATGTAGCGGAAGCAGCCGAATGGGGTGGAGCGCATATGGCAGGTCCTCTCACACCATGAATCGCAGGTTACCAATACTCGTCAAGAGAAAAGTGTACAACAGCTGTATCCTACCGGTACTCACCTACAAAACAGAAACGTGCAGGCTAACGAAAAGGGTTCAACTTAAGTCAAGAACAACACAGGGAGCCATAGAAAGAAAAATGATAGGTGTAACGTTAAGAGACCGGAAGCGGGCCGAGTGGGTGAGGGAACGAATGCGTATTAATGATATCCTAGTCAAAATCAAGAGGAAGAAATTGGCTTAGGGAAGGCATGTAATGCGAACGCAAGATAACCGCTGGTCCTTAGGGTAACGGAGTGAATTCCAAGAGAAGGCAAGCGTAGCAGGGGGCGGCACAAGGTTAGTTGGGCGGATGATATTAGGAAGTTTGCAGGCATAGGGTGGGCGCAGCTGGCAGAGGACAGGGTTAATTGGAGAGACATGGGAGAGGTCTTTGCCCTGGCGTGGGTGTAGTCAGGCTGATGATGATGATGATGATGATGATGATGATGATGATGATGATGATTAGTGAATGTGCTTCTTTCCATATATTAATTTTTCCGAACGAGATGTCGCCGCGCTTATGCTACGTATATTATAGCCTATCAGGGTTAGGCCGTTATCAATTTTTTTGCTTCTCAACCGTATAACGGAGCCGTTACGGCATTCCTAAAGAACCGAAGGTGTCAAATTATGCGCTAACTGTTGCTGTAATTATTTCTTGTATTACTGATCTATCGTGGGTCCCGGTACAGTCTTTGACTATGGGACCCTCGTCTGTGCACTTATGATCTTTTGTATACATTTTGGAACCAATAAACTTCTTCCTCACAAAACAAACGCGAGGAAAAGGGCTCGGCTTACTTTGCACAGAATCAGGGCTTAAGGGCTGCTATTAGTGCTTCGTTACGCGTCTCAGAAACAAATCACCGCTGCCCGGTTACGTTCGGCAGACTGCACATGCGCTATTGGAGACAAATGAAGTGCGATAAAAAAACTGAAAGGTGAAGCAGAAAAACTAGGGGCTTAGTTGAGAGAGCCTGAACAATAGAGTAGTTGATTCTCAACTCAAAAACTTCAAATCTGTCCTTTGAAAGTGTTGACGAAAGCCTACTGTCTTTTCTCCATAGCCCGTAATAAATTTGCTGTTCGTTTCGCGTTTAATTTGAAGCTGGTAGCACGCACCGTACAGTGTGTGTGCCCAAATTCTTCAAACAAGTACCTAAGCTGGCACTCAGGTTAAAAATGGGCCCCTAGAACACATTTAATAATAAAATTAGCGGCGTGGCATCATGAATCTCCTCCAGAAAACATTCCTAGAAGGCGCTTTGTAGGAGCGAGTTGCCTTCGTGCTCTTGGAACAATCCCTACTCCTCAGACGGCCAGACCCAGTGAAAAGTCATCGCGGACGTACTAATTGCGTTGTTTGTTTGTTTTAGATCTTTTCATTCCTCAATCATGGCGAATGTGGTTGGTCAGGCTGCCGACTACATGCGGCCGCGCTCGGTCTGGGCGCTATTTAAGATCCTGTTTCGCTGTACTGCCTGACGAGTGGCAGCTTCGGGATCTATATACCCATCCATGCTGCACAAATGGGCGGTACTTTTAAAAGTCGAAGGTAAGCCAAGCCAAACTTGGAGCGTTGTTGCGCATTCTGTGCTGTGTGTAGATGTGTAATATTTAAATGCGAACAAGCTCTAGCGACCAGCCAGTTTATTTATGATGCTGAAAATAATTTTTTTTCAGGTTGCGTTTAAAGCTAGATTTATGACAGCAAATAAGCTGTGGTACGAACCGGCGATAAGACGTGTAATGCACAGAAACCTGAACGTGTAGCGATGTAAGAGGTCTCACGCAGTTCACATTACACGTTGCTAAAGCGGTGGCTGCACAAAATTTTCACTGACGCCTCTGTCAATCTCTGGGTGCGGGGCACGTAACGCAAATATTTAGAGCCAGTGCCGAGGTCGACAGCCGACGTGATGTGGTGGAACAATCTTTCGCGTACCGCCGCAGATCACGAAAGAGCTGTTTAGAAGGCAGGTGCCTGCGCAAGGCATGTACCCTTCTGGGTCGCATGTGGAGATTCGCCCACGCGTTTAGGAGCGCTCATTTCTCGGCCGCCGCGTGTGCATTTACGAAATGGATAAACTGCCCACACTGGCTTATGAATTGCGCTGTCGTTGGCCTTCACGTCGGAGTTTTACTGAGGACAGTTTGCGGCGCATGCCGCCGAAATCTGTTGCTTGCTTTCGTTTGAGAATATAGGCTGTACGTAGCTGAAGATAAAGAACTATTCTTTGTCCTAATGTGGTCGAAATTCCAGGGGACTCGGGATGGAGTAATATCATGGATGACGCAGAGTAGACGATGAGAAATTTTTCATCCATGAACCATGATGATTCGAGCATTTTGTTGCTAATGGCATGTGGGCTGTCTAGCAAAATCACATTTCTCATTACAAAACTAAACAACACTCATGTTCACTCAATATGGTGGAGGCGTAATTTATATAATATTCTGGTTTGCTGACCTCTACGCACGCTTCATTTGTTCCCATGGAGACGGCCCATGCTCTTGACAGTTATTGCCGAGCGGAGCGCATTGCGTCACGACGAACGAATAGAATGGAATTCTAACAGACAAACTCACAGTTATCTTCGCTCATGTCGGACTCCGCGCGGACGTTCCTCACACAAACAGGCCGCTGAACATTTGCTAAGTTTTCTCATCGCCTTTCTGCTTGCAGCAGTCTTTATTAAGCATGCATTTTATGCCCGGTTTACGCAGTGCACGAACATAGTACACTTGACCGATGTTCTCCGTGAATATTTAGGGAGGAACACGAAGCTCTACAGTAAGGCCCGCCCGATTTCACCGCTTTTGCGAGAGAGATAGAGAGACAGAAGCTCTTGAATGAAAACGAGAGAATTTAAACAGCGGTGAAACAGGGCTGTCTTGGTACTCCGCACTGGAGAGGGATTTTGGGAGAGAAAGGCGGAAACGGAAGGGTGTAGAAATTAAAAATATAAATATATTGCTAGCGGACACTCATTGATAGCAAAAAAAAACAAGTTAATTGAGCAAGCTGATTAATTTGGAAGAATGTCATTTTAACATTATCAAGAAAGGCACTGTTTTCGTTGCGTTCTCTCGGTCTGGACTGTTGGCCTCTCTGTGGATTGTTTCTTCTACTTGGTCACGTGGGGTTTCTCTTCTTCCCTCGGGGCTACTGTGCCGCAGCAAGTGTCCGAAAAGTCTAATCTTGTCTCCGAAATGTCGGTGGAGAAAGAAAAAAAATGTTCGCCGGCTGCTTGCTCATAATATGAAAAGAATAAATATAGTCGGTCGTTGAATGGTATATACGTTCACCCTCAATTTTTTTTTTTTAATAAGACCTTGTCGACTGTGCGGCACTGCTCTGCCAGATGAAGGAGACGAGCGAAGGGCGTGACCACAATTCCTGCACCTGTAGTGAGGGTTATCTGCTAGTCAGTTCGGATTAGTGCGAAGCAACTCCTGCCAGTCATCGACTGTCATGCATCGGAGCACCCAGAAGCTGTGACTAATTGTTTTTATCCGCTGCGTATAGCGTGGGTGATTCGGAAAACTGCACACATTTGCAGACAGCCCAGCATGCCCAAGGAAGTAGTTGCGATCGTTACTCACGAAAAACAAATTGAAGAGGACACTCGATATTAGCGCATTTGGATCGTAAAACAAATGCCCTCGAGGCGCTAGCCGCAAATGCAACCGGGGCCTTGCGTTGTGCTTGGAACGTTACGCATTTGCACCAGTCCAGAGCCACATACACGCAGCAGATGAAACACGAAACGAGCTAAGGAGAACTCTGCCATAAAACTTGCTTCGCAGGCGTTGCTTCTCACGAAGCAGAGCAGCCAAGCGGACGAAGCTTGCTCCAGCAGCATGACCGGTGAGCATGCTCGTCCCCTCTCCCGATTTCTGCTCTGCAATGCCCCGGCGCCGGGCAGTCGACGCTCATACGACATCGTTAAAAAATTTGAGAGGTTGTACAACAAACGAGAATTCTGGGAGTTTTAAATTGGGGCAGAAGACCAATCTCCTGACTGTGAGCAGGACACACGGCGATTATGCATCAAGGAATAGAGAAATAGGTTTTATAGCTTCTCAGTTAGTCCAGTGCCCTCAAAGTAGACAAACTAAAAAGTCAGGGCAACGTCGCTGCTGGGAAGGGCAGGTATAGGGACCTAAACACAGTTCAGTCTTGCTAACGCTGGAGCAAGAGTGTCCATTTGGTGCTCGTAATAGAATCACTTATAAGCTGAACATTCTAAGAGAACACGTTACACTCACTCACAGGGGTCGCAATCTGGACTGGTAGCTCGACCTAAGTGGTATCGGAAACCTGTAAGTAAACGCGTTGTTTAGTGGAAGGCGATGGTAGACAAATTCAAGATAGGGAGGAAGTCTACGCAGGAGTCGGCATATTAAATGTGGGTCAGTATGATCCTTACGTTGAGATCCCAAGCTCCAAAGCCGATCCCTTTCCTTACAGACCTGTAGTTTTGTCATTAGGGACATTTTGGCTTTGCTAAAGAATACCTTCCTGCAGTTCCGATACAGGAGACCTTTGCGAGCCATTTTGCCTGCAGTCTAGTTGCTCATAGTTTCACAGTGTGCTGGGACTGACTGGCCAAGTGATGGAGATATCCTCTACAACGAGACAGTAGCTGATAATTAGCTTTCTTTAACAGGCTTCCAAGGAGGTATTGTATAGGTACTCCGAATCTGTGAATAGCCCCATCACTGTCAAGCTGTTCGGCGCAAATCTGTAAGGCAGCCGCTTTGACGCCGTGCAGTTCTGCCGATGTGGAAGTCTTGTTCCACTGAAGGTGTGACAGGAGAGCGTTTTCTCCGTAGACGACACAGAAACCACAGCAGGAATATGGTTCAATAAAACTTGTTGCTGGGTTAGTTCGTGACACACTTGAATAAAAAGTAGCGCGAAAGAGACGAGCAAGGACACCTGAAGAGCGCATGTTTGTGGTGCCTTCCTGTCACGGTCGTCTTTTTTTGCGCTATTTTTTATTCAAGCACAGCAGGAACTTTCCTTAGAACTTAGGCCATCGACGACGGTTCGGGGCTATGGCGAGTACTTGCACTTTCGGTGTAGAGCTTTCTGAAGAAGTACCGTGGACATTTGTACACAGCAGCGGCGGCAGGCAGCACACTGCGGATCTACGCTAACTGCCACGCAACACTCTTGCAGATACGCCTGTTTCGACCGTGGCTGCGCCGGATTCTTGGTTGCACTTTGACTTTCCCCCCGCCTGCCTGATAAGGACTGCTGACTTGGCCACCAGTTGGTCGTCTTCCGGAGCATCGAATTACGCCTGTTTCGATCTTGGCTTCGCCGGATCTGGTTTACCCTGACGTTCCCCCCGCTCGCCTGATCAGGACTGCTGACTTGGTCCCTAGTTGGTCGTCTTCCGTAGCATCGATGTGCCCTGGCTGTGCTTAAAAAGGCTGCATCCACAGGCTGCGCCGACATTTGCACACAGCAGCGGCGGCAGGCAGCACACAGCGGATCTACGCTAACTGCAACGCAACAGTCTTGAAGATACGCCTGTTTCGATCGTGGCTTCGCTTGATTCTTGGTTGAACCTGATTTTCCCCTCGCCTGCCTGATAAGGACTGCTGACTTGGCCACCAGTTTGTCGTGTTTTGGAGCATCGAAATACGCCTGCTTTGATCTTGGCTTCGCCGGATCTGGTCGAACCTGACGTTCCCCCGCTCGCCTGATAAGGACTGCTGACTTGGCCCCTAGTTGGTCGTTTGGTTTGGTTTGGTTTATGGGGGTTTAACATCCCAAAGCGACTCAGGCTATGAGGGACGCCGTAGTGAAGGGCTCCGGAGATTTCGGCCACCTGGGGTTCTTTAACGTGCACTGACATCGCACAGTACACGGGCCTCTAGAATTTCGCCTCCATCGAAATTCGACCGCCGCGGCCGGGATGGAACCCGCGTCTTTCGGGTCAGCAGCCGAGCGCCGTAACCACTCAGCCACCGCGGCGGCTTCTAGTTGGTCGTCTTCCGTAGCATCGATGTGCCCTGGCTGTGCTTAAAAAGGCTGCATCCACAGGCTGCGCCGACATTTGCACACAACAGCGGCGGCAGGCAGCACACTGCGGATCTGCGCTAACTGCAACGCAACACTCTTGCAGACACGCGTGTTTCGACCGTGGCTGCGCCGGATTCTTAATTGAACCTGATTTTCCCCCCGCCTGCCTGATAAGGACTGCTGACTTGGCCACCAGTTTGTCGTCTTTCGGAGCATCGAAATACGCCTGTTTTGATCTTGGCTTCGCCGGATCTGGTTGAACCTGACGTTCCCCCCGCTCGCCTGATAAGGACTGCTGACTTGGCCCCTAGTTGGTCGTCTTCCGTAGCATCGATGTGCCCTGGCTGTGCTTAAAAAGGGTGCATCCACAGGCTGCGCCGACATTTGCACACAGCAGCGGCGGCAGGCAGCACACTGCGGATCTACGCTAACTGCAACGCAACACTTGCAGATACGCCTGTTTCGATCGGGGCTTCGCTTGATTCTTGGTTGAACCTGATTTTCCCCCCGCTCGCCTGATAAGGACTGCTGACTTGGCCCCTAGTTGGTCGTCTTCCGTAGCATCGATGTGCCCTGGCCCTGCTTAAAAAGGCTGCATCCACAGGCTGCGCCGACATTTGCACACCGCAGCGGCGGCAGGCAGCACACTGCGGATCTACGCTGCCACCCAACACTCTTGCAAGTTGGTGTTTTTTAGAATACCTCCTCTAAACTTCGTTTTGCACCGCTGCTGCTGCCGCTGCTGTTTTGTTTCCTGCAGTCTTCTTCAGACAACCCTCATTTGATAATCATGTCGGAATGTTTAGCCTGGCATGAGGATGTGAATGATGATGAAAAGTGCTTAGTATGATCCACATGTAACTATCCTTATCACCTTGAAAATATTTCGGGTGTGTCTGCGTCGAGCTTTCGAAACAAGGGTGACTCTATTAAGTCGACATGGAAGTGCCCAAATAGTGATTCAGCGAAAAAGAGAAGTGGCCCAGCTGCTCCTACGCCAGCTGAAAATGCTAACATTGAGCGCCAGCTAAAGCATCTAAATGACAAACTTTCTCTGTTTCTTCCTCTTGTGGCACAGGTCGACGCACTCAGTGAACTTGTCGCGAAAGTTGATGGAATTGCAAGCTCAATTAAGCTGGTTTCCGACCAGTATGATACCGTGCTAAAAAATCTTGAGAAACAAAAGAACGACATGGCTGTCCTAAAGTAAAGGGTAGAAAACATTTAAACTGAAAAATCTCCAGCAACCAGGAAAATACGTCTTCATATGAATGAATTAGAGCAGTACAACCGCAGGCTGAACATGGAAGTGCATGGAATTGTTCAGGAATAGTATGAAAACCTTCTCGAGGTAATGAATAGCCTAGCGGCGTCGCTACAACTCCCAACCCTAGATGACTCTGATCTTGAAGCCCTGCATCGCTTTCCAGCGAAATCTGGAAAGGAGTCAGTGATTACTGCTAGATTTCGTCTGGCATCTCTTAAACAGAAATGGATGAAATGTCGTACTGCTCTCATGACAAAGGACTCGGATGTGAAGCTTCTGGACAACTTGACTGCGGAAAACAAACGGTTTCTCTGGCTAGCCCGCTCAAAAGGATCCGAACTGAACTATGCCTTCGTGTGGCAGAAAGACTGGCGCTTTTTCGCTCGTAGAGCAGAAGGCGGTAAGGTTCTTCGGATCTACGATGAACACGATCTGGAATAAATGTAATGATAATGTAATGATAAGCGGCGAGCGTTTACAGCTGTGGCCGGTTTTTCAACAGAATGGCAGGTCCTGACGCTGGTCTTCTCTATCATGACATAGAATCCTTTCGCAGCATTTCTTTATCATTGAAAAAGCAGTCCAAGCGTTTTTTCGTTTACCACCTAAATGTGCACAGTTTGCGTAACAAGGATGAAGAGGTTTGCAGTTTTTTATCTTCGTTAAAACACGAGTTTTATGTTTTAGGTTTTTCAGAAACCTGGTTCAGGGATTCTGATGATATAGTGCATTTTGATGGTTATACATGTGAAGCTTTATGCACAAAAGCTGAAATAGGCGGTGGTGTTGCAATTTATATTAAACAAGGCCTTTGTTATGAAGCTGCATCTGACTACACACTTCTCAACCAGAACATTGAATCGCTTTTTGTCAAATCCATGGCATTCATGTATGGCGTTGTTTACAGACCGCCGTCAGGTTCTTATGAAGAATTCTTCAGGATTCTTGAATTATTGCTAGAAAAACTTTCTGTACTAGGACTTCCTCTTATAATTATGGGTGATTTTAACATTATCTTGCTTCGCTCCTGACATGCATCTGGCACTTTCGTTGATATTCTGTCTTGTTATGGCTTCTCCAATGTTATCAATGCCCCAACCCGTGTCACTGTCAATACTGAGTCATTAATAGACCTCTGTATGTTAAGGTTTCTGGAATTTAACAAAGCTTTCGGCTCAATTAAACATCAAATACTTTTGCAAAAATTGCCGCACTGCGGAATAAGAGGCATCGCACTTCAGCTATTTCGCACCTATTTGTCCAACCGTTCTCAATTTGTCGTTTTGGGTTCGTCAGGGTTCCATCTTAGGCCCTTTATTATTTCTTATATATATTAATGACATCATTGCTATCCCTGGAACTTCTAATTTGTTGCTCTATGCCGATGACACTAGTGCATTTTTTGCCTCACAGAACTTACCCGCTCTAATGCCTGTGGCAAGGAAATAGCTTGAATATCTGTTGGAATGGCTTTGTGCCAACCAGCTGATGTTAAATGTTAATAAAACGAAATATGTAATTTTCAGCTGTCAATAAACCAATAATTAATTCTATCACACTTTCCTTCCAGTCTATCCCCCTAGAACGTGTTTCAGTGCATAAATATTTAGGCGTGCTGTTTCACGAAAACCTCCGTTGGTGTTACCATGTAGACCTTGTAACCAGCAAAACTGCCCGATACATTGGTGTACTAAATAAATTTCGCACCCTTCTCCCAATACATTTGAGGAAGCAACTATATTCTTCCACGGTCCAGTCTCGCGTGCAGTGCCGTTTGTATGTATGGGGAGTAGGCACGAAAACAAGCAAGAAAAAGATTTATATTCTTCAAAAAAAAATACGTGCGTTTCATTTACAATCTATGAAGATATGACTCCGTTTCAGCGTACTTTAAAAGAAGTCGGACATTAAGTATAACAGCACTCTATAATTAACGACTGTGCGAATTTATATACATGCAATACAAAACTGATTGTAGTGCGTTTTTAAATACGTTTACTAATACAGATCCACACTATGGTTTAATAAAAGTCAACTTTCTAAAACCTCGTATAAAAACCGGGTATGGTGAGCAGTTAATTCAGTGGAAAATCCCGAACCTTCTGAACAGTTACCTTGATATATTTGATCTTCTTGAACAATCATGATCCTTGTCATCATTCAGGAAGAAAAAAAAACTAAACTACACTTTGTGGAACATATGTGATTATTTGTGCCCTATAGCTGCTGTGTCCTCGCATTTCTGATCTTGTATCTGTTCGTTTGATGTACGTAAAGTGTTGTATTTTTTTAAAAAATGAGTTTGTATGTGCAATGTATCCGCGACCAATGACTGAGTTTTGTTTTGCTCCATGCCCACCGTCTTGTGTTGCACATGTAATCTGTGGTGCCGAAGGCCCTGTCAGGGGACTTTTACGTCACCTTTGCCTCGGTCCCATGGCAAACTTGTGTTTTCTAAAAAAAATTCATTAAAGAGTGGCAGTTCCTGCCATCCCGCTATATACCTAGACATCTCCAATTCATGCAGTAATTTTTTCACAAGGAGTTTCCTAGGTTTCCTTGTAGGTTCCTCGCTAACGTCCTTCTTCTTGGTAACCTACCAAAAAAAATTGTTACCTAGGAACGTCCAAGCTTCACATAGGAGTGCCTGCGTACAGCCGGCAGAAGCGTCCGGCGCGCGGCCCTGATATCCAGCAGTGCGAATTGATTTCACACTATATCGTCATGTAATTCGCCACTGCCGGAGATCAGAACACAATAGCTGAAGGGGCGGCTGAAAGCAATTTAGAGTTCACCGTCATTTTCTCTTGCGGCAGCTGCAAACAGCACACGCAAGTTTACAGCGACTCGGCCAATGACGTCGATACGCACACGGCGGCCCCGCTGAACTCGCAGGAAAACTGCAAAACTTCCCGCTTTAACTGCGCGTACTAGTTTATCAATATCGGTAGGTAAAACAAACCACTGCCGAACAGCAATGCATAGATTTTGTAACGGCCTTCGCGCGTTCGCGCAGGAAGTAGTTTTCAATGTTGAAATGTAAACACGCGGTTACAACTAACGCGACTATGGTGAATCATTTCTTTGCATCATTCATCATGCATTGATTGCGAGTCAGCGGGTCGCTGTATGTTTAAATCGAGCGCTGGGACGACGAATAATACAACTAATTGCAGGCTGTGTCAAATGAAATCAATGCACTTCTCCTATGTTGTCTTCCGTACACTTCTGAATGCATGTGCACTCTGCGCCCTTCGCAAACACCTCATTTGTACGCCCCGAGCCACAGGTGTACATATAGTCAGCAGCATAATATTTACGGGAAGCTGGCGTGAGGAACACTATTTATTGCATTTTTCGTCACATAAGGCGGCCGCCTGAAAAATGTACAGGTTTGAGACGAGTCGCATGCTCCCTCCGCTGCATCATTTCCAGGCGTCCTGGAAAAAACTAGATGTGGTTCAACTCGGCAGAACCCAGTAGACGGGCGAAAGCTCTGTGAAGGTAAGCACACGCCACACGCTTTATATAGCAAACGGCACGTCACGATATTTCCGGAAGGGTCGAGAGTGCCGTCTGCTCCGCGCTAAAAACGGTGGCTCCGCATACGCATTTGTGGCGAGGCGCAGCGAGTCATGTGACTCCATAGTTGCGAGGAGAGCGAGCGTCGTCCGCTCAACGCGTGCAGCCTTGGCGAGGCGTGGCGAGTCACGTGGCATGGCGTCAGAGCCAAGCCTCCGCTCCTCCTGTTTTGAAGGTTGAATTTCAAAGCCGCATGACCTTCAGCTTTGTACAGGAGAAGAAGAGCTTTCGCTCGTAAAATTGTCTTTGGACAAAATTTGTTTAACACACGCATCCCGAAATCTTTTGCTGCCGACTGTGGGTACATACCCCCAACCTCTGAAAACATTCGCCGCACTCGGGCTACACCACCACCAGCACGGTTCGCTGTGCGCATGCGCGAAAGCTCCCAGCTATACCACATGCGGGTATCGGTGGTCATGTGACAGTCTCTCACCAGGTCGGAGTTGCGTCCGTTATACAAGCAGAAATTCACTAGTTGCGGAGACAAACGCACGGAACTATGCACCTAAACTGTATCGGCGGAGACCCGAATGCTCCCGTCTTCGATCCTCCCCTGTCGCCCATGAGGCGGCGGCCGCCAATTAGCTGGCGATGCGGGCTTTGCCGAGGACTGCGCTCCATAATGGGTTTGAAAGCCGTGAGGAGGTGTCTCCCCTTTTCTGCTGTTCTCTCTCAATACTTTCCTGCTTGACATGCTGCTCCCGCACTGCATTCCTTCGTTAGCCGTTGATTTCTTGGGCTGTGTTTCCTTTCAGCCTTTCCGGTTCCTTAATCGCGCAGTTCCTTAATACGGAATGCGCAAATGTGAGCCGGCGTTTCTGTTTGTTCCCCTTTCTGTACTCCTGCGGACTCCCCATTTCCTTTTCTTTCATCCCTTCCGAGCCGTTTACGTCGGCCGAGAAAGTAAGCGACGACGCGACGTCTGTTCCATCCTGTCTTCTCCTGCGCGGCGCTTTTTTTCTTTCCTCCACGCCTCAAGTGGCGCGCTCTTGGTGGCCGCACCAAATTGGCCGAGGCCCGTGGATAGACTTAATGGAGAAGGGACTGCGTACTGCCTATTTTAATGGCGCTTACAACGGGGACAATTATCTTCCAGTCGCAAAACGAATTCGTAGCGAACAAAAAAAAAAAACATATATAGTGGGGCATATATTCATATTTCCCGTTTTTATTTATTATCTACGCCACATTGGTTGTTAAAGGTGGACCTTCTGGTCTCTGGTGTCTACTGTTTGTTTCCTCTGCAAGCTTTGTCTATATAAGCGAGAAAAGGCAAACCGCGCCCTAGCAAAGACAGGTGGGACTGTTTGGAAGGGTTTGTTGGCGGTAGGCAGGAGAGATGTGCTCACAAGCACTTGCCCAGATAAACAGAAATCCAGAAAGACAACTCGCTTCCCCAAGAGCCAATCTAGAGTGTGATTTTCTTTTAACGACACAAACAAAATGGCACTTCCGACACGATATCGAAAATATAACAAAAGAACGCCTTGGTTCGGGGCTCGCCTGGCCGCTGACCGATTGGTGCGCTTGAGAGTCGCTGCTTATAACAATAAGCAAATACTGCAGTAGCGACGGTGATTACATATAACCAACGATAGGTCATGCACTGACGAATGGAACATTGTACCCTTCTAAGGAAACAATTCTCCAGAAACCACTGCGGTGATTGTCTATGAAGTGCGAGAGCATTCCGCATGATACTCACAACGCCTGTCAGGTTTAATACAACGGCGCAATATGTGTACTTTTAGGTTTTCTTTGTTCATACATACTCTCGATATTACTGTTGCTGGCGTCATCTTCCGTTTTTAGCACTGAATCTAACAAGACTGTGCTTGTACAGAAGTCGGAGACGCTTTAAGTAGTTATTAAGTCGACTTTCATAGTGAAAACGTAGTCTATGAAACTCCCATGTTGTGTTTCTGGCATTAAGTCTACTGTATTTACTGTCAAATAGTACGCCTTCTTCGCGTATACGATGCACCACTGGTTTTCTGCTTCGGAACCGTTCACGTTGAAATCCCTGGTTATTTCACTCGCTCCGCTCTGTCCTTCGATCAGTAGTTGACGGGAATTTCAGCACCAACGTTCAAACAAGGCCACCAATGAGGCCGATTGAGAGGAATTCTTTTCTCTGCTTCTTTGCTGCACCGGGACGTACAGGTATGTGCCGCAAGAATGACATCTATGCCATCGGAATTAATATGTGCGAAGCAGACACCACATACTCCCTTTATTGATGTTATTCTTTCCTTCTCGACGTGAATGGCAGCTCTGATTTACGCCTGTAATGGTCGATGTCACTGTTCTCGGGAACAGCAACCTCCGCACACCGATGACCTATCCTGGCCTCTTCATTTAGGTGAATTCGGTCTGGTACACGCGTGGTGTCCGACGGGAACCACAGCGCATCGCACACGCTGCGCGACACTCCCAACCCGCCTCGCATGAAGTGTTCCGCAAAGTCCGCATCTTTTGACGGTGCTCGCGCACGGCGTCATCTTACCACTAGGCACGTTTTCGAGCCTCTCCTCGCGTTTATGGGCTGTTTCGGATGCGCGCCGTTGTCGGGCGCCCCCACGCATCTGCTAAATTAAGGCTCACCGTCCGGTTCGCTTCGAATCGGCGGCGGTCGACGGCGGCACATTGTTGTGACCGGAGCATCTCACCGCTGCCACCATTGTTGTCATTTTGCGGCCGTCAGGGTAGAGCAGCCGAGTTCCCTAGCATTCGGCGTAGCCTCCTCGCAAGGGCAGGTCAGCCGAAGAAAGTCGGCGTTGGAGGACACCACAGAGATAATACTCTGACTCTGGACGGAAAGCTGCGCAGTGAGCCCATAGAAGTCAGTGGGCAGCGCAAGAACGCCGCCATGGTCCAGCGGTTTGCATGTCGCCAGCTATTTTGATGTTTTGCTAAGTCTGGGCAAGGAACGTAGTTTTCTGGCAACGTAGTTCGTTGGAAGATGGCGGCATGTAGTGGAGTTGTCGACTGCTGGAAACACGCTGTAAACAGCGGAAAAACGTCGCGTTTGGATCATTTCTTATTGTGTGTAGCGTCGCATACTTCTCGTGCTGTAACTTCGTATGGGTGTCCTGTTTCTCTATAGTGCTATTTGGAAGCGAGTACCAGGACTGTTACACGCTTGAAGTGCATTTCGTTCGTCGATCACTCGGTGTTATGTTCTCTGTTCCCGATTGCCAAAATACATATCGGAAAATTCCTTTGCCACAAGTGGGCGAACACAGTGCCCAAACTAAATGGTGCCAATGTGCGCAGAAACCACTCTGCCTCTTTATTTTGGATGGTCAGTGTTTTGTTAGAGTAAATTTCGGCAGTTTCTTGAACTGCTTCCTGCCTCATTGCTTCTTTCTCTTTCGCTGAGGACGACTTTTTCGTGTTGTTTCTTGCGCGGATGAACTCATAATGGGGTTATTTGTCCATATCATGGACGACTGCGTCAGCAGCTTGCGGGTAGGCATAGTAGCAGCTAGGTGGAAGCAGGAATGCATGAAACAGTGTCACATTTACTTACCGCAAGTATTAATGCTGCAAAACGTACTTCTAAACGCATCTAAGCGCCATTGTCAACATTTAGGGGCTACTGGAAGCCAAAATTTATCACAAAAAAATAAAATATGCGAAACTTTACACATATCCTTAGCTACCATTCTTGCGATTTTCCGCTGCTTACATAATAATGCACTTTCCGTGGTCTTTCAAGTTATGAAGTATAAGTGTTATGTCACTAGAGAATGCAGATGCGTGATGACGTGAAAAGCAGGTAGATATAGGATATGCTGCATATTACACTTGTTCTTATTTCTGTTCTTGTTTTTTTTCACCAGGGCTTGCAGTTCCTGCTTTTTTTCCGTTTTTTTACAAGGTATTATTACAAAACGAAAAAAAACACTGAAAAAGCCTTAAAAGGGGAGCGTGTTCTTCGTTTATGGGATCATAATAAAAAAATCTGCTGGCACCTTTCATTGGACACTAGGAAAGATTTTCCGCCGGACATTGGTTTGATGGTAATCTTAGCCACAGAAACCACAGGTCTTATCTTGAACAATATATGCCATTTTCTTCGCCTAAGAACCAGCTGGATAGCGACTGTTGGCGGCTCTGTTCGCCATTTCTTAGCCATAGCCGTGTTACGCTGCAGCTTGTGCCTTTACAAGTTCCGACTGGCGTGCCATGGCTGTCGCCTTTTCCAGCTGCATTCTCACTGACAGCTTGCGGTATCTGATGCCTACAACAGTCCTGTCACGGATCATTTCGTCATGAAGCGCCCCGAAGTTGCATAGCTCTGCAAGTCGATACAAGTCAGTTATGAACTCTTCGACTCTTTCTCTCTTTCTCGATTCTCTTCTGAAGAACGCAGCCCGTTCGTATACGATATTTCCACGAAGTACGAAGTGTTTTTCGAGCGCCTGCTGCACACCGGCTCACGACCTTTTCTGATCATCAGCTAAAGTGAAGGCCGGCGGGACATCTCCTGTTTTGTTTCCCGTGAAGTACACCAGTGCGTGCGCCTACTCCTCGGCGGCCTCCGCAGAAAGGCCGCTGACGAATGGAAATCGCTCGAAACGACGCTTCACTCATTGCGGTTAGTGAAGCTGAATTCTCCAGAATGCTTGCACTGGAAGCTGGCTGTAGCCACCTTAGCCCGAATAGTGGGAAATCCGTTGGTGCTGCTTTGAGGCTTCATTCGTGCGCTACCACTGCGTAGTATTAGCGTGCATGCACCGCGCACAGGGAGCGACCGACACGCGCGGTATCTTTGTATGAAAAACTTTTTTTTTCTTTCTGTCGCGTTCCTATGTTCCCCTTCACACCAAGCGGGTGGCTCTCACTTCCGGTATCCTCTTGCAGACAGTGTTTATTCCACCCACGGCCGGAGGGTCGCCTGCTGTCATCTCTCGCCGTCGTCGGCGCCGCGGGCCGCGTGACTCACAGCCCAACAGCACAATCTTCACTCACAGCCACACACGCAATGAAGGTTAAGCCTGTTAAAGTTTTCTTCTTTTTGTGCACCGCTTCAAGGGCTTATTTCGAATCTCTAGCTCAATTCCTCCTCACCAGTACATGGAGCGAGCGAGAACAAAGCAAGTCCTCGACTTCGACTGCTTGAACGACTCTGAAGAGCCAAGTTTCAGAACGAAACAGCTTCAGGAACAGCTCGACCGCGCCGGACATCGAGAAGTGGAGCCTAACTCCACAACATCCCGGGAAGTGGATCGTCCTGCAGCCACGTACGATAGCCCCTCATCGGATTTCCGTGCGTCGCGGCGTCTATTCTGGCCTGCGCCTTTTTATTTCCTTTTGATTTTTTGGCGAATTTCGCACCGTTGGCGGCGAGCAGCTCTCCCAGGTCACGCCCCACATGCGTTGGCCAGACTGTGCGCTCCGGGCGCCGCTTCCCCTTCTCAGCATCCCTAAATCTTTCCCTCTGCGAACTCGCCTTCCCCCTCCCCCCCCTTTTTTTCGATGTGGCCCTACCGCAGAAGTGGTTATATTAATGCTATATCTTCGTGCGCGCGTGACTTATGCTGTTGAAGAGAGATCGTTGTGCGATTTCTGACTGTGGGTGTGTGTGAGTGCGCAAGTGCATGATGGCCCGACTGGGAATTTCGCTGTGCTACATGTATAGCCAGTTTAGCTGTTCGGAGAGATATTGAGCCACCAAGTGTTCTATCTGGCATTCACATACCGTGCTTTTTTTGGCTGTGGCAAGATTTTGGCCTGCTTTCGATTGCAGCCGCAAAAAATGAGTTTCAGGCGGTCCAGTTTCCAGAAGGGAGTTTCCCCCCCCCCCTCTAATTTTTTTCCTTTTTCTCACCTGCGCGTGGTAACAATACACCATTGCCCTCGGGCCTTTTCATTTATCTTCTGACTGGGTTAAGCCTGTTGTACGAAAGTGGTGCAGGCAGGGGCTTATTATTTTACAATCTTTTTAGGTTGCCGCGACCTAATATATGTCCTAAGTGCAAGGCCGGCCCAGCTCAGTTATTCTGTATCTGCTGCTGTCACCATTTTAACTGCTCTGTAACTTTTTTGTTGTTATCATGTTTTTAATTAAATCAGTTTGATAAGCTAATCCGGCTGATTCAAGATGTTTATTTGGCAGTGAAAACGGGACCTACGAAGAAGAAAGAAGAAACAACCAGCAACTACAAGTGAAGAAGAAGAGAGAAGAAAGAAAATAAAGCACAAATTTTTACTGCATGTGTTTAGCCCGATTGTCTGATGGTTTTGCTTTGCTGGGACGTCGGCAGGACTGGCGACAGTATTAGACTCAGGTTAAGCTCTGATCGAGGCTAAGCTGATGTGATCTCTTCGTACCGCAGATCGAAGCTGATGAAGACGACGATGTGCAATGCACAGCTCGAGATTATGTTGCAGTGTGCAATATACCTGGGGTGAAGAAGAAGAAGAAGAAGAAGAAGAAGAAGAAGAAGAAGAAGAAGAAGAAGAAGAAGAAGAAGAAGAAGAAGAAGAAGAAGAAGAAGAAGAAGAAGAAGAAGAAGAAGAAGAAGAAGAAGAAGAAGAAGGATATCTTGCAGTTTAACACCCGGCGTGACCGGCTGAGGCGGCAGGAAGAGGAAGCCGTTCTGAACGGCTGTGTGTTATGCTGCTTCTACACACTAAACACGACCCAGTCAAAACGCACTACAGGATTCTAAGACAGAAAATTTCTGTAGTCTGTAGTCTTGTCGTATTTTGGGCATGTCTTGTGTAGTCTGTCTTGTCTTCTGTAGTCTGTCTTGTCTTTTGTAGTCCTGTCTTCTGTAGTCTGTCTTGTCTTTTAGAGTCTGTCTTCTGTAGTTTGTCCTCTCTTTTGTATTCTGTCTTGACTTCTGTAGTCTGTCTTGTCTTCTGTAGTCTGTCTTGTCTTCTGTAGTCTGTCTTGTCTTCTGTAGTTTGCCTTGTCTTCTGTAGTGTGTCTTGTGTAGTGCTCGTACACTGTTTAACAGTCGTTACTGTCACCTGTCAATTAACACAGGATTTGTGTTCTGGAGTAGGCTATGCACAAAAATGCACAGCTTGTTAATGGTCGCCTGTCAATTAACACAAGCTTTGTGCATTCCAGAGTACTTCGTGCACAAAACCACTAGAATTGAAATGAAAATGATCAATATTTATTTACTGTTTCGTGCTTTTTTTCGAGCTTGCTGATGCATGCTGTCCAGCGTTGTCCTGGCCGCAGGTTCCTAGATACATCGCCCATGAGCCAAGAAAAATGGTTTTTGTCTTGGCTGAAAAAACAAAAAATAGAGATCACCGCTGCTACCTGCGCAAAAAAAAATGTGAAAGCGTTGATGCTTCCTCGACACTGGTCGCCTTTCAAATTTGGCGCCATGGTTGTTTTCTCGTTGACTTGATTGGTTATCAATTAACTCTTATTTTACCCTCATTTCATCCCAGCAACGATTTCGAGTTTTCAAATTTCCCTGCACGGATCGTTCCTGCCCACTCACTGAATACCCGCCCAGTCTAATCACGCGTTCATTGCCTTTCACTTCTCAATAATTACCTAATTGCCTCTAATTTATCATTCTTTTTCCTATCTCCTGGTTAAGTATAGGACACTTATCACTGGTCACGTGATTGCTCATTTCGAGTTTTCAAACTTGGTGCCAAGCTTTGGCTTTGTCCATACTTCCAGTTTTTCAAACTTGGCACTACGCTGTAGCTCCACCTACTCTCAGCGTTTTCAAATTTCGTGGCACTTTTTCTCTGGCCCAGCCACTTTTTGGACATTTTTGGCTGTAAATAATTATCTGATTATGAAATTTTCTTTTCGAGCAGCATCCTCACATCATCCTCTGCCAATTACACAACCAATCGTATGACGCTATCTCTTCTGAGTTGCCCACAACTGCTGCGGACACGATCCCCGGCAACATAGCCTAGTAAACTTCTCACTTTATTCAAAATGTTGTAATACTGAACAAGGCTTATGACTGGCCGAGTTGGTACTGACTCACCTTAAAACCAGCCAGAACACACAAGAAGGCATGAGCTCAAGAGGCGGGGCTAACAAAGTTTTAATTGAAGATTTTGATTATTTGATTTGTGAGGGTTTAACGTCCCAAAGCGACTCGGGCTATGAGGGACGCCGTAGTGGAGGGCTCCAGAAATTTCGACCACCTGGGGTTCATTAGCGTGCACTGACAACGCACAGAACACGGGCCTCTAAAATTTCGCCTCCATTGAAATTTGACTGGTGCGGCCAGGATCGAACCTGCGTCTTTTGGGACAGCAGCCGAGCGCCATAACCACTGAGCCAATGCGGCGGAATCATTGAAGGTAAGCCGCAAAAGGAGACCCGCGAAGCGATACAAGCGCACAATAACCGAAAGCAGTGAAAGGGCGAAGTGCAATCAAAGGTCACTGGCATTCTAATGAATCATCTAAAAAAGGAAATTCCTTACGGTGAAGGTTTTCTGATGGCTTAGCCACACGTGTCCTTAGCCTTACAGATGTAGTAAGCCTCAACTATCTACCGACAGATTTATCCCTTCCATAAACCACTGATGTGTCGTGGAAATTAGGCGTGCAAAGAGACATGTCATCCTCAGATTTGCATTCACAAGATTGAGCATACAGTGCCAGATTAGAATTTGCCTTCCCCCTATCGAGTGAAAGTGCTCAGTCAAGTGCAAATTCAAATATCTGCCTCTCTGCCCATATTAGTTGCAGCCATAAGGCAGTGGAACGCAATAAACTCCATTACTTTTGCAAGTGGTGAACCTTTTTTTGTGACACTGTCCATTGTGGACAAGTACCCAGTTTTATCAAGCCTTTTTAATGGCGGCACAAAGGCCTCCTGTCTTGCACTTCGCTGTTAAGACAACAGCTGCATTACGCTTTCCCGCGACTTTCTTGAGACTGTGAAATACTGTGGAGGTAAGGTGAATCAGCATCATCGGAGTATGTGCTCCTTACCCTCGAGCGAGTGAAAACATACTATGACAGGTTGTTGAGATGGGCAAGTGGGAACCCAGCTGCTTGGAAACCTGCTACAAGAATGCGTCCTCAGCAGTGATGGCATGACTTATCTAAAGCTGATGTCATGCACACGATTGCACACCCATCAAGTGTTTCCATCTTTACTGACCTTAACCAGCGACAAATACACCTCTTCACCATCCTTCCCCAACAACGAGTGGTCCGACTCGTAGCTAAAAAGAGCCTTCCCCGATCTTTAGCTGTAGCCCTGACAAACATATTCGTCCACAAAGCGCAAGTCTGCATCAAGAAACTGCTAACGGTTCTGCTTAGACAATTCTGATGTAAAAGACAGGCCTTGACCGCATGCCTTAAAGACTCCTAAAACATCTTGTGCCAACTTATCTGAGCCTTCTATGTCCAGAAAAATTACAGTCATGAACATAACGAAATGATACTATGCCAAGGTCTTCCAAACAGGGCTCTAATGCCTTATTGACTTTAGACAAAAAAATGTTGCTGAGCAAAGGTACGACCTGCGTGTAAATACCACCCTGCCAACTGACAAATGCGGATTTGAAGTAAAGGGACAACAGCCCCAAGAAGCCAGCAACCGAAATCACGCAATCATCTGTAAAAGCATGTTCATTGTTCACCCTGATGCAGTTTGCACATACCTCAGAGGTCTATCATGTGACAATGAATAGTGCAGGCCCTCCATGTAGATGCTCACTGCAGAGCACCTGCCCAGGTTGCTGTCCACAAGAAACTAGAACTCCACAGAACTCCACTTTTGTGAGTTGGCAAGGCAGTATTTACATCATAAATCAGGCATATGCAGAGGGTCCCAGGTTGCACTGTTCCTCCGCGACATATTCTGTCCAAAGTCGATACCGCATCAAAGCCCTGTTTGGAAGGCCTCGGCATAGTAGCATTTCGTTATGTTGATAGCTACCTAATTTTTTGCACAAGGAGGGCTCAGATAAGTTGGCACAAGACGTTTTAGAAATCTTTAGGCATGTGGTCAAAGCCTATCTTTTAGGTCTGAATTTCACTAAGCATAACCGTTTGTAGCTTCTTGACTTAGACCTGCGCTTTGCGGACGACCACATATGTTGTCGCCAAAGCCCAAGATCAGGAAGCCTCTTAGCTACGAGTTGAACCACTCGAGGCTGGTGAAGGACAGGTTGGCAATCACATGCATCATGACTGCTTTATGGAAATCATGCCATCACAGTGTTTAGAATGCATTCTCGGAGCAGGTTTCCAAGCCAATGGTACCTGGGTTCCCACTTGCCCATCTTGCACACCTTTCAGAGTGTGTTTTTACTCTCTCGAGGGAACGGAACACCGTTCACATGATGCTGACGTAGTTGAGCAGCACAAAAAACGGGCTCTATGCCTTACCTCCACGCCATTTCGCACCATCCCAAGAAAGTTGCACCAAAGTATGATGTTGCTGTTGTCTTGACAGCTAAAAGTAAGGTAGGAGCCCTTTGCTTCTTCGTTCAAACTAGGCTTGATACAACTACGGGTAATCGTCCGCTATGCACAGTGGCAGATAAAAAAATGTTCACCACTTGCAAAAGTAAACCGGTTTTTTGCATTCCACTGCCTCGTAGCTGAAACTACTATGTGCAGACAAGCAGATATCTGAATGTGCGCCTGGCTGAGAGCACTTTCACTGTATAGAGAAGAAGGCGAATTTTCACCTTACACTGCACGTTCAATCTCGTGAATGCTATCGGAGGACGACCTTTCTCTTTGCACGCCTGATTTCTGCGGCACATCAGTGGTTTAGGGAAGTGATAAATCTGTCCTGATATAGTTGAGGCTTACTACATCAGTAAGGCTAAAAACAAGTGCCTGGCTAAACCGTCCGTGAACCTTCACTGTAAGGAATTAGTTTTTTAGATGGTTTACTAGTACGTCAGTGCCTTTCGGTTATTTTTTGCCCTCTCACTGCTTTGGGGTCTTGCGTGCTTGAATCTCTTTGCAGGTCTTCTTTTGCCACTTTCCTTCAATAAAATTTCAGTTGTTAGACCAGCCTCATCTTGTGCTCATCTCTTCTGTTTTGTGTCTTCCGGCTGGTTTTAAGATGTAATACTGAATGCCGAAAAAAAGCCATTTTAGAGCCAAGTGCACTTATAATGGCCACAGCTATAATGAATGTTCATTTATTACAAAAAATAGTGCTTATTTCATTAATTTATGCATGAAGCATATGACACTGCATCAAAATAAAAAAAGGACTAAGCCTCTAACCCTCATGGCCAAACTGCAGTTACAGCAAACAAAAGGACACCATAAACCTGCCCCACAAGCAAAAGCTTGCACTACAGGCCAATGCAGAAATAAGATCAGATTACTTCCCAAACTGCATGACACTGCCACGCAAAGTAAAGATTGTGACAGGCAATAAAGGAGCAACAAAAAAGCAAACTGTAGGTAGCACCCAATCTCATGCAGACAAGCTACAAGGTCAGGCCAACATAGACGGGGAAGATATTTGAAAAAAAAAACCCACAACAAGCATATAATTTTTAAGGTTTTCACAGCCCTTTAAATGGCAAATACTTTCCTGAAAAAAACATAACAGAAGCGGCAATTTTTTTTCGGCAATCAATTTTTTTCATGTACTTCATTATTCTTGAAGCATGGGCGGGCATAGAGTACTCATATTAGTGCATGCGTTCCTAAGCAATGCCATGCCAAAAACTGTACTTACAGAAAAAGCTTGCCTTACTGAGTGAATACCACTGGCCATCCACTAATTTCCCAGCCTGCTCCAGGTCCCCGGCAAAAATCACACGCAACTTGGTGGCTTGCACAACTTCCATGCAACTCTTGGTCTTTAGCTGGAAAAAAATTGAGGGATCAGTGAGATATAAAATTTTACATGCATTGCTTTGTTTCAATGACCGACTAAGAAAGAAACAGCGGTTTCTGTGAGCGCAACTATTTTTTCACACTAGCTTTCTACAGTAAACCATGTTTATCGCGACCTACTTCACACTGACTTGCTGCACGGCCCCAGCACTACTGTGTATAGCTCTGTGGTTTCAAATGCTTGTTAGCTCTGAGCCCTTGGGCTTGCACTCGTTAATGCAGAAAACCTCGGAAAGGGCAACCAGAGCTTCGAGCTTTAAGCCATAGGTATTCAGAAGCTCAGTGGTCTGTGGGAGAACTTTTGGCTGGGTGACACAGTAGCAAATGCTTCTCCAGCGACTTTCACTCCATTGCAAAAAACTCGCACAGCAGAGACCTGTCCTCCATTTTGCATTGCAGAAACAATCACTGAAATTCAAAGCACGCATACTAAATGCACACCTACCTTCCAACACAGCTTCATAATAATGGGTATAATTATTGGAATGAAATACCAGTCAGTACATGTAGTTTTCAGTTTATCCAAAAATTATAAGCAACCGACAAACAATAAACATTAAAAGAAAAATAAAATAACCAGAATTGTTTAAAAAATCTGTCAGAAGAATTATGTGACGCATTTCTAAACCTAGCTGCAAGCCTATGTTGAAAATATGTTTCTAAATAGGCAGCTAATATATGCATTACTGAAAAAGAATAACTACCATGAACGGATCAGGAAGGATGACACAGCCGAAGGCAGGAAGCACGCATGGCCCAATAGATGCTGGCCGCTGGCAACTGCAAATAAATACATCCAGAGCAACAGCTGTGAGTGGCTGTAGCCATGCCATGAATGACAAGAGAGGAAATCGTCTACTGCTTTAAAAACTAAAATTAGATGCAATATAAGTAAATAAAAAACCAATGAGCTAGCCCATGACAAAACAAATGAACAGATTTTATGTAATGCACCCATATACATTCTTTGAGAAGAGTCACAATGACTGTTATAACCACACTGAAAGATGAGCTGGCTGAAATACCGCACACCAATTTGAATATAGGTTGTGCAGGTTTTCATTAATTCCTATCATGGTGCCTTGCACCAATGTCTAGGTATTAAATTGAAAGTTGCAACCAGTCTGCCTTGGTTAAATGAGGAGAGAGAATGGAAAAAAGCATGCCTTCACTAGCAAGAAGCTTGATATCTCACAGCACAGCTTGGCATCATAGAAAAATTGCTAGCGCATTTAACAAATCTGCATAGAATTAAAAGCTGCACAAATTTGTCGACTGGCAAAGCAAATAAGGGCAAGAGAAACAAAAAAATACCAAAGAACACTCGTTAGTGCGGCGAAGGGAGGTCTGTGGGTAGGATCCCGTGCCTGGGAAGAGTTCCGAGCTCGGAGAATCGCCGGCACCACAGCTGATGGCACGCAACCAAGAACAAATAACAAAGCGAAAATAAGTAACAAAGAACCATCGACAATGGCGAACGACTTGAATGCGGGCCACAAAAGCGAGGGATATAGCAAAAAGGTAGAAATCCTAAATAATTGTGCAGTTGCGTATCCGACAGCTCGCAGTGCTCAGAAGGAGAGGAAGCATCAACGTTTACAGCTCAGGAGACGCAAGATTGATCTAACTTTGACATAACACTGCCTCAAATCCTGTTCCACTAGGGAAGCACAGACAAGTTTACAAATGACAAGGCGATGAATATGAACTAGCCTTTCGCATGCGATCACTGTCTCAAAATTTAGTATGACGCATATTAAGGCACAAGCACTAATCCGATGAGTTCTAACCCTGAGCAAAATAGTGCGGTGTCTAATCGCAGCTGGCCTAGTGCGAGCGCTCCGCCGCACGGCATTTCTCCCTCATCGTCTTCTACGCAGTGCAAATCCATGCTTTTGCACCGAGTGTCGAAGCGCTAGCAAGCGAAAGCGTAACTCTGTTGTGATATCTGGTGCCATTTTTATTTACCACGGCACGCGAGTAATAAATGCACATAAAGACAATGAGAACAACACTTGTCATGCAGGATATAGGCCCTGCTTTTTTGGCGCCGCATTATAGCTGCGGCAACCGCAGGCGGACTGCCTCCACTCACATCTCTATATAGCCGCATACAAATAGCGCGTGTGAATACAGATCATTAGCAAAGAAACGCAGAGCGGGACTCACCGGCCATGCGATTCATCCAGGCTTAGTAAAACGGCGCAGGAGTCTTCGTTCCCCTAACAGATGAAAAGACGTCGCAGCACTCTTCATGGCATACCCGTTGAGGGGGGCGCTGCGTTCGCCGTGGTGAGCAGACGTGCTCATATCGGCTCCGTCGTTAATGCCCGCTTTGGCAGTGCTGATTAGTTTGGATTACGAAGATTTTATTACCACTGTGTTCGTGAAGGTATCCGCTATCATCCGATACCCGACTTTCCATCCAAGGTGCGTTTTTCATCGATTCATCGGACTTTTCCTGGTTCACCGCCAAGGGGAGACGCTAGGCCGAAGCGAACCCAGGGCTCGCTAGGCCTAGCCAGCTGTTCTTCTGCCACAACATGGACGGTTCCGCCGCCGCTTTGACGCACGGTTCCCAGGTTTCCCAAATGTGCGTGCAAGTAGAAGGAGAAGAAATTACGCCCGAGGAATTCCGACGCTCGCCCGGATGGCTGCACATCGGCGGGCACACGAGCCGAACACGCCTGCAAGGAACGCAGGGTGAGTCGACTTCTCGTGCCGATACTCCGAGCTCTCGACAGAAGCCTAAATTCAGCAAGAACGTTAGGAGCGCAGTTATTCGGGCGGCTCGCATGCCCGCCATGCCTGTAGAAGAAATTAAGATCGTCGTGCGGCCCCGCGATGGGCTCGATATTTTCAAGGCAGGAGCTGCATGCGTGGCTAATGCCATCATGGCGGCAGCGGGAATTGAGACGGCAGACCGAGCTGAGGATATGGCGTGTCCCAATACCCAGCAGAACATTATGGTGCTCAGCACTCCGAGCGAGGAACGAGCGGAGAAGTATGCTCGAATTCAAGCTATCAACGTCCGAGGCAAAATATACGAGGTGCGCGCGTACGGAACGACCGCCCACGACACAGTCAAGGGCGTGATCAGGGGCATAGCACTCGAGGACAGCGAAGCCGAAATAATGCAGCAGATTGTTACCAAGTACAACCCCCTCGCTGCGGGGGCGAAGCGTATCGGAAACACGACGACAGTAATCGTAGTGTTCAACGGTATCAAGGTTCCCAAGTATGTGCGTTACGGATCCACGCTCTACCAGTGCTGTCTCTACAGGAAGCAAATAGAAGTTTGCAAGGTATGCGGCAAGGTCGGCCACAGGCGCGACGTGTGCCCCACACCGGACGTTCGCGTTTGCCTTGCCTGCAGTGTTTCTAATCCAAGAGAGGGCCACAAGTGTGTCCCCAAGTGCAAGCTCTGCGGCGAAGAACACCCCACCGGGGACCGCCTCCGCAGAGCCAAATACAAGGTTCCATACGTCGTACGGCGACGGCGATGGGAACGCCGTAACGTCGAAGAAGAGCAAAAGCAAGCACTCGAATCAAGCTCGTTTCCACGCCTCGGACGCTCCCGCTCGCGCAGTGCGTCCCGTAGTGGATCCCGCAGCGCGTCGCGCAGCGCGTCGCGCCATGCCTCACGCCACGCTTCCCGTCATGCCTCGCGCAGCGCATCCCGCGGCCGTGACTCATCTGACGGGAACAGCTTCGGCGTTCAGCGATCGCGCTCCCGTGACAGAGTCAGCTGGGCCGACGCCGCAAAGGGCGGAGTTAAAAGCAGCAGCGCTAGCTCCAGCAGCGCCACTAGTGGCCGAACCACGCCTAGCAGCTGGCAGGCGTGGATTACCAGCCCCTACTACAAGGAACTCGAACAACTCCGCGCAACCAACGCGACGCTGGTAGAAACCACGCGCCGGCTCGCCCAAGAACTAGCCGAGGCCAAGAAAGAACTCCAAGCACAGCGAGCCCAGCCAGCCACTGTCCCAGCTCAGTCATCCGAGACACGTACACCCGCCGTTATCACCGAGCAGAAAACCGACACGCCATCACACCAAGGCACACAATCAATGGATACAACCCAAGACGAGCCCCAGCCGGAGCAGACCACTGACCCAACCCCCAAGAAACGAGCACGCACCTCATCACGACAGTAGAAGGACCTGACCCAATTGGAAACTCAGCTCGAAGCAAAAATCGAAGCGTTCGCCAACACCTACGCCAGCACGGCTGCCGTCACCGACCAACGCCTGGCGCGGCTGGAGGAGCTGATCACCACGTCCTTCTGCACCATACAAGAGCGTTTCGCCTTCATTGAACAGACCCTTAAGCCCATAGTACGCAGCCCCACCTTTGTGGCGCAATTCTCCAACCACCCATACCTTCAAGAAGAGACGCAAGCCCCAACTCCGACACAATCATGTCCCAGCCCCAAGCCACAATAGGATCGCTACCGGGCCTTACGGTCTGGCAGTGGAACTGCAACAGCTACAACAGCAAGAGAGCAGTGCTGCAACAACACATCACCACAGTAACCAAGAAACCCGACATCATCCTGCTGCAGGAAACGGCGACGGTGACCCCCACCCTCCCTGGTTATCGCGCTCATGTTAGCCCTGCGGAGGGACGGGGCGTCTGCACGTTCGTCCGCAAAGGGCTCACGTTCATCGAGCACCAACTCAAACACGGCCGCAGCAGGGTGGAATATACCTTCACCGAAATCATCCCAAACAAACAACGGAAAGGCAGCCTGTTCATCGCCAACATCTACAGTAACCCCAAGCACCACACACAGAAATTCAAGACCCTACTACACACAGCCAGCACCCAAGCCAAAGACAACACGTTGCTGATCGGAGGGGACTTCAACGCCGCCCATCGAGCGTGGGGTTACGTGAAGGATACGGCCAAGGGACGGGACCTATTACAAGATATCCTGGACCACAACTGTGCCCTGATCACGGACCCCGCTCATCCCACCCGCATCGGCAACTCCGTAGCACGAGACACCACACCAGACCTTACGTTCATCAAGAACGACCACACGGGCAAAGTAACGTGGCACAACACCGGCGTCGACCTGGGCAGCGACCACTACATCCTCGAAATTACGATACCGAACCAATTCCGGGGCAACACCATTATGCACAAGTGGACGGACTGGGACGGCTTCCGTAAGGGACGTCCCACCACAGCACAAGACATCACAGACATCGAAACCTGGACGGAAGAGCTTTGCGATGCTGTGCACTCGGCCACCAAAACCATCGAAACGGACGAGGACGTCATCGCCATGGATAGCCGCCTGGCCCATCTGTTCGAGGCCAAACGTTCGATACAGGCGCGCTGGAAGCGGCAACGGTGGAATCGCAAATTGAGAAAGAAGGTAGCCGACTTAAACAGGGCCATTGAACACCACTGCAAGGTCCTGTGCCGTCAGCAATGGAACGAAATCTGCAACCGAGCTGACAGGCAACTGCATCGCGGTTGCACCTGGAATCTATTTCGGCACCTCCTAAACGAAACCAAGACCAAGTCACACCAGCGCGACCGCCTCGCCCGCCTCCTGCACACCACCACACAACAACAAGGAAAAGACGCCGTTATCAAGAGCCTGGAAGCCAAGTATCTGCCGGACACGCCAACGGAAATCCACCCGCCGTACGGGGGGCTGCCCAACGCGTGGCTCGACCGAGACATTCCGTGTCAGAGGTACGAGTAGCGCTGCACGAGCTCAACACCCGCTCAGCAGCCGGCCCCGATCTCGTTACCAACAAGATGCTACGAAACCTGGACAATGCATCGATCGAGGCACTAACCCGTTACTTCAACGAATGCTGGCGTTCGGGCAAGCTCCCCGGACAGTGGAAAACGGCAAGAACAATCCTGATCCCGAAACCGGGCAAACCACCGGACATCGGCAACCTGCGTCCCATCTCGCTTACATCCTGCGTGGGCAAGGTGCTGGAGCACGTGGTGGCCAACCGGTGGCAGGAATACCTGGAGAAGGAAGGCCTCTATCCGGACACAATGATCGGCTTCCGACACAGACTCAGCACACAAGACGCCATGCTACAACTAAAACAAGAAATCATCGACAACAAGACACAAGACAGCAAAGTAATTCTGGGGCTCGATCTACAAAGCGCATTCGACAAAGTCAAACACTCAGCCATATTAGCACAAGTATCACGACTCAACATGGGGGTAACGAGCTACAATTACATCCAAGACTTCTTGACCAACCGCACGGTGGAACTGCACGCCGGAGACCTCAGACTCCCCGAACGAAAGCTCGGTAGCACGGGTACCCCGCAGGGTTCGGTCATCTCGCCGTTGCTCTTCAACCTCGTTATGATCGGGGTAGCGAGGGCAGTAGCGGGGACCGGCGTCCGGCATACGATCTACGCCGACGACATTACCCTGTGGGCGGCCGGCGGCACCGACGCCAGCATCGAGCAACAGCTACAAGCCGCGGTTACCGCCATCGAGCAGCACCTTGACGGCACCGGCCTAGTGTGCTCGCCCGCCAAATCCGAGCTGTTCGTCCTCACACCATTACGACCGGGACGGAAACGCGCTCCCCCTCGGGAGTGCGATCACATCAAGATCATGACCGCATCGGGGCAACGCATCCCCGAAGTTTCCAAGATCAGAGTCCTGGGCCTGCTGCTAAACAAGAGCGGCCGCAACGACGAGACCATCAACAAACTTACCACCAAGGCAATGGACGCCATCCGGCTCATACACCGAGTCTCGACACGACGGGCGGGCATGCGTGAAGACAGTCTCGTGCGCCTCGTCCAGTCGTTCGTGATCAGTCACATCGCCTACGTTGCGGCCTACCTCAACTGGCAGGTCACTGACAGGAACAAGATCAACACGCTGATCAGACGGGCTTACAAGACGGCGCTGGGCTTAATGGAGACCACGAGTACGGCTCGGCTCCTGCAGCTCGGCGTCCATAACACCCTAGAAGAAATAGCCGAGGCGCAGCTCACCGCGCAAATGGAGCGCCTCTCTACCACCAAGACGGGGCGCAGTATACTGACATCCCTGGGTTACAACCCCCGAACCCCCAGCCGGCAACCATGCGAGATCAGCGAGGAGGCGCGGGCTCACATCCATGTGGACCCCATCCCGAAGAACGTGCACCCCGAATACAACCAAGAACGGCGGCAGGCACGGGCCCAGGCCCTCATCGAGAAACACGCCCAAGACCCGCACGCCCGGTACGTGGACGCAGCGGAATACAAACGAGAAGGCTTCGCGGCAGTGGTCGTTGCGGCGGCTACCGGCACCACGACAACGGCAGCGAGCGTGCGGTGCACGGACGCCACAGACGCCGAGGAGGTTGCCATCGCTCTGGCGATCTCCGAGGCCGAGTGTCACGCCGTGCTCAGTGACTCGAGGAACGCCGTGCGCAACTTTGCCAAGGGGCGAGTGAGCGCGCCGGCGGCCGCCATCATCGGCAAGCTCCAGCCCCAAGACCGCCGCAGCACCATCCGTATCAAGTGGTTCCCGGCGCACGCGGGCGAGTGTGCATCCTCGCCGAACCACAACGAGACGGCCCATTCGGCGGCGCGAGCGCTTACCCTCCGTGCCCCCGAGAGTGACCGTTCCGTGTGGTGGTTCGAAACCAAGGACCGCGTAACCAGTTATGGCGAAGTTACCATGTGTTACCGCCTAGCTCGACGGACAATGCCGCCTCCCCACCCGGCACTCAGTCGGGAGGAGGCCGTCATCCTAAGACAGATACAGACCGGGTCACTCCTCGCCCCGGCAGTGCTACACGTACTTCACCCAGAACTCTATCCGAGCGATGTGTGCAATGTTTGCGCAGCTGGTCCGGCGGACCAATGGCACATCATGTGGGACTGTGCCAGGTTCCCGACCGAGGCTACCTCCAGGATATACCCGCCCGAACTTCAAAGTGCAGTGCAGTCTGCAGACAAGGACATTCAACTATGGGCCGTCCAGCAGGCCCGGGGTGCGCTCGAAAAGCACAAGCCTCACGACCCACCACAAACGGGCCGAACGGGGGTAGTGCAGAGGAGGGCATAACCCCGGGTCGACGCTTGGCCAACGTCACGACGCGTCAAACCGTCGGTTGCCGGCATTTTCAATAAATGTTTTTCCTACCTACCTACCCGTTGAAACTCGCCAATGTTGACAGGCCGAAATCCTGGTCGTTGGCTTCCAAAACACACTCCTGCTCACCTTCCTATTGAATGAGTTCTTCACACGTGTCCGCCGTACAAGTACTCAAGCAATGCCTCAAAGATGCAAATAATACAAAACCCGACCTGTCGGTTGCGCTGCAATGGCGCCGACGGCTGCGCTTTCGTGTCGGTGAAAAATTAGAACCGACAAAAAAAATTGTGTTTTAAACCATGAAAACTTATATTATCTTCACAACAAAGACACTGCATTTATTTTAAATTATTTTTAGATGATTTAAGAATACTAAAGCGTTTTCAGTTGCTTTTTTTGGCATGTCGTTTGTAGAAGCTGCGATCCTGTGATCCCCTGAAGTGACCCGGATGCTCTAGCAGACGACGGAGCAGACGACGGTGTTGACAGAATGCAATTTCGTTTGATGCCAGATAAAATCAGTAAGTTGCGACAAAAACAGCGAAGAAAAGCGCCGTATCTCAAGCTGGCGAATATCGTGGATAAGTTGAACGCAATTGGCACTATGGAGAGTAGCTGCGATGCATTAATTTGCGCGACACTGGCACGCTCACCGGAGATCATGAAACTTAACAGCTTAATCGGTGACCAGTACAAGCGGAGTGCTTTGATATCAACTGCGTTACGAAACTACGTCGATACTTGCGTCTCACTTTAGCTAATATGCAACAGTGGTTAGCACTCGCCGCATCCTGATCGCGTGTAGTTTAACAAGCAAGAGCCCACTAGCGCATCGAAGCAGGCGTGTTTTCGAGCTCGTATCGTTACGAAAAATACGAGTTGTTTCGGCACGTACTGGAATTGAAGTTCTCAGCCTGTGCGTCACGGACGGTGACGATGGCGTCGCGGACGATCTTAACTAAGACTCGCCGCAAAGCAGCCGATAACCCAAGCATATGTGCGTTAAAGGTTGTTCACCAGTAGTGCAAGCGTGGGCTTAAAGTATCGCTCAGTCGCAGCGCCAGTCGCTCGCTTCTCGATTTTTCAGCCTTCCGAGTGAAGTTCGCAAGCTGTTGAGCCAATCAGTGAGCCAGCGGGAGTGAGCGAGGCGAGCTTTCGGGAACGACGCCGCCCGCGGGCGCGCCGGGCAATGAACTACGCGCTACCCCCTGGCTGCCCTAGTCGTCGCTAAGCCTAGCCGGTTTCGCATCGATGCGGCAGCTGAGTGCACTTCGAAACTGGCTAGCGTTGAGGTGCTGCTCTCGTCATCGTTTTACTGTGAACCTCGTCTCATAGTAAAACAAAGATATGCTCGGTTTCCGCGACACCTTCAGGAGCGGAGCCAGCTGAGGCCAGGGGAGCCGCGATTGAGCAGCAGCAATTAAAGGTGCCGTGGGGAGACATTTGTTTGTATTCCTGTTATCGCTTCTACCAACGACTCGATATTGGCCAACGATACTCCATCCGGTGGCTTAGTATGGACTCGAACAAACATTACTATCCCATTTTTCTGACGCTGGCGGCCGGTATTCAGGCTGGCATGCCGCGCCCGTACGTTATCATGTCGCTCAACTGTATGGCCGTGGTGCACATCAAAACCCCCAGACATCCTCCTTTTCGCTCATATTGTCATAGCACACAGTCACACTGGGACCAGAGTAGTTTAAGAGGACCGAGCGCGGGTGCACAGGAGCTAGACTGTGTCAAAGCAGGCGAAACTCTTTAAAGCGCGCGGTTGACGTCAGTCCCAAGACTTTATTCTCATTTCGACCGAGAATCAAATCGGTTCAAACTCGCCGGCCGCCGCATTTCACCTTCGGCTGCATACGCTGCTGTCTATATTTAGCGACATTTTCGTGTCACCGTCATGAAATTTTCAGTGAAAGCAATGAACGACATCGTAAAGTATTTTTTTTGCTATTTTATGATAAGCACCAAGTCACTGCCGCTAAAAAAAATTCTCCGCCAACACTGCATCAGCGTTGGACTTAAGAGCGTTAGCTACGAGAGCTTCAAGTGTTTAGATCGGGGTGCTAGATCGGGGTGCTCAGCAAACGTGGAGAAAACAAAATACAAACATCTGAGGGCATTTCGTTTCGGAAACATTCGTTCTAAGATAAAAGCAGCGTCATCTACTTCAAAGATTTTGCACAACTATTGCGATTTACAGCCACCTTCGCTATATCCGGTATGTTTCCTCCTTATATATCAGTTAACGAATTTTATAAACGTGTGCATTACAACAAGATGAATTGTTTGACTGCATCCGGAACTCTCTGCGACAAACGATTAGGCCTTATGGCTGTTTGGAAGTCCCCGGAATGCACGGTTTGGGGGCGAAAAGGTCGTCGGTGCGAATCCCACACATATTTTGGGCTTCATCTAAATATTTATTTTATCCTCAAGAACATGACAAGTCAAATGACACCACTTCGATCGTTATGCATCAAACGGGCGGCCCCCAAATTTGATGCAAATGTGGGTCCCCGGGGTTCCACTTCGATAGCCGCTATACTGGCATATGTAAAACGGATCGAAGGTATCTGTGACAACTGAGGCTCTACGCGCCCGCTTTTGCTATGTGATATAGTGTGGTAACTGTCTTGGCTAATTTGACCTTCCCTGCAGACAGACGTGTCCTTGACAAACGTAAGTAGTAAGAGCTGACGCTCTTAGAACTGAAACGCGCGGAAAAATGATATCGGGGTTGCTTTGAACATTTATACAGAGAACTGCGGGCATGTACACACATGCTGCCTTTGTTTAGCCGGATGGTTATGGCGAGTAATTTTCCCTGATTGACGATTAACGACATTCTTTTCCGTGACGCATAGAAGTGTCCTTGGTTTTTTCTGCGCATATAGTAGTAGCGGTACATTATGTTACATGGCTTGAACATGTCACAGAAGCCAAGAGGACACTGACTTTCAGTAGCGCCATTCGACTTGCGCACACCGATTGGTGTGCAGGCGCTGTCGTGGCTGCAGCTACATGCCGCCACCGCAAGAGCGTGCGGATACGCAGGCACCGCTGGCTTCGCCGCGTGTGCATACAGTTTTGGGCTTTCAAAGCCGAATTATACTCTTGAGCATGCACTACTTTCGTCACATTGTCATGTGGGAACAGAAGGGAATTTGGTGAGTGCTCGAGCAGTGCCTCTCCTCTAAAGCAATTCTCGTTCGGTGAGAGCGGGAAGCGAGTTGAAAACTCGATTCGCCAATGTGAATGAGCACTTCATTTCGCTCGGTGCCCGTCACCAACAGACCAGAGCACCTCGCATCCTCTTCGCGACTCGCCACAGTGAACGCGCTTTGAAGCATCTTTGGTGAATTTGATCCTATCGCTGTCAAACGACCGCACGACAGTATTTCTAGAATTCTGCAGTAAAATAATTACCCTCACCAGGAATCGGTCGTATGGCGCATCCCACGATAGGTATCTATCGCGCGGCACAATCCACGACAGGTATCTGTCGCGTGACTCATCCGACGAGAGGTATCTGTCGCGCGGCATATCCCACGACAAGCTGTTGTGTCGCGCGACAGGCCGCACTACAGGTACTTTTGTCGCGTGAAAAGAGGCGCGCTAGAAGTCTGTCGCGCGACTGAACCCACGACAGGCTTTGCTGAGGCACGCAATCTCTGTCGTGCGGCACGACTCCCACTGTCGCGCGACAGTACCTGCGACAGAAACCTGTCGCGCGACAAATGCTGCGACAGGGACCTTCTTCGCACGACAAAATGCAGGAAAGATGTCTGTCGTGCGGCAGAACCTACTACAAACAACTTTGTCGCGCGAAAGAACCCACGACACGAAGCTTGTGGCACGACACAAGGCACGACAAGACAGCTTGTCTTGCGACACAAAATTGTGTCGCGCGACAGATGCGCGACAAAAAATTCTGTCGTGCGTTTTGATCGGGGAAGGACACGAGATGGGAGGTTTATTGGTGTTCGTCCGCTTTAAAACACCGCATCGCCAAACGAGAACACCGGTAAAACGGTGCACGTGATATCATAAACACCGAAGCAACACCAGCTAGAACTGACGGTGTGCTAACGAGGTCCGCAATCGTTCATCAGCCGTCTCTAACGGAGTGGTTGTCGCCATTCGGAACCTTCCGAACGGTGTAGAAAAAAACACCGTACGGCAACTGAGACGGAACGAGGTCGAATTCCTGCTGCTGTTCAAAAGAACGCGCCAGTGGAACTGTGTACTTTTATCTGTTTCGCTTAGTTCCGGAACGAATCAGCAAGTTTTGGTTTGGTCGATATGCAATCGACAGCAGGCGGCGCAAGGGATCAGAAGACGGCAAGAGAGTCGTGAGTGCGGACGCTGAGACTGTGAGCGACGTAGGCGCTAGGCCTAGCAGCGCCAGCGGGGCCGTCTCGGATTGCGTCGCAGAATTGAGCACGGCGGGTTGTCTGCAGCCTCTCTTGGAACGGATATCGTGAGCGGCGACTTCGCACTTGACACTGCTGCTTTTCGATGCGCGACGGGGAAAGGAAAGATGGATGCTTAACCGAGTTCACTGAAGTGGATATCGTAAACGACGACTGAGCTTGCTCCTCGCTCTGGTTCGCGAATGGCGGTATGGCGCCGTTGTGAGCGAATTGAGATAAGCGCTGGCTTTGCCGCGCCCTTGGCCAGCGGGAGAGAAATTTCTACCTCGACACTGCTGCCCGGAAGGATATTTTTGAATCCCTGCCGTTTCACATCCGTCTCGCCGTCATGGTAAGTGATTTTGCGTCTTAAATATCGTTGTACGATAAAGACGTGAGCAGGCTTGTGTGGAGCGCTGAAGCACTGTGCTGCGGAATGGAGCAAAACATTCGCGCAGTTTTCTTAACGACGCGCTGCCAGTGTATGGGTTGTTTTATATGACTATGCGCCAGCGCTTGAGCGCCTGCATTGTCAGTCAATCCCACTGCCTGCGTTATAAGTTCGCCTTCATTCCGCAAAGCCCGAACGAGCGCTCTGTACAAGTCTGCTTGCGTCTGCACTGAAGTACACCTTGCAAGCGGCTGTAGGTTTTCGGCATTGTTATTTTAGCGCCCTCCGAAGCATTTGTGTAATTGTAGTTTGGATATGTGCAGAATTTTTGGCCACTCTTAATTTCATGCATGTTCGCAGAACGAGGTATGCGGCATCGCTATTAACATAAAAAAAATCAGGTTACTTTTTCTAAAATGCCATGGTTCCCCACAAAAAAAAAACATAATTTTGTTTATCGTGCGCGTCCCAGCAGATGAATGTTCCCAAAGCTTCTGAAGTGCATACTTGTATTCTGCCGTCATAGATTCGGTCGCCACATTTAGAATTCCAATCTGATTATTTGTTGCTTTCAGTCAATGGCGCGAATTCTTTGTCACTGGAACACGAGTGGCAGCGAGAAAGCAGCGGATGTCAGTTCTTGCCTTATGTTCTGCGGTTCGTTGCGGCATAACTTCGATGGGTGCAGTATAAACGTGCTGTCACTATTTGTGAAAATATAACAGTCTTTAAATTCAAAGCATCATATACTTCATTGCCTTGTTCACCTATCAGTATGGGAGTCAGTAATTCGAACGACATACATTTTATTCATAATGATTTGTTTGGTATCAAACCTGACTGGACATTGCTCTATACAGGTTCTAATCTATGAAGAACTCCAAGGTTGCATCAGTTTAATTTACAAGCAGTACCAAACAGTTCAGAGTTAAGTCGCAAAGAAAGATGCCCCCTGCAACACTTGTAGGTATTTTTGTGCAAATTATTGGTGGACATAGGCAGTAACTGAAATTTCTGTACGAAAATAGCAGCTCAGTATTTATCTGAGCATCTTATGACTACCTTTTAGACACAGAATTTACTCAATTTTAGGCATTGAAGTCACGAGCCCGAGAAAAGCTTGGGTTTTGTGATATTTTTAGAATGGGGCTGGCACAAAGCCCTGGTGTTTCGTTATCTTGCAAAGAGGCGGGATGCAAACAGTGACAGTAAGGAGCTGCTGACCCCCAAGGGATTTTCTTTAAAATTGAGGCATAGATACTTATGCAATTAAAAAAAGACAATAGTAGGAATAAGGAGTCAGTGTAACTGCTGCAACTATGCCCAGTTCTGAAAACAGAGTACTTACATGACTAAACCAGATACAACGTACTGACACGCTGCTATTTTGGGATTTGCAATGCTACTGTCTCATTTTCACGCGTGTTCACTACCACTCTTTTCAAATAACCAATAATCCAATGTTGAGACGGTTGTGGTTTCTTCAGACTTGCACGAAACTATGGAGAGGCGATCACCATTATTTGCTTTTGCTACTGTGGTTTTTTCATTTTATTGACAAATCCTAATGAGGTCTAGATACGGTGCAGCTATTTTTTATTTTCAGTTGGAAAAGAGTGTTTTGTGCTCTAGTCTTCGATGGCATTCAATCATTGTGGAGTGCTACTTCACAAGCTGTGTATAATGGCGATATACACTTTGAACAACTCCATACCAGTTTTGTATTTTTAGGTGTTCATTATACACACGCAAATATGATTCATGGGGAGTACTGATTGTTGCTTCCCGGGCTGTTATAGGTGCTCAAAATGTGATTCCCTAGAGAACATTTGCTTCTTTGATGCTCAGCAAAAATTCCTGTAGTCGCCATATGTATAAAATGTCACGGATAAAGCAAGAGCGGTAGCTTTCGTGTGCAGCTGTACCTTTTAAAATACGCACTTTGTATCACGCTTCCTTATGAGCAGTGGCTCACCATTGTTTCTTTAGCTCCTAGTTCGATTACAGTTAGGCTGTTGCTGCACTGGTTGCAATTAAATGAGATTGAGCAGCGCAGTTGTCTTATAGCTAGAATATGGTTTTCAAATCTTTGGCAGGGTGGTCATTGCAGCATTTTCTTTAACTTTTGCATAGTTGTGGTGGCCCACTAAATGTGATCATGGCTCTAATGGACAAATCATATATACAGTCGCACCTCTGTAATATGGACACTTTGGATTCCGTGCAAAATTCTCTCAGATTCATCCATACTAACGAATCATGAATGAAAAAGTTTTGATACAAAACTTGTCACCAAGGTCTCCTGCACATATTGCTGGGCAATGAAGTTGGAGCTATCAGCACTGTCTAGCTTCAAGTACATTAGCCTGGTTACCATTATCTTTAAAAATCGGTCAGTGATATCTTTGAACCTCGCATTTCTTTGACCTTATTTTTGAAAACATTGGATTGAGCATGGTTTCTCTATGTAAAATTTTTCCTTTTGAGGAGGGGAGACCGCCCCCTCATGAATTCATCCCTAGGATAGTGTAGTCATAATGTGCATTATACTGAAATGCAACACTATTATTTTACACTTCTAAAAGTGTTAGAAATGTCAGTGATATTTCGTTTTTAATTTTGCAGGGCCAAGCACTCACAGCATGACTCCTCACCTATCAAGGCGCAGTTTTCCTGTTCCTTGGCCATCACCCTGTAGTGAAACCCTCGTCGCTTCTGTGGGGATTCTGCTGTTTGCAGCCTTCTGGGTGTTCCGTTTGGAAAATCTAAAGAAGGCACTCTGTCTGTTGACCTTCCTTGAGATTGCTTTTAGATACTTGGCTTAAAAAACCACGCTTCGATGGTTTTGAGCTCATCGGTTTTTAAAAACCACTTTGTCTTTCTTTCACAGCTGCCTCTTCTATCTGCCTGTACATGTTTTACATGTCTAGTTTTTTAGTTCAAGAATTGTGGTTTCAAATGTTGTTTATTGTCCTCCATTTAAAAAAATTAAATTGTAATCTACAGGTCTTTGTGACCTTTTCTTTACTTTACGCAGGCTCTTCAATTTCTTTTCAATTGAATAAGCTTGTCATGTTAAGCAGCCTTTTAATGCTGCTGGTGTTAATATTTCAGATATGTGTGTAGGTTAGCAACTGACATTTGTGATAATCCAGTGCTCTTTGTAGCGGTGGTCTGTGTAATTCGGTATTTTCGAACATCCAATGGAATGAATAAGTCGCATGCACAAGTTAAATTTCGAACAGTGTTTTGAGGACGTGCTACTAACAATGTTCTGTAAAGTGCTCAAAAATGCAGTCTCGGAAAAAAAATATCTAACAAACTTACACAGCTACCTTGCACTACGAAGGTAATATCCAAGAACGAAATTTTTGTTTGAAAATAAAACCACGGAGCACAAGCTATATGCAATATTTTTGTGGAATCCTTACGGCGAATCCTTCTGCTTTGATCTATTTTGAGGACTTATTGACTTGATGAAAATAGTGCTCGAAAAATATTTTCAATGCGCGAGTAGAGCACGGAATTCAAAATTGTCTTTAAAAAGGTCCATTATGAACTGCAAAAATAAGTGACAGTAATGAACGGATTTTAAGGATACAATATACAAATGCATTCTTTTTAAAAACTTCTAAAGGCAGGGAGATGGCAAACATTATTTGTCCAATGTGGAGCTGCCCGCAAGTGGATTGTGCACCATTCAGGTTCTTTAACTCCAGGGATTAGGTTTTTGCACCACAGTGAAGAGATGAAATACTTTTACGAGAAGAAAAACGTGTTGCAGGAATTGGGCACGTAGATTCGTTACCACGGTCTTCTTTTCAGTTTCGGATTGCTGGTCACTGGCCAAAGTCAAAAGATGAAAAGACGTTTCTGGAGCACTACGGCTCCCTTGTTCACTATGAAGCAATCGGCGCACGGATTCGTCCTTTTGTAGCACCCAGTAGCGTTTTTAATGATTTAGCATAGATAGGATGTAGAGTTCCGTCGTTCCTGTTTAATGTGTTAGACGATGTCTGTATGATAAGGGACTCAAGATTCTGCCGTGCTGATGTGTTCTTTTCTGTTGTCAATATCTTTACTTGATCCCAGTTAATCTCGTGGCCGGATTCTTGCACATGCTCGGCGATGGCGTTAGATGCTGCTTTCCGGTTTCGGACGTCGTTCTGGTGCTCTCTCAGGCGTCTCCTAAAGTCCTTTGTTTCACCGATATATATTGATGAGCAATCGGCGCAGTCTATCTCATATACAACACCTGGAAATCTTTCACGAGGGAGCTTGTCCTTCACATTCACCAGTTCTGTTCGCACCTTGCCAGCGGGGACGTGCGCGATGTTGACGCCATGCTTGCGGAAAATACGTGCAAGCGCTTCGCTAATTCCCGCCACGTATGGGACAGCAGCTCGTTTTTCTTTTGTTTTTTCTGTGCTCTCGCGTTCTTCGGAGGTAGGCTGATTCGCTGTCATTCTTCTATCGGTGTTCCTGATGAAGGAAAGAGGGTAGCCGTTTCTTCGAAGATCCGACTCTATTCTTTTCATTTCGCTCTTTAGATCGGCATCTTGACTGCAGACCTGTCTGGCACGGTTGATCAGGGAGACAACCACAGACCGTTTGTGAGCGACTGGGTGCACAGAACTGAAATTGAAATATCTTCCAGTGTGCGTAGGTTTGCGGTAAACATTAAATACGAGGCCAGTCGGAGTACGGGTTACCGTGGTGTCCAGGAATGGGAGGCAGCCGTCGGTTTCTTCCTCAAAAGTGAACTTGATTGAGGGTTCAATGGAGTTCAGGTGGTCTAGAAAAAGGGCCATGTGCTTGCGCTCTAGGACACAGAAACAGTCGTCCACATACCTTAGAAATATTTTTGGTCGCGGCTGGAAAGTGGTTAGGGCTTTGTTTTCGATGACTTCCATCGTGATGTTCGCCGCTGTCACCGAGATTGCTGCGCCCATTGCTGTTCCGAAGGTCTGTTGGTACAAGGTGCCATTGTAAGTAAAATCGGTGTTAGCGAGACAGAAGCGCAATAGCTCGCAAAGCTCTGCTGCGTCGAAAGGGGTCCGATCTTGCCATGAGTCCTCATCTTCGAGACGTTGCCTGCAAGCTTCAACGGCCACATTGACAGGAACGCTGGTGAACAGTGAACAGACGTCGAAAGACACGAGCATGTCGTTGTCTTCAGGGACAATGGCTTTTACCTTTTCGATGAAATCGGACTAGTTCTTGACGTTCGTTTCTGTCTTTCCAACCAGTGGAGCCAAAACACCGTGGAGGTATTGCGACAGAGAGTGCACAGGAGACATTCTGAAGTCTACTATTGGGCGTAGAGGGGTGCCTTCTTTATGAACCTTTGGAAGCCCGTATATGGCGGGTGCCGAGCCGTTCGTGCAAAACAGCTGATAGTAGAGGCGCTTCTAGACCACCTTAACTCCATTGAAGCCTCAATCAAGTTCACTTTTGAGGAAGAAACCGACGGCTGCCTCCCATTCCTGGACACCACGGTAACCCGTACTCCGACTGGCCTCGTATTTAATGTTTACCGCAAACCTACGCACACTGGAAGATATTTCAATTTCAGTTCTGTGCACCCAGTCGCTCACAAACGGTCTGTGGTTGTCTCCCTGATCAACCGTGCCAGACAGGTCTGCAGTCAAGATGCCGATCTAAAGAGCGAAATGAAAAGAATAGAGTCGGATCTTCGAAGAAACGGCTACCCTCTTTCCTTCATCAGGAACACCGAAAGAAGAATGACAGCGAATCAGCCTACCTCCGAAGAACGCGAGAGCACAGAAAAAAACAAAAGAAAAATGAGCTGCTGTCTCATACGTGGCGGGAATTAGCGAAGCGCTTGCACGTATTTTTCGCAAGCATGGCGTCAACATCGCGCACGTCCCCGCTGGCAAGGTGCGAACAGAACTGGTGAATGTGAAGGACAAGCTCCCTCGTGAAAGATTTCCAGGTGTTGTATATGAGATAGACTGCGCCGATTGCTCATCAATATATATCGGTGAAACAAAGGACTTCAGGAGACGCCTGAGAGAGCACCAGAACGACGTCCGAAACCGGAAAGCAGCATCTAACGCCATCGCCGAGCATGTGCAAGAATCCGGCCACGAGATTAACTGGGATCAAGTAAAGATATTGACAACAGAAAAGAACACATCAGCACGGCAGAATCTTGAGTCCCTTATCATCAGACATCGTCTAACACATTAAACAGGAACGACGGCACTCTACATCCTATCTATGCTAAATCATTAAAAACGCTACTGGGTGCTACAAAAGGACGAATCCGTGCGCCGATTGCTTCATAGTGAACAAGGGAGCCGTAGTGCTCCCGAAACGTCTTTTCATCTTTTGACTTTGGCCAGTGACCAGCAATCTGCATCAACATGACTCCTGACCAGACGGTATGCCGTCAAACCCTCGACTACATCTTTTTCATTGCCTGTCGTGTCCCCAACTCTGCTTTTCTTGCCCATTGCGAACCACCCCGTCAAGATACTTTCGGCTAGCTCCGGAGCCATGGTTTGTGTATTTTTCACAGAAGTGCCATATACACAGCGGAATCAGATTAAAGACGTTTCCTTTCCGCCGCCGCTGGTCTCATTTTGTTTCCGCGATGTACGGCAGTACGCTGCGACGTAACTGCGACGTCGTGTGTATGCATCGCGCCACGATCGTGCAACGCAGGCATCAAGGAGGCGGTGAAAACAGCGGTACGATGCACTTTGTATCCAGCGTTCTTGCCCTGTTCCTTACAGTACTGATTCGTATTGGCATGGACGGAACGGGGCTGGTTGTTATATCTCAACATTGAAGTTCCATTGGGCTTTGTTCATGATTAAAAAGCGCATTTGAATCTGATTATTGTGATTAACGAACTAGCACCGTTCCGCCTATATAGTTAGCAGTTCTAGTAGCCTTGTAAGAAAGCAAAAATGCAATATAGAAAAACGGAGCGCTATCATCACCTCCTCCTCCTAGATTCCGGCGTTGCGAAATCTTGGCGCGTGCATAAACACGACACCGCAGCCAGCGCTCAGCATATCGCCGCGGTTGAAACCTCCCATTGCTAATCGGAAGTGCATCATATTTTTTGGTGTAAAAATCTACACCAAATATACTCCCACTGTCAACCGCAAGTGCTTCGTATTTTTTGGTGTAAAAATCTACACCCAATCTGCTCCCTTCGCCAACCGTAAGACCTCCGTATTTTTTGGTGTTGAAATCTACCCCAAGTCTAACGGCGTATATCGAACCTCGATTTGGGAGAACGCTAGAGGACAAGCCAAAAACACCCATCTGGGTTCATTTGTGTTTAGTGTGTAGATGGAAACGGCGCATAGGCCTTTGGCCGAGGTCTCTCGACATCTGAAGTTTCCACGGACTCGTACAAAGTTGTCCTCCCTCGGTAATGTTGTCCTCAACACCGTCTTTCTGCATGCTGACCTCAAGGGTCGCCCATACCGTGCTCCTGACTTCCGAGGCGCGCTTGCAGAGATTGTGGACCTCCGTGAGATTATCTATATTGGCCAGTACCAAATGAGCCATGTTTGGATGGTTACCTGCGAGAGCAGTTCCTCAAAACAGAAGCTGATTGACAAAGCAGAGTTCCAGGTCAAAGTTCTAAATTGTATCGTGTTTCACCCGGACACCAGAAACGTGAAGCTTAAGGTTCTTTGGCTGCCGCGCTATATGGAGCAACGGAGGATTGTGGAAGCTTTGGAGCCTTTTGGAAATGCACAAACTATCGATCGTGAGAAGTGGCGGTGCCCCGGAATGGAGCACGTGGAAATAGCGAACCGTGAAATCTCGCTCTCACGCTCAAGGACGGAGTGTCAGCAAGTACAATACCTCACACGCTCAACGTCTTCGGGGTACAAGCTTTAGTTGGGATCCCAGGCAGGCCTGCGCTGTGTCTTCGTTGTAACCGTGTGGGCAATACCTCACACGCTCAACGTTTTTGGGGTACAAGCTTTAGTTGTGATGCCAGGCAGGCCTCCGCTGTGTCTTCGATGTAACCATGTGGGTCGTGTATGTCGTTAGTGTCGTGCGCCTCGATGCACCCTGTGCCGACGCTTTGGGCACAGAGTAGACAATTGTGTTATGAGTTATGCTGACAGGTTACAACAAGGCAACTGGGCACATGAGGATGAAGCGGTGTCAGAGCACATTGTGGATGTGTCGGATGTTGTGGAAGCGTCAGGTGAGCTGAGTCATGAACTCCAAGCAGAAGATGGATAAAAGGCTTCTGCGCCAAATAACGGCAAGGGTCCGCCTGCAAGTACGGACAAACAGGAATCCCCGTCCCCAGACTCAAAACCACCGGACCTGGGTCTGTTTGGGTCTGCTACTTTGACTCCTGCGATTACTGCTCAGGAGCCACCTGTCACCCAATGATCACGAGAGCAGAACGCCCCTGCTGTAGAGCCAGTGGAGGCGCTTCAGCTAGTCAATATGCCACATGCCTTCTGTGTCGGCGATGCCCATTCGTCACCGGAGTGCAGCAGTGCGTCGCCAGAAGTGTCAGTTTCTAGTGTATTCGGTGCCCCGTCGGCTGTCAGCGTGGTTCCAAGTAACCTGGCCCGCTCGGCTTCATGGGCCGAAGCCTTTGCTGTCTCAAAACAGGCGATGGACAACAGCGCACCTTTGAAGCGCCCTGCAGATGATGAGGTGTGTTTCGATGGCGATTTGCAGAAGCCACCTGGTGTGGTGGCATTGGGAATGGTCACCTCAAAACTCAGGGCGATGTCTGCCCTACAGGCCGCCGATTTGCAGGCCGGCTGCCACAGTACAGGGGATGGCCTTCAATAAGACAAGCACCAAAAATGGCGGGCGTCACAGAATTTCGGTTCGCTACCCTTAACGTTAGGGGTGTGCGTAATCATCGAAGGGAACATTAGTTACGCCATCTTTGAAACAAATGAGGCGTGAGTGGGGCCGCCATCCAGGAGACCAAGCCGTCCGCGGATGAGGAGACAAACTGCTGTCGAGCCATTTTTGTCAGAATTCACTATTATCGTTAGTCACTCGAGAAGCTTATCAGGTGGGCGCATGCTATTCCTGGCCAACACACAGGGGATTACTGCCGTGTTGTATAGCACAGATAATGACGGGCGACTTATCTGCTGTGACATCGCTATTTCGGATGTACAGTAGCGAATTGTTTTTGTTTATGCCCATGTAAAGTGGAGTGATTGAAGGCTATTTTTCCTGTCATTAGTGGACCATTTCTCAACGGATCGTAAGATATGCTGTTGGATGATTTCAATTGCGTTTGTAGGGATGAAGTCCGAGCAGTGTTAAGTAAGCGATATGACCCTAGTGCTGCTTTACTCACTGTTTTGGCATGCGAATACAACCTGGTGGATATTGGGAACGATAAGGCACATAACATTAATTTCACTGATTTTCAGTGCTCCTCTAGTGCTCGGCTTGTCAGGATTGTAGATTACAGATTGTAGATTACAAACTCGGATTGTCAGGATTGTAGATTACAAACTTTTTGCAAAGGTTCTTTGCAATCGTCTGCAGCTAGTTGTCGCTCACTTAATATGCACGCATCAGGTCTGCGGTATCAGAGGCCGCAGCATCCAAACCCATATTCATATCGCACGTTCAGTAGTGGAGACAGTATTAGATGAGATCGGACAAATAGTTCTAATTCAGATTGCCCTTGCCAAGGTCTTTGATAAAGTTCGTCACGATTTCTTGTTTGCGGCCTTTGAGCATGCAAATGTTGGAGATGATTTGCTTAGGGCCATAAGACTGCTATAAGGAGTCCTATACAAGGCTAATTGTTTACCAAGAGCTAACCAAACCTATTCCATTGAAATTATCTCTTCCCCAAGGCTGTCCTTAATTGCATTTGTTGTTTGCCCTATATCTTGAACCCCTTTGCGTCAGTATTATTAAATGCACATCTCTCCGTGGTTTCTCCTTGGAGCAGTGTGAAATTAAGATTTTAGCCTATGCAGATGATGTCACCCTCTTTTGTTCTGACAAAAAGAGTGTGCTTGAGGCATTGCATTGGACTGAACAGTTTTGCGAGGTAAAAGAGCGGCTCGTAGTCTAGATAAATCCAACGGGTTTTGGTTGGGCCACTGGGGTACAACACAAAGTCATTATTGTGGCATAAGCTGGAACTGTGGGCCCCTTCACTACCTAGGGGTTCACTTATTCATGCATCAGCTTGTCTCGCGTTTTTTTCTTTTTCAAATCTTCAAACCACCTTTCTTAGTAGCCGTGCCTATTAGACGTCTCAGTGCTCATTTGCCTTCCCTATTCGCACCGACGGGACACGCTCGTGAGGGGCCTTTATGGGGATTCCTTAAGGAAGTTTCTGACACCTTCAATTTCCTCACTGTGCACTTTTCTTTCGACTACCTGTATATCCTCTCCAGAAGGCAGATGACTCAGACACTTACAGAGTATTTGTTCCTTGTACCGCTGTATCGGCAACCTTTTCTGGGTTTCCTTGACGCCACTGTTTTAAAACGTGTTAGGCGAATGTGCATTTCTTCTGCCGCAAAAACATTCTTCTTTAAACTGCACACGTCAGCGCTGCCTGTGAAGGCATGGCTTCATGCTAAGGAGATGATGGCGCCATGGACGGTGAATTGTCACCTGTGCAATACACAAGAGACCATTGACAATTGTTTTGTTCTGTGCACTGATGCTATCTTCTTCTCGGACATTTTGCAACGAACAATTAAGAAGGACATTGACATCGCACCCTACAGTATTCGTTTTTTGCCCGCGGAGAAAAATGGTACTGTGCCATATGATCTATTTATGTTGCTGGGACTATTTAATCTCTGGAAGAGCGGAATGATGGGCTGCCACGCCGAATCACCACGGTCGTCGAAATCTTCGTTTCGGGAACAATGCGCTTTGGTGCGGGGAGTATATGGTGGCCTGCAAGAGCCGCCTAGCTGGCTCACCTATCTGGATGCATGTGTGTGCCTCCCAGACTTTTGATGTTTTGGAAGGAGGGTTCATGCAGGGGTAAGGTGGTTTGGTGTTTTGTGGAGTAAGCATGCTTAGACTTTTCTTTTTGGCACTCTTTCCATGCAATAAAAAACAAAATAAAACTGTGGCGGCAGCATAGTGCTCTCATGCGGTTGCGAGCGAAGCTATCTGTTCTTACCGCTGCAGGTTTGAATCCCGTTCACAGCAATAGTTATTTTATTTATTTGTTCATTTATTTATTGAATGTCAAGGTCGAGGCTTCAGCGATGGCGCTAGTTTTGAAACTTTAGTTGGGAAGTAGAGCGTTCTCTTTAGAGAGGTCTGCCAACCGTGCCGGAATGTGAGCCCCCCTGTGGCTTCCTTTACAGCGGTTTGCGCACTTAACTGTAGAAGAAAGCAGCAGTATGCCGTGGGGCAAGAAAAAGTCCTTTTTTTCAGGAAGGTATATTTCTTCAAGGCATCGATGAATGGGCGAAGGTGTGATGAAGGATGCAGTAATGATTAAGTAACGGAAAAGGTTAGCTGATTTTTGAAGTCCAGTAGTGAGCGATGGTGTGATCCCGGTGTCCAGGTAATATAGGAAGCAGGGTTGCTCGGTGAAAGACCCGAGCTTCGGGTGCCTGATCGTTGTAGGCTTGGCAGCAGGGCAGCCCCACAGTAAGTGCTGGACGTCGGCTTCAATGTCCTCGCGAAGCAAAGAAACTTCTTGCTTCTTGGTTATTGGTTCGAAAAATTGGCGCACGAAATCTGCGAAGCACGCTACACGACACCTCGCCCCTACGAAAAAAGTGTCCCATTCGATTATATATCCGTCTGTTGAAATTGAACACAACGAAGGATTCTTAATAACTCGATACAAGGTTAAAAAATGCAATTAAGCCTGCTGGACAGGACTTCACAATAATACTAAACTCAATACAATATCTGGGCAATAAATACTAAGATAAGGTACGCAAATGTCATTCTGAAATCATGAACGACAGCTTTCCAGTATGTCTGAAGTCTATAATATATAATATACCCTATGGGTTATATATAATATAACCTAATATATAACATACAGCTGTTGTAGACTTCAGGGGTATTATATAGATATAATATCCCTGACGTCTATAACAGCTGTATCGTACCGGTACTCATCCATGGGGCAGAAACAGAATAACGAAAAGTGTTCAACATAAATACAACGCAGCGAGCTATGGAAAGGAAAATCATAGGTGTAAGGTTAAATGACATGAAGCAGGCGGAGTGGGTGAGGGAAGAAACACGGGTTACTGACATTATTATCGAAGTCAAGAGGAAGAAATGGGCTTGCGCAGTGCACGTAATGCGAAGGCAATATAACCGCTGGTCATTAAGGGTAACGGACTCGATTCCAAGAGAATGCAAGCGTAGAAGGGTGCGGTAGAAAGCTAGGTTGGTGGACGAGATTCTGAAGTTTGCGGGGATAGGGTGGCCGCAGCTGGCACAGGACAGGGTTAGCTGGAGATATATACAAGAAGCCTTTGTCCTGCAGGGGTCGTAGTCAGGTTGATTATGATGCTGATGATGATACAAATGTGAGTAATACCAGGTAAAACAGGTTATGGGCGGGAAGATAGAGAAATATCGGCACAAGCATGAAAATTTGGGCAATGCAGTGAAAATCGTACATGGCCCACTCAGAATGCATAAATATTGTGCGCAGGGAAGAGCACTCATAGTTAATTCAATGCACACTTCGTTCGCACTGCAGTATACCTTGGTGCACTATATACCAATCCGTCCTAACTGCACTTGGCTCAGTGCGAGTTACCGCATCGCTGCGCCGAAGTGACGATCGTGGTGGGAGCATGCTTCAGTCGCACTTTGATCGGTGGTTTCACGATGATTGCTTTTCACTAACGAAGGCCACTACACGTTCGTGCCTCGGGAAGAAACGAGCACTGCGCGAAAACCCATGAACACTATCACCACCACGATCACTGTTTGCTGACTCGTCTTCGGGATCCTCATGGGAACCCACACGCGTGTGGCAGTGCTTCAGGCACTCGATGTTGACGATATGTCTCTTGCGGTCGGTACTATCGACGACTGAAGCAGACGAAACGGCCCGTGGTATCGATGGAGCAGTTTAGTGCTCTTGTCGGTCGATTGACAAGGCGTCCACAGGTAAACGACGTCTTCCAGATGGAAAATAGCATCGCGTCGCCTGGAGTCGTAAGCTTGTGTATTATTTTGCTGCTGATGCCGGTTCTCGCGCTGAGCTACTAGTTCGTGCGCCTGGCGAAGCCGCTGTATAACACTGAGCATCCACTCCGTCGCCATCAGCCTGCGTGGCGCGCAGGCAAACCTCAACAGGAAGCGTTGGCTCGTGTCCGTGGAGTTGGAAAAATGAAGAAAAGCCTTAGGGGCGACGAATTATAGTCGAATAGGACATAAGGCAGGAATTCCTTCCATTCCCGGTGATAAGAGAGGACATGCATGTTGAGCATATCGGCGAGTCTGAACCGGAAGGTTCCGGACAAGCGATGTTTTTGTAGATGGTACGCTGTTCCTTTAGCGTAGTCTGTACCAACGGCTTTAAATATCTTCTTAATTACGAAAGAGACAAAATGCTCGCCGCGTTCCGTAATAACGCGGCCAGGTGATCTGTGGCGTAGGAAGATCTCTCGCATAAAGCCCTGCGCGGCTTCAGCAGTTATGGCCGCCGGGCATGCTACTTCTTCAACCTAGTTCGTATGGTAATCGATGGTCACGACGATGTAGGAGTTCCCTGATTGACTCTTCGTAAGCGGTCCCAAAAATCCATTCCCACCGGTGGAACAGCCTAGAGAAACCCGATCGACCTACCAGGTGGGGCAATCCGCGTCTGGCAATCAGGGCAAGAGAGTATATAGTTTGTCACCTGTGCGAAAATCTCAAGCCAGAAGTAGCGCCTACGTACTTTCTGCCGTGTGCGCTTGACTCCGAGGTGGCCGGCCGTAAGATCATCGTGACGCCTCTTTCAGTCCCCAAGCCTTTTGGCACGAACAGTGCGTCGTAATCTTCCTGAATCCTTTCGCCGAAAACACCGTGTCGTTGTTTTCGGTGTCCTGGCAAACGGAGAAAATCCCGGTTCTCGAGATAGTGTATCAGTTTCATCATCAAAGGGTGTTCCCTCTCCTTCCTACCTATACATCCACGCGGCGCAGCATAAGCAGCGGTGCAAAGTTGTCTTTACTAACCGATGCCGGCTCGTGTGGCAGGTGAGAAAAAGTGTCGGCATTTTCGTTCTTCAAACCGGGGCGGGGTTTCAGAGCAATGTCGAACTCCTGTAACAGCAGGGACCATCTCATGAGGCGTCCATTCGGATTCTTGACATTCATCATCCATGCTGGCGTACACGACGGCCATATATTTCTTTTTTGTTGTGCTGTAAATAGCCCCTGCCTTGTTGAGATCACGACTGGCGTACGCGATGACATGCTCCCGTGCGTTGTCTTTATCCACTAGCATGGCATCAATACCTTAGTCACAGGCATCCCTAAGGATTTCGACGCTCTCGCCTGGCTCGAATTGACGCAGGACTGCCGCAGTAATCAGTGTTTCTTTGAGTGCTTGCATTGCCGCCTCGCATGACGTGTCTCACTCGAAAGAAACATTGTAACTTGTTAAATTAGTCAAATTTCGGTAGATTAGGGATAAATCTTTGATGAACCACCGTGCTCGAGATACCGAATTTTTATGTGTGCGAAGCTGCATTTTTAGGCTTCAAACACGTGTTGGCTTCATCAAGAGCTGCTAACACCATCTCAGAAACCTGTAGGTGCGTTTTCATGGTCTTCAAGAAAATGACAATGCAATCCAAGTAAGCCAGGCACATCCTCCAGAGAAGGCCTCTCTAAACTTTGTTGATAATCCTTCGTAATGTCGCGAGGTTGTTGCAGAGGCGGAAAGGAACTACATTTAACTCGTATTGACCGAAGCCGAATACAAACGCTGTCTTCGGTTTGTCCTTTTCGCGGATTTTTACCTGGCAATAGCCTGTGGTGAGGTCCAGCGTCTTGAAATCCAAAATATGATCGAACCGCAGCAGTGAGTGTACGTCTTTATTGGTAACCGCGTTCTTTCTTGGAAATCAACGAGGAAACGTCAACCTCCCTGCGGATTTGTCATGAGAACGGCGGGCGATGACCAGGGGCTACGCGACTCTGAACACTCCGCCACAAAGCATTTGTTTTGTTTAATGACTACCCTCTCGAAGAATGAGTGGCCGTATGAGCGTTGAAGAATGGGTGTTGAGTTGCCCTTGTATATGGCATGCTCCGTTACGTGAGTGCGTTGAATCGGATTGCACTCGCCGTTAAAAAGATGACGAAATTTATGAATAAGGGACAAGAGCTCACCCCTCTCATATGGCGTCAGGTGTGGCTCAGTCTGGACGTCGAAGTCTTCCTTGGCGGAAGGGCTGTGCGGCACGGTGAGTCCGAGGTGGGCCTCATGTAGGGATGTAGCCCAGCCGATCATCGTGTCGCGATGAACCTCTATCGGCGACAAGTTAGGATTAGCAACACGGATAATTCCGACCTCTTTCATGACGGTCCACGCAACTTGTCCATTTATAAGCTTGAGTTCGGCTAGACGAGTTGAATTCCACCTATCTGTATGTGTGATTTTAGAACGGCTTCATTACGAGGCTCGATGTGAACTTGTTCCTCAGTTCATCCCGTGACCGTATTTGCCTGTGACTGCACGCTAGTATCGAGGTGCAGCTGGCACATGTTCCTTCTGATTTTGAGTTCTTTTCACGCGAAGTCAATAACCAAGTTTGCTAGCCGGCAAATTGCGAGCTCAACCAACAAATCGCAAGGGCAGTCTATGAAAACAATGAATTTCACGCTGAATCTGGTAGATCTGAATTGAAGGAGTTGTTCTGTTGCTCCCGCAGATGATAACATCATCATCATCATCATCATCATCATCATCAGCCTTACTACACCCACTGCAGGGCAAAGGCCTCTTCCATGTCTCTCCAATTAACCCTATCCTTTGCCAGCTGCATCCACCCTTTGCCTGCAAACTTCTTAATCTCATCCGCCCACCTAACCTTCTGCCGCCCCCTGCTTCGCTTACTTTCTCTTGGAATCCACTCCGTTACCCTTAAGGACCAGCGGTTATCTTGCCTTCGCATTACATGCCCTGCCCAAGCCCATTTCTTTCTCTTGATTTCGACTAGGATGTCATTAACCCGTGTTTGTTCCCTCACCCACTCTGCCAGCTTCCGATCTCTTAACGTTACACCTATCACCTATCATCAAAAAAGAAAAAAAAGAAAGATGATAACAAGCCTCCGCATATTTGAAGGCAGTGCTCTCAGTTGGTTCGATTTCTGAACAAATTTTAGCCACGAGATCGATTACAGGGGCTAGTTGGTGGTTCGCACTCTGCTTAGTGACGAATCTAGAAGAAAACATGTTATGGCGGTGCCTGTGTCATTGGGAAGGGTGGTCTTCGAGTTATTCGCCTCGACTTTCACTATGAGGAGCCGTTTTGGCTCGCCACGAACGCAGATCGGCTGAGCTGACCACGTAGGCCCGGCCGTTCCCGTTTCCTTAATTGGGACCTTGCTCGCCGCGCGCAGTTCTTTGCTCGAGGTCCTCATCTCTCCATCGCGGGCGACAGCTGCGATATTTGTGGCCGTTTCGATTACAGTAGTTGCATCCGGGTCGTCCATCGTCGGCACGCCACATTATCTGGGGCCGTGGCACACGGGTACCAAAGAGCTCTTCTTCAATTGTCTGTAGGCGTCCAGATAATGATTTTATATATGCGACGGATGCCTTGAAATCCTGCTCACGTGCGAGCCTTTGTTGCTGACCGTAGGATGCAGCACTGCAGGTGGGAAGCAGGTGGGGCTGCACAGGCACAGGAAGAGGCTCGATGGTTGCGCTTCTATGTGTTAGAGGGATAATCGAATTCTAGGCATAGAATTCGGTTATCAGGTATGTTGTGCTCGCTTGGGTCGGGAACACCCGAGAAGTAAGACCAATCAGCGTGGCCTGACTGAGGCATTGCAGTATCTGTAAGAAGTTTGCGCAGGTGGACGGGTTGGAGATGGTCAGTTTCTCCATAAAAGCCGGATAGAGGCCTCACAGCAATGACGCAATTGGTCTTCTTCTTGTATCTTGGGATCGACTGTGGCGCACAACTGCAGCACGTCATAGAAGTGCTGCTCTGGAGGCTCTGAGGGTAGCTGCACACGATTTTTTAGTCGGAGATAGGCGATTTCCGCAGCGTGGCGGCTGCTGCAGCAGCTCTTGTCCTTCGCCGCCCAATCGCTCCACGAACGTCGCGCACTGGTAAGTAGTTGCGTGGAGTACGACGTCTTCGCGCCGCCCTCGAAAGCAAATTAAAGGAACTTTACCTTGGTATCGCTGTTTCAGGAGTTCAGTGATACGACGTGTTCGCAACAGGTCAGCCATCCGCGATGGACTCCTTCGGTGTTCCCTTGAATACCGGCGGGGCTATGGACGGTCTCGGTAGCGGACTCGTCGTTGCAGCGAAGTCAGCGGACGTCTGACTTGGCTAACTTTTGAGATTGGGGCGCATTTCTACAGTAGAGCAGGGTAGTCGCTACCATGCGACCTACAGCACTTGTAACGAAGTGTGCGTCCGTGGTGATACAGTGGCTACGCCGCGTCGAGGAAGGGGACCAGCAGGTGTCGATGTATACATTAACTTGCTTTATTAAAAATAAGTCCGAACCACAGGCAGTTAAGCTAACAAAACTGATATACAGGATCTCAGATTAAATTACAAAACATGCGCTCACACCCAGGGGCGCGCAACATTTTCCGAGCAGAGGTCCCGAGCAGCAGTTTGAAAGTGGCCGTTCTTGTCTCGCGTTTTATGCGAATTGCGCCTGGGAGGATGCTGTATAGCACATCCTTACAAAGAGCCAATGAAAAAGGGGCCTGCTAACCGTTTAGGGGTGTGAGCCCCTCTAATGACTCCCTGCAAAGCGGTGAACAACTGTCTGAGAAAGCAACCGTCAGGCCGCGGGGACAAGAAAACGTTCCGCTTCTCGGATCCTGGTTAAAAAAATTGGCGCGAAAAATCTGCAAAGCTCGCTACGCCGAGACGGACGAGTGACCGTGGCTAATTTCAAGATTGTCTTTCGAGGTCTGCTCTTTGATCAGTTAAGAATGACTTGTAGGATCGATGTGGGTGATTCCATGCGCAATGTGTCGGAATAGTTGTAAGCTGACTGCTTATGATAATCAGCATACTTTGCAATGCACAGCCTTTGGTAAAAATAGTATCCAAGGGGTTTTCTTCCAAGTCGTTTTGCGGCTGCTGCTCTAACACGTGTGGAAGTGCAAAATTCTGAGGGACGCAAATGAGATATCAGTTAAAAGAGCTCGGCGACGAGCCACGCGGCATGACCCAGAAGGAAACGCGATGAGCTTTGAGGCCAGTGCAGAATCGGCCTTCCATGAATTTTGTTGGAGGCTTCCCTAACTTTATTCTACATGCTGATTGCCCAAGGTGCCAATTAATTGATCGCCTATGATTTTGTGCATTCACCTTAGATGCACCCGAAATGGATAGTTTACTATCTTGGTTGGACACCGCACTTGGGATGTTCTTACAAGTGCGGATCTGCCTAATCGGTTTGGCACTGGCGCATCGAACAATGAGAGGGAAGCCTAATCAAGAATGGCGAATTCCATTGCATCGACGTTGAGTAATCCGAAGCCTTGATAGGGATATCACGCGCGCTAATGATCGCGAATCTTCTGACGAAATGAAAGGTCGGCATAACCATGAAAAAGAAGGCTTATAAAAACGGTTTATTTTCGACTGGCTGTTTCTGCATGTTTTTATTTTGCTGATCTGGATAACATCTTGACTGTTTGCGCCGGCTGCCAGTCGCAACATCGTAGTTGCGACTATATGCACATCCCACGCTCACCTGCTTACCGATTTAAATGCTGCTTAAGTACGCTGGAATCACAAGCTCTTTAGCTCAGCGTTTCCTAGGTTTCTTGCTCGAATAATATCTGAAATATTACAGGAGTTTTTATAAGGAGTACGAAAAGTTCGGAGGCTTTATCATTTTGATTACAAGGTCTTGCGCTTCAAGCAAATCTTAGGTCGAAAAGAGAGGCAGTGCCCCAAGAACGACAAGCAGGAAAAGATATTGCGCAGCAGTTAACGACTTGTAAAAAATAATTATCTTTACCGGTCTTCACTTACTCTTTGGCAAATAGTGTTCCCTCTCCTTCTAACCTCGAAATCCGGCGCATGCGTCGCTAGACAGAAGTCGATTAACACTTTAGTCCCGGAAGAGACGTACCTGAAGAGGACGGACGTTGAGCCAGGGGGGCACCCTCGAAGTTCACATGTTTTATGTTTGTTCTTTTCTCTCTACCGTAGAGTTTGTCACAGGATGTCAAGAATTGGCTTCTTTGGGACAAAATACAAATAAAGATCACAGAGGACGACTACCGTTATTTCAGGAAAAAAAAGCATTCATTTTCGAAGAGGAAATCTCAAATCCCGTAGAAATGGTTTTCGGATATACCTAAAAAAAGTAGAATCCTATCCCTCAGGAGCAATCGGACTTGAATGTGGGTGCTCTCGAGAAGGTGTCCAGTGACTCAATTGAGCTTTTCCTGTGTGGGACTTGAATTCGGTGCTCTGGTGGAAAGCAGGAAACCCAGCGATGCAACACTTTCGCCATGAACGAAATGGCGTGGAGCCTGAGGTTCTTCCTTTTTCCTTAATAGTGCTGATTCCTTTCCCCCAGCTAAGTTGCAGCTATGAACAAAGGCCGTCTGGAATAGGAGGCAGTTGACACTGTACAATTGACTCCTGGCCCACTCCAGCCAGAAGAGTGAGCGCTATTGCAGAGTGAGCGCTATTTCGTCTCATATTCATGGATGAAATGGCATTGCTGACAAGGAAGTTCATTGTAGAAGAAGCACTTAATTGTCTTGCAATTTCTATGTGTTTTGGCCATCATATCCGCCTTGAGTGAATGTGTACTTAGGAAACACAATATAAAAAGCTAATACGTAAAGCCCGAAAAGCTTTTCTTGTACCTCGGTGAACAGGTGGCTTTGACGGACGTTTACACGAGTGCTTATAATAGGCGCTTTAGCATACCGGAGAATAATTAGCGGAGACGCCTACCGGAGACGTGTTTACGGAGACGCATACCGGTTTGCTGGACCCTGCATGTGTACGCGCAGTGGCAAGGCCGAGGCCACTGCGCCTGCGCAGAAAGGGTCCTGTAAACCGGCATACGGTATCGCTAATAGGTGTACTGTATGCTAAAAAGGTCTATTAAAGAGCTTTATCACACCGGACACGTACGTATACCAGATTAACGAACGCCTCCAGCTCAAGCACAGTGACTGGGGAGTGGGCAGGTGGGACCACTGCGCGTGTGCAAGAGGGGTCCAATAACCCGGCATACATGTACTCAGCACGTCTTCGCTAAGCTGGATCTCTAACATTCGCTGCAAATCCAACGGGAGCAGTCGCATGTGCAGCATTCTCGCAAAAATAATATATGAAAAGACAGCTACAAGCGGGCCATATGCCCTTGAGGCTATGTGGGAGACGTCTGACGCTAGATGCACGACTACAACGTGCCCCCAAACAAGGACAGTCACTTAATTTGGGCCTAAAGTACCACCGGCGCCTCGGTCAGCTTGCGCGCCCACATCTCTCCCTACCCTTGAATTACATTCCATGCTTTGCTGGCCTCAGCGGACTCTTTCTTTTCCCCATCATCGTGACGGGGGGGGGGGGGGGGGGGTGTAGAGAAAGGCTTCATTGGTGAGGGGAAGCGGAGCACCCAGCATGTTGGTTTCCACTGCTCCTGGGCGTGTTGCACGCCGCTGGGAACCGAGATGCCTTGAAGATATGTTATTGTGGCCTTGGCGCTTGCTGCGGGCCGGGGCTGAGTGACAGACAAGGCGAGGGCCGGCTGCGGCGTCTTCGCCGCAGCCACCGGATAACAACGCTGTGTTGGAAGAGTGTGGGGCGCTGTGGAGTTGACTACTGGGAAAGGAGGCGGATCCTCTTGGCGGTCTCCTATCACCTGCATACCTGCCAACTGTTCCGAATTTTCCGTAATATGTACGAATTTTGACCAGTCTTACGTTTTGCGAATCTTGCGTGAAATTTCATGGAAAATGTTTTAATTTCGAAAAAAAAGTTCGGACATCTATTAACGCTATTATGGTACCTTTCGCTGCCACGAGAAGGCAACACATATTCGTGATATCATCATCAGAAGCTGCGAACGTTGTAGTGACTTCTGTCGTCTACTCGGGGGCACACGAATCCATATTCGAAACTCGATACCGCCGCCACTAAGCTAGTGGCTGTAGTCAGGCTGGTCAAACCTCCATGCGGCCTCCGCAAAAATTTGTTCACGTGTTTGGACGACTTGGGTGTTGGCCTCTGTTTTTGTGTGACTTGCGGCCGCATCCGACGCAGTGCGACTCTGGTGTTTTAGCAGTAGCGGTTTAGCGGTGCAATGGCGGGCTCAAAGCCGCGACAGTACTTCCAAGTATTTTTGAAGTCGTACACGTCAGAATATCCATGCTTCGTGCCGTCTAAAAAAGGAGAGAAGTTCGGGTTTTGCACTACGTGTGCCTGTGATCTTAGCATTTCACATGGTGGCAAGTCTGACGTCAAGGTCCACATCGCTTCGAAAAAGCACGAAGGATACGTGCGAGCCGCGGACAGCCAGCCAAGACTGACAAGTTTCGTACGCAGTGACAGCGACCTCGGTGTGATCCGTGCAGAATGCCATTTCATGGCGTTTTTAGTTGAACACAACATCCCCGTAAGTGTCAGTGATCACGCTGGACCACTTTTCCGGAAAATATTCACCAAGTACGAAGAAGCCAAACGCTACGCCTGTGGACGAACGAAGACGACGGCAGTTGTTCGTGAAATGGCCGCGAACGCATAGACTCCTTTGCTGGATGGCCTAAAAAAGCAGGTGTTTTCGATTGTTGTGAACGGAAGTAACAACAGAGATACGCAGCTTTACCCTATTGTTTTGACATGCTTTCTTAAAGGGGCCAGTAGAGTTGAAAGCCGTCTCCTTTGCCTCGGGGCAATCCAAGGGGAAGCGACGGGTTATAAGATTGGAAAGCTAATTCGGGACGAAGTGAAGCCCCAAAGTTTGCTTCTTGAAAACCTGTTGGAATTGTCTTCGGACAATGCCCACGTCATGATTGGCAAGAAACAGAGCGTTTCGACTGTACTGAAAGAGGCACAACCAGCTTTGATCGAGGTTCGTTGCCCATGCCACCTCATCAACTTGGCCGCCCAAAAAGAAGCCGCATGTCTTCCTGTAAATGTTGCTGAGGCCTTCGTTGACTTTTTTTTTACTTGGAAAAAAGCTCTAAGCGGAAAGATCGGCTAAAAGAGTCTCAAAGATTGTATGACGTCGACGTGAGGAAGATGTTGAAGCATTCGCCGACGTGTTGGCTGTCTTTGGGGAAGTGTTTGAAGAGGCTGCTAGACCAGTGTAAACCACTTTTTCGCTTTTTTTGGATGAAACAAAAAACTGCAACAAGCAGAGCTTGTTTTTGGAGTCGTGCCAGATTCCCAAGACTTCTCTGCAAATAGCCAAGAACCCTGCACTGGCCCCAAAGACTGCTGCAGGTGTTGAAAAAAAAGTGCCGACTGCGATTGACCTTCGTTAAAAAGAAAAGTAGTTCATTATGCACCGCAAACAAACTGAAATTTCATAGCGAGGGATCTGGAGAAGCCAGCCACGTAACCCTTGAAGAGCGCCTGTTTTTTTTTTTTTTGTCATCGGAGCTTAGCAGGGCATGCTGTATTTTTCTCCAAAATGTTATACCCCTTTTTGAGGAGACAAACTGCCTTCTTCAGTCACAGGCTCCTCAGATTCATGAGCTCAGGGGCCTCTTGAACCACCTTCTCGAGGATAACTTGGCTCGATTTGTGCGGCCAGGTGTTCTCAAAGGGTGCGATTCATTGCCTGAAGTTGCCTATGGAGCTTTAGAGATTGAGAAAGATGATAATGACATAGTCATTGGCATCACAACCTACTCTGTTGTTGAGACGCTGAGCTCAAATGAGAAAGAGCAGTTCTCGGCTGTACGTCTCTACTTCACTGCAGCATGTGATTATATTCGCCACAAGTTCGCACTGGAAGACGTCAACCTGAAGATGGCTGAAGTTGCCCAAGTGCAGGCGCTAAAAACTGCTTCATTCAGCAGGGTACTTCACTTTATTATGGCGTTTCCTGCTATTCTGCCCCAGCAGATTGGTGAAACAAGAGAAGAAACAATTGATTCATTCGAAGTGGAGTTTGCCAACTTACAAGCTTACCAGACTCCAGCAGACATACTGAATGAGCCAAAGTGCGACATACAGTGGTCGCAATTAGGAAGCGTTCGAGATGTGGACGGATAGCCCAGATTCCGCAAAATTTCGATGGTTATGCTGGGCATACTCGCCATTCCCCACAGTAACTCTGAATGTGAGAGAATATTCAGCTCTGTGAACAAAACTCGAAAGGAGTTTCGCTCTTCTGTCTCTGAGAAAACTCTAGAAAGTCTGCTGGTGATGAAAGGACACCAGAGTGGCACCTGCTTTGAGCAAGCTTACACAGAGAAGTTTCTGAAGCAGGCAGAGTCAGCAACCGCAAAATAATTGCAAACATAAATCGTGACTCAATGCAGTTTTCGCTCAATATTCTACAGGACACGGATTTCGCTTTTGGGTGAGTGAGCAAGCTTGTCGCTAAAAGTAAATTCCTGGAAACTAAAAAAAAGTGACCCCCCCTCCCTCCCGGTCGCGAAGGCTTTACGGATTTTGAAATCTTCAGGTTGGCAGGTATGCACCTGGTTTCAGTGCTAGCAACAGTTAAGAAGCAGTGTTTTATGCCTTTCGTGTTTAGATCTCGTTAACATCGTCTGCAACGTCCTCGTACCTGGTCCGACCCCGACCGCAGTAGCTGAGTACCAGTAACGTAGGAAAAGTTCGGTGTGTAGTCAGAGACAGCTGACCCACGTTACAAGCGGAAATCGTAAATGAAACTATTTTCACGCTGTTTCCAAGGGTCTCGATCGGATTTACTTTTAGAAAAATTTATAGCTCTTAATTGAACCTTTGATTCAAGGAAAATACACTGAATATCGCCGGTGATTTATATACTCTAATTGCATGTTGTTTACATGTGAATTATTGAGCGCAATCTGTGCATCAACTTGTTTTTTTGTAAAGGAAAGAAAAAGGAAAATAAGCAAAAAGGGCTCAACACAAAGGCGAACAACAAGTACAACGCTGCTGCTGTTGTACGCAAGCCTTCTTGATTCCCTTACGTAATCCCAGGCGTAGCAGTAGAGTTAATCAGTTGTTATAGATACCTGGCCGTAACCTTGTACGAAGGTCTAACTTTGAATCAGCATCTCACTAACATCCTATCATTAGCTAACGGAACCATTGGTTTCTTAGAATGCCATTCAAGCCACGAGTCGCAATGTGTAAAACTCCTTGCATGCAAGTCCCTAGTGTGAACAGAACTAGAGTATGCATCTCCCGGCAAGTGTTTGATGGAAAGTACTACATAGTAATGGTAGTGATTGAGAAAAGTGTACAACCGCTGTATCTTACCGGTACTCAGCTACGGGGTAGAAACGTAAAGGCTAACGAAAAAGGTTCAGCTCAGGTTCAGGACAGCACAGCGAGCTATGGAAAGAAAAATGATAGGCGTAACATTAAGAGACTGGAAGAGGGCAGAGTGGGTGAGGGAACAAACACGTGTTGATGACATCCTAGTCTGGATGGAGACGAAGAAATGGGCTTGGGCAGGGCATGTACTTCGACGGCAAGATAACCGCTGGTCCTTAAGGGTAACGGAGTGGATTTCAAGAGAAAGTAAGCGTAGCGGGGGGCGGCAGAAGGTTAGGTGGGCGGATGAGATTAAGCTGTTTGCAGGCATACGGTGGGCGCAGCTTGCAAAGAACAGGGTTAATTGAAGATACATTGGAGTGGCCTTCGTCCAGCAGTGGGCATAGTCAGGCTGATGGTGATGGTGTGTGCACCTGCTTTCTAACGGAGCGTGGCAGGCTTTTGCTTTGCACGTTTTCTTCTCTAATATTCTGATCGGAATCCTCAGTTTCCGGTCACTAATTTATATTTCAGTCCAACTTTCACAAAGTGTTATCAGTATTTTCACGCTACCTATCCTCTAGCTTTCTTTCACTACGTTAGGTGACATAAGCGCGTTCACATTACCTTTTATATATGTCTAAACACCGAGGTCCTAGAAGGTAAAGACAGGATTTCGCTATTGATCGATACTGCACTAGTATCGCGGAAAAAATTCCTCATAGAGCTCTGCACTTTAAAACTTACTTAGAGAGGGGCAGAAGCATTTTAAATTATCATATAACGTTTCCGATCCTAAACAATTGTTTATGCAGGTCTATCCTGGCTTTTGTTATTACTTTTTTCCAGTAAGCTCACTCGCATCTCGGACCAACTTTTTAACGTCGTGCGGCCTCTAAAATATTCACATTTACTCTGTTCGTGGAAGACTACAGTTTACTGCAATTTGCGAGGCAGTACGCATGATTGTCCTCTGAAAGGCGACGGTCTTAACAATACCTTCATTTCTACTGGGTGTTTCACTTAAGAGTTTGCACAATTTTTAAAATAGGCTTTTTGAGTTAGAAGAGCGGTTTTTTCGGCATACGGTTAGCAGCGGGGTAGTATGTCAGAATACTGCTAGGACTTGCTAACTAGCCGACTAGTTAACTAATATGGAATAGTTAACGTTTCAACTATTCCTGTTAGGCTCCTTAATTACTGAGAGCAGTGTAGCAATTTAATATCCATGCCAATTCTTACAATTTCTAAAATACGGCTGCCCTCTGCGCTGTGCCCCAAGAAAGTTTGGCTACATGGCACCAAAATACATGCGCTTTCGAGAAGCTTGCAGGCAGAGCAACCTCTGCAGTGCTCTCAAGTCGTCCAAATAGGCAAAATTTGTTCGGCCACAGCGCCGAGGGTAACCGCATTTTAGAAAATATTACTTATGGTGGGTTACACGTCTCTTAATAATTAGGAAGCCTAACGTAACAGTTTAAAAGTTCACTATTCGATATTAGTTCACGAGCCTGCTAGTTTCGCACGCCTTAGGTGTATTATGATATAGTGCACCGCTGACAATGATATCAAGGAAAATAAGCGCTGTTCTAACTCAAAAAGCCCATTTCTTCAGTAAGTGAGAAATCTTAGGTGAAACGCCCTGTATACTTTCGTTATAGCTTTGTATTTATTATTGACCGTTGAGAAACCTTTGCGCGCATAGAAGCATTTTTGAAGCTTTCATGCCTTTATTTTTGTTCATACTGCTCATGCGCTTCCCCAAACCATTTTTTTTCTTATGGACTTCCCTCGCCTCAACAAACGTCCAGTCCACGCTTCCCACATATTAATCCATTTATAGTTTAACCGCGCGCCAGTTTTCCAGAAGCCTTTTTGTTTTACCCCTTCCTCGGGTTGCGCTTCGGAGTTCAAGCATAAAACCGCACTAACAAACGTTAGTTTCGGTAACGCATCATAGTCATCGGCTTAGTTTCACAGCTTCGCGCGGCGCATTGTTAACACGGCAGTGCTCCCTCCAGGCGATGGTCAAGCGCACATGCGTGCAAGAAATAAACGCTTTTCATTGCCAGCAACTGGCAGGGCTGGGCAAGACACTAGAAAAAAGTATCTTCGATGCCGATACCCTCAAAAATTGTAGTTGCGATACCGATACAAAATACTGAACCAAACTTGATCTCCGAACCAGATACTCGATACTGTATCGTCGACACTTCGATGCACCACTGAAATAGCTAATATTAATAAACCTGGTAATATGGTTTGCTAGGTTCACCAATTTCTCCGCGGTTTCTGGAACACCATACAACAGTTTCCAAAGCCACGCCAAAATCCATGACATAATGAAACTGATGGCGACAGCACACATAACATAACGCACTTCATCGTTCACTGCGGGACTAACGACCTGAAAGACAGCACGGAGGAACAGATCATTCAGGTCATGAGAACGTTAGTACGCAAGATCCATGCCAGCAGACAAACCAGAAAAGTGACTCTGACAACCGTGCTCTCATAGGGTAGTCAACAAATAGGACATGTAGTACATTTACCAATCACGTAAACTGTCAGCTCACGCACAGGATTCATTTGAAGTTCACAAGTTCTTGCTGTGTGAGGAGCACGACGAAAAAGACGTTGAAATCATCCACCACGCTGAGATTCACTATGACCCCGAGGCACACGTGGCCAGAGATGGACTACCCTAATTTCAGAGGCGTCCGTCTATTGGCAAACATGAAATACAGGACAAGAAACACGTTTAAATGGACGCAACAGCCAACACCTACTCCCTCCGCCGGTGTGGACAGCGCTGAAAAGTAGACCACTCACAATAGCGACTACGCCCAGGAACGCCCACGACCCTCTGCTTCCGAGACCCGTGACATTTGCGCAGAGAAGGAGGTCGTGTATCCCACACCAGCGGAACAGTACACAGAAACACAACAGGATAAAGTCACTAAGTGACAGCGCACTGTCTTTACACAGACACCTACGCGTTTGAAGACGCATACTAGCTCCAAAACAGATGCCTTGCCAGCTTGCCACCGACAGCAGCCTTAAGCAGAGGTCCCGGTCAGGAGGTCCGCACGGAACACGCGCAAATGACTCAAACCGGGCCGCGCTAACTTCTAGAACCCTCCAAAAAACGAACTTTCCTGGTTGCCAGAAAACTAGCCACGAAACAAACCAGCTAAAGAATTCCATTTACAGACTTAAAAATCCTACTCGCAGCACGGAACAAAAGCCAAAGGACTTAACGTTAGTGTCAGGTGCTGCCTCGGTGCGCTGCGGCCTGAAATGCTCACTCGATCGGAAAAATTTTTAAATGACGCACCGCTCTCCTTCATAGCTATTTTATAGGAATATTTTTAAGAGCAGCTAAAGAATAACTTAGTAAAATAGTACTAAATGTCGACTGAACACAGGCACTAGCAGATTTTATATCGAGAAAGGAACGTCAACTTCACGATAAACAACAACCTAAACATATTCGAGATAAACTTCCCCTAGAAAAGAAGACATTTAGACAACTCAACCACCGCCCTTCAATTTGGATAGAGCCAGAAGATATGCCGTTGGCAATGCAGGATGGTGACAGCAATGTAGCTGATGTTTCAGAATCGCTAAATGATAGGGACAAAGAGATTGTCAAGCGTGGCCCCACGTTTTGCTCAGTGAACAATAATTTCAACAATCATGAACCTGACAGAGACCTTACAGAATTTTCGCGTAGAATGCGTGTTAAGAAGTAGTTCACCGGAAAAACAAAAAAGCCGATTCCTAATTTACCTACAGCCTCTAACGCGTGCTCAGCTCGCGTTCAACAAACGGAAGCGGCCGGCATCAATTCCATCGCTGTCAGAGCCCACAGCACGTGGACCATATTTTGAGTAGCGCTGCTACAGTCAAGGAAGGAAGACGCGGATAGGAAACAGCACAACGCTCTTATCAATCCAAAGTATGATCAAACACCAACTATCCCCACAGCTTGTGTTATTCTAGCAAGTGGACACCGGACTGGGATCAGCGTCCCGAAGCAGACTTGTAAAGTAAATGTGTCTCCAAGGAAATTATAGAAAAATCAGAGCAAGTTCCAAAGCGGAAATGCACAAAACGAATGCACAAATACACAAAATAGCTCGACTGCCTGAGTTCTTGTTGTGTCAACGAAAATCCAAGGTATATAATGGTGCACATATAGTCTTGATGCCGTATTCCTAAAATATTTTTCATATATAGGACGCAGGTACCGCAGCAAGTATATATCACAATAAGTGCAGCCGATAAGGGTTTGCAGGGAACTTTTCATCCTAGTTTTAAGGCCAAAAGCGGGAACCAAGTGTAACAAGCAGTTCAATAACGTAAAACGTTCACATGAAATCTCAATTCAACAAAAGCTTGTCGGCAGCAGAGTACTCCCCTTACAATAGAAAGAAAAAATAGACATGGGCATCGTGGTACAAAATAATAAAAAAAACACTATGATGCTAAACGCTGTGTTAATACAGCTATAGGTTTGTGACAGAAACACAGTAAGTATACAACTGATACGAAAGCACAGAAGGTAATATTGTGACTATACACTTGATCACATTTCTTAAAAAGACATTGAAATGGCCCCACATTAACAGCTCCAGAATTGGACTATGCAAGCACAGACGACACAAATGTTATCAAGCCTTACAGCCTAATACAGAACTAAAGGAATGCGACCATCATTATATAAACATCTGTGGAAAGCTGCACGAATATCAGATACATATGCCTGCCAGTTTTCAGATAGTATCACTTGTACCTCGAATTGCGCTATAAGGTTGAAAACATTCATTGCAATACATAAATAAGTATACTGCAAGTACAAAGGCACCGGAGCCAACCGTGAAGAACATGATTCAGTATCTTAATATACAAGCTATCTTAGCACTACATTTGTGTCATGAACTGTGCACAAATTCGTTTTCAAGTGCATGAGAAGATTCTTCAGGCAGTAAAGGAGCTGTCCACTAGCCACTGTTGCACCAGGCATGGCCACCTTCTGCAGTTGGACGAGCATCGGTGAGAAAGCGGGCGGATATTCGAGGTTTTTAATGTGGTATATCAGCAGGCAGAAAATGAGGGCCCGTTCTATACTTCCACTTGAGATCCAGATGAGTTGATGTATACGCATGAGGTGCAGTCACTTGCAGGTCATCAGGCAGTACAGTCTGTGTAATGTTACAATTAAGCCATGAACAAAATATAATCCACCAAGCATGGCGAAGATGCTCACCGGAGTGAAATAAGATTTATAGAAAACCCAACGCCAATTTCTGAGCATGCGTATATTAATTAAATTCGTTGAACATTAACTTTATATCATGACACGGCACTGGATGCAACAGTAACTGATAGATGGATGCATATTAATCATTCCACAAATATCGTTGATGGGTGTGAGCCTGGAATCGCCTTGTAAATGTTTGCCAAGATCGACAAAAGGGCATTCTCGTTCCTGTTTGCAGGAAAGCGCTTCCACCATTGCTTTCGGTTTTCGCTCCAGGTTGCCAACTTAGCATTTAAATTCATACTTAGCAGCGCAAAAAACGAGGACAAAAGTGAACGAGGAGACACAAGCGCAGACTATGAACTGAATTTTTATTCGCAGAAATTCTGTGAATAAAAAGTCATAGTCTGCGCTGTGTTGTGTCTGCTGGTTCGCTTTTGTCCTCGTTTTTTGCGCTGCTAAGTATGAATACACAGCAACTAGCGCAACTTTCTGTTCTTATTGCGTTTAAACTGCAGCTTGACTACATGCAGGGCTTCAGAAAAATTGCTGCGTGCAAGCGAAAGCAGTCATTAATAAAAATCACAGATATAAGTTTTTTTCTCTCGTGCCATCAGGGCCGAAAACAGCTAAATTTCGTTTTCAATTACTTCAATAAAAGTTCACCTGGCAAGTCTTAATTCATTCCATGATTCATAATTTTTATACCATTTACTTGCTATTAACTGCAGCAGAGTATTCGGCAATGCCAGGTTCTTATATTCTTTTAACACTTAGCAATAAACATCCCCTTACAATGTTTTCTGACAAGAAATATTGAGGCAGAGGGTCATCGTGGAATTCGCAGCGGTCTTCGTACGCGAAATTAAAAAGGTCCTGCATCTTTTCGGTTTCAATTGTCACGATGCTCAAACAAGGCGATCTGCAGGCATGGAACACATCAAAAAAAAAGAAAGCGAGTATGAGGCATACGGGCTTGAAAATATGCTAACAAATTATAGATGCAAGGAGACCCCTAGCTCGGCAACAGCATTCTCCTTTGTGACCGCTGGACTAGGTGCAGAAACAGTGACAGCAGCTGTTTTCATCTTCCTGTGCTTCCGCACCTTTCCAGTTTCTGTCAGCTTCCTAATGGAAAGTCTCTGCAAAAAAAAAAATCTTCTTGCGACCACCAAAACAAAAATTACGTTTTGGCACTGCTGACCCATGGGCACCTTTCATAATCATGCGTTTTGAAGACGTTAGTTAAGGTTACATTCATGCAGATATGACACGAAATCTTCTAAATCACTAAGATGTAATGAGAATACAAAGGTATAAGCAAACAAAGAAGATAAGATTGGACAGCAGCAAGCCAGGCAGATTGAAAAAGCGCAGGAAGCTCTTGTAAGCCACATGCGCTGTTCTAGCAGTTGAGGTGTCAGATGTGAAAGAAGAGCGTGGTACAAACAGCCGGCCGTCGAGCGATCGACCGGCTGCCGTGATTTTTACAAAGCTTCAAATGTCCAGCGGAGCGCGCGCTAACGTAAAGCCAAACAGGCGCACAGCAGCTTTGGTATAGAGCAGACGGCATGTGCTCACAGATAGTTGATACCATTCCATAGAGCCCAAGCTTGCTGCAGTGCGTACGTGCGTCTGCCAAAGGGAAAAAGAGACATGCGGTGCTGGTTGTGTTCCTGTGTTTCGCTTTTGGCTTTTCTCTATTTGAAGTTTTGTTTTAATCTTTCAAGAAGACGGATGCCGGTTTCATTAAACGACCTCAGCAACCTGCTTGTATTGTTTCGCAATACTTTTGTTTAAATAAAGTTAAGAATAAGTGAGTTTAAATCTTCCTCTCTTTATTACACCCAATACAAGATGAGAAATCATTTATAGCAGCCTAGTTTCAAATTGTGCCTTAATGTAGAAGACGCGCGACAACTCGCACATGTTGGCAGCTGTGGAGGCTCAGCTAGTCGTGTCACACTACTCTGAATGCAGATTACACGGCACTCGAGTGCTTTCAATAAATACCATTATATTATGCGTGTTTCTCACAAAACTTAAATGTGCTGTCTAATATGCAGCCATGCGCTAAGACAGCTGCTGTCTTTATCAATTAATCACCTACCAATGCTACCGGAAGTCTAATTACTACCTGGTATGTGCGCAGAGATTTGAAGAGACGTCCCTCTTAATCAAGAAAAGTAGTTCTTAGCGGGCGTATGTCATATATGCATCGAAATAAGGCGCCTGTTCAGGCGTACCGTTAGAAGCCCCAGCAAAACAGGCGGCAAAAAGGCCCCCAGTATATGGCTCTGCCCCTTGCGTCAGCGCTGGGCATGAAGTCACACTAACTGGCCGCACGTCGACCTGTCGAATCACCTATCTTTCTTCCGCCGTGGTTGCTGAATAACGTTCGCGCTGAACCGACACCTCAGTCGAGCAGGTTGACTTAAAGCACAAACATAAAGCACGGACTAGGCCGACATTAATTTTGTGGCCGCAGATATAATCTTACTTGAGCCCGGAGTGTGGCGCCGAAAGCTTGTGGGGCTTAAATCAATCCATAAGGACTAAAAATACGTGCAGAGTTTTAAAAATCAGGTGGAATAATGTGACCTCTGCTGCGGCACTTCGAGAGCCCCACGCTCTTGATCTGCATCACCTAGTTAGAATACGAAATAAAACACGCGACGGAATCATTTCGCGACAAAACGAGGAATTCTGTGATGCTATCCATTTTCGCTGTACGCCGCCTATCACGCCGCTGCACGCCGCTGAGCTGGTCTGCTTACGTGTTGAATGAAGCGCAGATTATGGCTCTATAGCCCACCACATCAAGCATTTTTACTCGTGCCCGAAGTGTAGTGTTAAACGCTTACTGCGCAGAAATTAATTCTAAATTAGGGAAAAGGCGCACATAGTTTTTGAATTCAGGTCTAGAACAATAATAGCGCAACCTTTCATTGGAATCATGCGCATTTATAACTACACAAAACCGCGCACATCGCCACCGCACGCACAACCATGCAAAAGAGGCGATATATAAATAGCAGCGGATTATCTTCGCACTGTTCACAGACTGCGCCTAACGGCATTAGACAGCTACGTCGGTCCTTGGCTAGAGGCTATATCGCAGATAAGCAGAAACAGCGACACGAAGACTCACGAGCTAGGTCAGTCATGCAATCGTATCAACCAAGTAACCCTCGTTTAGTTTCAGAAGCGCCCAAACAACGAACGTTACAACTGAGCGTGCATTTGTAATCGGGAAAAACACGCGCTTTGACACACCTTAAACTAACTAAAACTTCGCAAGTCATTAGTCCTTCTCCGGTGCAAATAAAGGCCACTTACCCAGGTCTTTTATTCTCTTGTGAGCACCTCGACAGTCTGTGGCAGTCGCAATGAATTACGCTTGATGCGGAATCCGACGAAGAGACAACGACGTAGCGCCGACAGCCACAAAAGCGTTCTTTGCAGAAGCAGCACACCCCACAGGTCCCTGCTGCTTAGCCATATTCCTAATTCCGCGGTGCGCACACCAAGCCAAAGGCTTCCAAATTGCGAAAAGAAATGCCGCTAGATAACAGAAATTGCAATGAAGAAATGCCGCTAGATAACGGCAACGCTCATGCGAAGCGTTCGAAGTAACGACGATAAAGAGACAGCCGCAGGTGGGGCGGCAATGGTGGCGCCTTCCCACCGCCCAGATTTCCCGGTGTGCAACGTATGCCAAGCACCAAGCAGCCAGGCGAACTCACTCTCATACCCATGGGGCTACTTTCATCCCCTCCTCCTTTTTTACAGGAATGAAGCGCCGCCCATTTGTTTGCGCATGCGCGTCAGTGATGCGCAGCTCCCGACTTCTAGAAACATTGGTTACCATATTGGCGATAGGTTACTGCGGAAAGGTTACGTGGCGCAAACTGTCATGGTTACGTTTAAATTCTTGAATTTTGGCTATTGTAACCTTTAGCACTAGAAAGGTAGCGAAAGCGTAAACACTAAGCACTTGTAACCTTTATTGCATAAGTTAGTGGTCGGCAAAAGTTACATTACAGGTTACTGTGTTTAGAGTGTACTGCAACCGTTTGAAGGCTTCATCAGGAGTGGGTGTAGCAATATAAGAAGTATCTTACCTGCTGATGAGTAGTACTAGACCGGAAGGATTATGTTGTAAAAATGGCAGAGCTACTCAAAGACGCGACAATATATATATATATATATATATATATATATATATATATATATATATATATATATATATATATATATATATATATATATATATATATATATATATATATATATGGAAGTAACCAAACAAAGAAAACTGAGACCGAACTTGAAAATCTTTTGGTGAACGTCTTCAGGTTTGTGCCACCTCAAAGCAAGAACTTTTATTACTGGATTTTATGTCATAGGGGCTCAGCTCCAGCCATTCACGCTGCTCTCAAGAGAGATAAGTAAGGTTCGCCTTTACGGCCAATAGTGGACTTTTCCCGCTTCCCCTTGTATAATCTCTCTGGGTACCAACACACCATACTGCGCCCCTTGTTTGGGACAAGGACCCAGGGCGCTTCGTCTCGTCGTTACGGGATATCGATGCCCAAAAAGATGACATAACGGTGTCTTTTGACGTCCTCGTGAAATACATGAGAGCGCAAAAATGACAACACGGACCACTAAGTGAAGAAGACGAGCGCTCCTTCGTGTTGCCATTTTTGCGCTCTCATGTCTTTCACGAATACGCACCAACAAGCCCAGTTGCAAGTACCTCTTTTGACGTCGTCTATGATTACGAGTGTGCCGGTGCAATGCTGCAAGGATGTTCTGAAGAACGACAGGATGCTTGCTAACCACACACCGTTTCAAATTGCTGAACTCTGCCGCGTCTTGAAGTTCTGCCTCCATAACCCGTACCTTCTTTTTGGAAACGTTTGGAACAGCAGTGAAAGTTTTATTTTCGGTGACATGCGCCAACATTGCTTTGAAAGTCATCAAAGCACTCGCCCTTGCTTCGTCCAGATGTAGCCATAAAATGGTTAACAAAACTCGTTGTAGGGCTAGTTAGTGAAAATGGTTTCTTAAAGAAGTTTAACTATCGATACAAATAGTCGAAGTCAGCACCCGTCCCGTGTACTTCTTTGTCTCGTTGTCGTTTATGTAGCGCTGAAAAACTTCAAGAAACCTAAAATGTTTCTACGCTATATGGCTGAGTGCTTCTGTGTTTTGGACCGAGAGTACGCGCCAGCACTACTGCAGCGCCTGAACTCCATCCAGCTAACGGTCCAGTTCACGATGGAGAAGCAGGCGTTCGGTCGCGTCGCTTTCCTCGATGTTCCATTGCCGCGCACAAAAACCTACCTAGTGACGTCACTCTAACGGAAGTCCATATATTTCCGCCAATGCCTGTACTGTGTCTCTGCGCATCCGGTTGGGCACAAACGCTGTGTGTCCTCAGCGCTTTTGATACGTACGCACCGCCTATTCTCATCCCCACGGACGAGAAGGACGGAAGAAAATGGAATGAAAGAACAGCGCGCAAAAACCTCAACCTTGTCCTCAACGCTGAGCAAGGCCTCCTTAGTACCCTTCCACAACACCAAAGGAAGAAACGACTTCGTAGTTTAAATGCGCCACGTTACTGCTGGCAAACTCAGACAGCAACTTGCGCGCGCCAAAGATAACTTAGGAGGCTCAAAATAGCCTGGAGTGACATATGGAATACCATGTTGAATCTGAGAACTGCAGAAGGCGTCTAAAGTTGCACCAAAGACGACTTTCCTTAGGGGCGGCCGTGTAGAATGCGCTGGCAGATTACAACAAAAACACCGAAAACAATACCGCGTATAATTCAGCGAAAATCATTTCCACCCAGAAAGCATTATCATTGCGCCTGCTCCTAGAGTCATTATACATCCAGTCAACCCTGCACGCGCTTTATCGGAGGCAAGGGCCCCTGCCTGAAGGATAAGCATGGCACGTATTAATATGCCCACCCGTTTTTTCTGTTTCAACGTGAAGAAGGCGCGTTTCGGGACCGGTTGGGGTCCCGAAACAATATTTGTTTTGAACCTATTTTTCTTCCCTTTGGCGAATGTTAGTTTTAGTCACAGCAACATATGGCCGGCCACTGACACGGCAACGCCATAAAACGAAAACAAAACGCACACGCAGAGCAACCCTGCATGCACGCACATTCAAAGCCGGTAACTAGCTAGGAACTGTCGTCTAGGAACTGATTCAATGAGAGCGCAAGGCTGCTGCCTGAAAGCGAATTCCAATCATCTATTGCTTGCGGCGAAGAAAAAAAACGTTCAGATAAATTACGCTGTGCTTAGAAAAGCGCAGTTCTCAGCGTATGGTAGCTCCGTGATGTGGTTGGTTTAGCGAACGTTAGATATGTCTTTTGCGAAATACGGTAATGAGAATTGACAGTGCAATGGAAACACTTCAGCGCATCAGAGCGGCGACGTTATGAAAGGGGATTTGTATTCACTAATGAGAGTGCAGAAGATGGAAGGTCAGAGCGCAAAAATGAAACCAAATGCTTGCTTCTGTAAAGCCTCAAGTTCCCTCATTTCGGTTTGCTACGTTGTAAGCAGTAGCTATAGGTCGTGGGATGTCAAATTTCGCACAATTCACGTGACATCACGGGCGCCGTTTCGTGCTCCTCTGCGTAGCTTCAGCTGTGCAAGCCAGTGTCAGGAGCTGCACGGAGAAAATGTCTGGAAGAAAGGCACGAATTGATCAAGGTGTGCAGGCCAAGCAGGTTTATACCATGTTTACGTGCATCTTCTTGTACCATGTTTCCTATTCGAGTCTAAATATGCCACACCCGTTGTAAACCGAGGGTTTGGGCCGTGACCGCGGGAGAAAAAAGAACTTGCTGAGATCGTTGAAGTGGCGAGTGAAAGCAGTTTTACAGTATTGGTTGGGAAGGCATGTGTTCTTCTCCCTGATCTTTGATCGTCTGGTTGTATGTGAGCTTGCGTAATTTGTTATTGTCCCCACTGAGAGCGGAGGCATAGGAGATAAAATAAGCGCGTTTTGCGAGTTCAAGGCCTGGTTTTTCTAAGTTACTCTACGAGTAAGTCAACTGCAAATACGGTCTACTTGCTTTTTTCTTCGCTTTATTAGTTACAAATAAGCAGTTAATCTTTCAAGAAGTTAACCTCGAGCAACTTGATTAAGCAACAACGAACCTGCGCGACATTTAGCATCGTACTACCGTCTACAACCGACGTATTTTTCTCTCCATCATTTAGATGGAAATCGAAGTCGTCATTATGATATGATTTATTTACGCGACAGCGTTAAGGAACTCCTGTCGCAGGAAAGCCTGTGTCATCGGCGTCGGCCGTGAGCGAAAAATCCCTCTTCCTCCTCCTCGCAATGTACGTACGCCGGCTGCGCAAGGAAAGAAAGGGACGCCTGTCACATATCTCAGTGGACACCCAAGCCGCGCCGTAAGGAAAGGAAAATGAAATGGAAATTCATTTTAAGGAAAGGAAGTGACGCGCCTGACATATCTCTCGTTCTGACGTAGTGAGGCCGTGCGGGCACGCAGGAATCACGCGTAACGGGCAAGGCGTCACGCCGAACGGGCGATGGTGTTCCGTGGACTCCCTGGCAGTGCTGCAACACGCTGTCGCGTTGCACTCTTAAAGGCGAAGCTTAAGCGCCCTCCATTTTTTTTAATGGCGACCACGGTAATGCTATGGAACGCCGAAGATTTTCGCGTTTCCAGTTCACATCACGCCGTTATGCATGCAAGCACACCGTAAGCTGACAGCGTTTGTTCTGATTCTGTTCGTCAGCCGTGATTCGTTATGAGTGTAGACTCGCTTTATGGACAGTTTGCTCGGGGGCCAAAGTGACCATGTGTGTGTGTGCGCGCGCGCGTGTGTGTGCGTGCGTGCGTTCGTTCGTGTGTTTGTGCGTGTTAGGTGATCGAGGTCATTTTTGAATATCTAACTAAATTTTAATATATGATCGACAAATACATGCACGCAATGGAACCGACTTTAGTTTTCAAAGCTGCGCTTTAGTTTCGGGGAAAAAATACAAGAAATGAAAAATGTCACTTTCGCAAATTTTGCGAGCTTGCAAATTGGATCCACGCAGAACGACTTCAAATTTTGTGAAACCTGAAGCTTTGTCCGGTATTATATGCAAACTCTTGTGGGTGAGGCACAATAAAAAATACTGAACCAAAGCTTACCGGCTTAGCGAATTAATCAGCGAAATCTGACTGGCATTAGCGGCCGAGATGTCCGGTCTGCAGGCGCTTCTTGACGTTTCGCAGATGGCTGTCCGGTTGGGCGTCTCTGCGCTCGCGTGCATACTCCACCTTGTTCCTATTGCGGTCTCTGTTCGATCGCGTTCCCTTCACTGACTCGAGGGCCCGCCTGCACGAAGCAAATAGGACTGTCCAGTTCACAGTCTAACACATGACTCATTTTTTCTGTGGACACCTGAAACGCACAGTGACAAAAAAAGACGGGAAGGTTGAAACGCGGCTGCCGCGGCCGGGACTAAAACAGCGTTCTTCGCGGGGGCAGTGCCGGACTGGAATGGAAAGTGCTGTGCACGACCAGAGGCGTATGTCTGATTCAGAGCGTCGTTCTTCATCATGGACGGCCCCTTTCAATCCTTCCCGGCACAGTCCAGGGCCCGTTTGCTTGAAGCAGATAAGACTGTCTAGTTTACAGTCCAGCCTTATTCGCAGTTTTGCCACGTTGCTAGAAGTGGTCTAGACCCACCGCTGGATCTAAGGACGGGAAAGGGGCATAAGTGATTAACTTTGCCGGTGGACATCTCAACCATACAGTGAGACAAAAACAGGAACAGCTGGGAACAAGCTTTTAGTCCCCGTTCGTGCTGCTCTCAAGGCGTGTTTCAGGTGCCCACCGGCCAAGTGAGCCAGTTATGTGCCTTTCCTTTCTTCATATCCAGCGAAGCGTCTAGAGTGACAACAAGGCTAGACCGAAAATTTTGTGCGGTCAAAGCGCTCTCTTGGTTTTGAGGAAAGGAAAGGTGCATTCCTCGCTCTCTTTGTAGGTGGTCACTTGATCCGCGCAGTGAATAAATGCAAAAACAGCGCGCGTTACGCATAACGCGTTACGCGTAATGTTGCAGCCCCTAAATGGTTTATAACAAAGATATAACAGCTTTTGCTGTAAAACTTTTTTTGGCCTTCGAATTTCGCAGAGAAAAAATGGTATTGTTCAAAGAGTTGTGCGTTCCAAGAAGGGAAGTTTTCAGGACGATTATGAACAACAAAGTGTAGGAATGTGACGCCAAAATTTTTTTTCAGATTTAGGGTTCTTTACGACTTCCCACAGATAATAATTCACGTCTGCGGATTTTTTTTTGTCTTGAGTCATGGAATCTGACGAAATTTAAAGGTTGCTAATAATAAGCTTTCATTTACCTTTGAAAAACATCATGCTGGTTTTCATTCAAATTTCTCTGAAAGACCTTTAATATCTTGCAATTCTTGAACAACAATGATGTGCTGCATTATCTCATTTAAACTATAAATCTACATACCTAACGCAGACCATTTTTGTTTGAGTTACCATTACTGGATATTATCCGTTGAAAAAACCAGCGGTGACAAATACGGCATAGAACTCGCTCCATGTTGTTGCATTTTAGTTAATACAAAGTTCGTCAAATGTTTAGGGGAATCCTCTAGGGTGGAGTGGATTTGTAATAAGAGAGTAATTACTCATTGGCATCTAGCCAAGCGCAGCCATACGGCTAAAAAGGAGACCTGTGCACCTTTCCCAGAAACTTCGCAGTGAAAGAAAAATTCTTCCTGGTCCGGGGCTGGAACCCGGGACCACCGCTTCACCAGAGCAGTCGCTCTACCAACTGATCTAACCGGGACAGCAAGCTTGTGGTAGGGTGAGAGCGAATTGATCAATAACTCGAAGTGGGAACAGTGTTCGTAAAATATTTAGGGGAATTAATACAAAAACAGGATTTCTTTCGCCAGTCTTTCAGCACGTGTCACTCGCCTTACCAACCATTCTATTTTCGTTGAACACGGCTCTTCGAGCTAAAGTGCATGACACTGGGAAATTTTATTACGAGAACACAGGGACAACATTCATGGAAACCTACCCATCCCAGTTCCGGAAAACATTTATTCCGTCCGGTCGCTGTTCATCATTTGTTGTTAATGGTAAACCATGTTCTAACTCTTCTGCTATCTAAGCAACTTTTAATAAATATTTTGGATCGGTATTTGATGGTGACGACGACGCTAGACCGATGTTAATTTTGTCGCTGAATTGCCACCTTTCCCGAAGTTGGACATAAGTTATAACGAAGTTGTTAATCTTTTGTTACAAACAGACACGATCAAAAGTGCAGGAGCCGATCGTATACCGAGTATGTTAGTAAAAAAGAATTCCGAGTGGTGTGCCCGCTACTTTGCTGTTATTTTTCAAAATTCCCTGCAATCTGAAACCGTTCCTCAAACCTGGAAAATCGCTATTGCAGTACCAGTGTTTTAAGTCCGGTAACAAAGAAAGCCTCTCCAGTTGTTGACCAATTTCGTAGATATGCACTTGTTGCAAGGTAGTTGAGTGCATTATTCAATAAACGTATTGTCTTGTACTTGTCTAACAGCAATCTCCTCTCCAATAATCGGCATGATTTCCGGGCTGAGTTCTCTACTCTCACGCAGTTCAATTCACCCACGACATTGCATCATGAATAAATCATCGCGGCCAGATGGACGCCATTTTCATCTCACTCTTTACTAAACTTGATGCCTTTTTCAAAGAAATTCACGGTGGTCGCCCACTAGGCTGGATTAAGGACTACTTACGATTAAGATCACAATTTGTCACTTTTAATCACTCTCATTCAACATCTGTCTGTTTAACGCCTGGCGTCCCGCAGGGATCAGTTCTGGGGCAACTTTTTTTCTCATTTAACTTAATGACGTGGTCTAGAAAACTGATAACACACAAGTTAATATAAGGTTCTATGCAGTTCACTGCGTTCTGCTTTCAAATAAAAATAACGCATGCGAGCAGCTTACTCTTTACAATGTGTATTCTTTTTTCTGTGATTGGAGCAACACTTGACAGATAAGGAGAAATTTTAGCAAAACTGTATCGATGACATTCACTAACCAGAAAAATCCTTTTCGTTTTTCATATACTAACAACACACATCACCTAACGCACGTTAACGAGTTCAGGTACCTAAGACTATTGTTCCGATCAAACTTCAATTGGTCTAAACATGTAGTTTTAACTTGCTCCGAGGCACCTAAGAAACTCGGGTTGTTAAGACGTACGTTAAAAGATGCAACCAAAAACTGAAATCTGAGAGCGTACAAATTTCTAGTAAGGCCTGTGCTTTAATATGCTTTGGCGTGCTGGTCACCGCAGTACGCTAAACGCATCATTAAACTTGAAAATGTGAAGAAAAAAGCATATATATATATATATATATATATATATATGTGTGTGTGTGTGTGTGTGTGTGTGTGTGTGTGTGTGTGTGTGTGTGTGTGCGTGTGTGTGTGTGTGTGTGTGTGTGTGTGTGTGTGTGTGTGTGTGTGTGTGTGTGTGTGTGTGTGTGTGTGTGTGTGTGTGTGTGTGAGAGAGAGAGAGCGTTATCACCGCCACTTCTCTCCCACAATTCACTCCCGCACCTTATCACTTGACACACTTCACCACAGACGCATATGTGACTGCATTATCCTTCTTCACGAGATCAACAAGCGTATACATGTTGACGCCTCTTTCTTTCGCCTGCTCTTCAGCACGTGTCTCTCGTCGTACCAACCCGCTTAACATCGAGCTGTTAATGCCGTTTTTAGACTGCTTCGAACTTTCTTTTTTTTTCACAGTCGAATTACGGAGTGATTTGGATAGCACATTACGTGAGATGTCTGTTGATCTCTTTGTGCGAGAGTTACTTAATCATGTATTTTCTTATTTATACTCTATTCTTTTCTGTATAAAGTTTTGCACTAACCATTGTAATCATGCAGTGTCCTAAGGTGAAACCTTGCTATTGTGAAGCACTTTTATGAGAAACCTGTTGTACAGCTCCTGCAATGTCTCAAATCATGTGATATCAGTATTTGTAAATAAACAATAAATAAATTTAATGAAATAATTACCCCCAGAGGAATCTGAAACATGCAGATGTAGGTGATTTGGGATACCACGGGTTCCTGAGCACATGTGGGATCGGCGCACCCCCGTCTAACCGTGCACGATTTTTTTTTCGGCAAGAACGGGATCCTGGTCGTTGAGCTGCTGCCGAGTGCTAGGTCCTTTAAAAGGCCTATGAAGCGGGCTCTAATAAAGATGCGGCATGCCTGGGATATTGAAGCAGGCCGCTTCACGAATAGTGTCCAGCAAGAATTTTTTTAATGCGCTTTGTAGAAGCTGAGCTATCTGTAGTTAAAATTTTAATTTCAGCGTCTTAGCGCCTTTCCCTCTCCTCTCGTCACTTTTTGCACGCTGAAAGGTCGGCGCTCCTTCGCCTCCCCACCTCCCCCCCCCCCCCTCCGGGAGCGGAGCTTACCGACTCGCCGGAGCTAAGCAGCTTATTGGCCGCGGCCATGGTAGCTGCCTGACGTCCGAAAGAATCTAACCAATGGCCACCTCTCCCCTTGTCTACGCAAATGCGGGGGACGGAGGAGGGCGCGAGCATGAAAAAGTCGCCGGGAAGGGCTCGCCACCTTTGACGCGTGATTGTCGGTCGTCTGCTGCGTCTAGAAGAGTACTCTTTGGCTCTGGTTTTCATGGCAACAGTGCAGTGATTAAGTGAGTTATTGTGCTCTCCTCGGAAGGCGTTTCAGCGCCCTTTTAAGGATCCTCGCCGGAGGCAACAAATGGTGGCTGAGCTGCTGCCGAGCGCTAGATCCTTTAAGGCTCCTCGCCGGAATCAACAAATGGTGGTTGAGCTGCTGCCGAGGGCTAGGCCCTTTAAGGCTCCTCGCCGGAGGCAACAAATGGTGGTTGAGCTGCTGCCGAGTGCTAGGCCCTTTAAGGCTGCTGGTTGGAGGCAACAAATGGTGGTTGAGCTGCTGCCGAGTTCTGGGCCCTTTAAGGCTCCTCGCCGGAGGCAACAGATGGTGCTTGAGCTGCTGCCGCGTGCTAGGTACTTTAAGGCTGCTCGCCGGAGGCAACAAATGGTGGTTGGGCTGCTGCCGAGTGCTAGGTCCTTTAGGGCTCCACGCCAGAGGCAACAAATGGTGGTTGAGCTGCTGACGAGTGCTAGGTCTTTTAGGGCTCTTCGCCGAAGGCAACAAATGATGGTTGAGCTGCTGCCGAGTGCAAGGTCTTTTAGGGCTCTTCGCCGAAGGCAACAAATGATGGTTGAGCTGCTGCCACGTGCTAGGTACTTTAAGGCTGCTCGCCGGAGGCAACAAATGGTGGTTGGGCTGCTGCCGAGTGCTAGGCCCTTTAGGGCTCCTCGCCGGAGGCAACAAATGGTGGTTGAGCTGCTGCCGAGTGCTAGGTCCTTTAGGGCTCCACGTCGGAGGCAACAAATGGTGGTTGAGCTGCTGACGAGTGCTAGGTCTTTTAGGGCTCTTCGCCGAAGGCAACAAATGATGGTTGAGTTGCTGCCGAGTGCAAGGTCTTTTAGGGCTCTTCGCCGAAGGCAACAAATGATGGTTGAGCTGCTGCCGCGTGCTAGGTACTTTAAGGCTGCTCGCCGGAGGCAACAAATGGTGGTTGAGCTGCTGACGAGTGCTAGGTCTTTTAGGGCTCTTCGCCGAAGGCAACAAATGATGGTTGAGCTGCTGCCGAGTGCAAGGTCTTTTAGGGCTCTTCGCCGAAGGCAACAAATGATGGTTGAGCTGCTGCCGAGTGCTGGGTCCTTTAAAGCTCCTCGCCAGAGGCAACAAAAGGTGGTTGAGCTGCTACCGAGTGCTAGGTCATTTAAGGCTCCTCGCAGGAGGCAAGAAATGGTGGCTGAACTGATGCCGACTGCTATGTCCTTTAAGGCTTCTCGCCGGAGTCAACAAGCCACAGTGGCCCCCATTTCTTGTAGACGGCATATTCGGGCTAGGCCAACCGGAGAAAACCAATAGTCGCCTTTTCCTGTCCTCCCCTCCATCTTTCACCTTAGTATATTTGTTCTAACATTTGTCATGTCTCTTCCTTCTTGGTTTTTTCTTTCTCATGAGCAGCTAGGGTTAACTTTGTGTGGAGTAAATACCCTGAGTTGCTCCATATTAGGCTTTAGTCAGGGTGTACAGCTGGCGTTCAGCAAGAATTGTTTTTAAGTTTTTGTCGCGTTCTCAGGTTGGGCTCCGCGTTGGGCGGCGGCCACAATGACAGAAAAACTTTTTTTATTTATGGCTCACCCGCTTTTTAAAAATGATCGTCCTCAGAGAATAGGGCGGATCGTGTTTACAGCGGAGTTCTTCCAAAAAACAAAAGAAGTCTTTCCAAAATTCCTCGTGGTGCGTCGTGAAGAACGAGAAAAACAGCAAGAAAATATCCCGATTCAGTGTTGCTGTGTGTCTTAAAGAAGCATTGGGCCCCGGTTTTAAGGAGACAATACTGAAAAGTGGAGATTTGCTCCTAGAGATCCTTGACATAGTGCAGGTACCTAAACTTTCAAACGTTATGTCATTTGGGCACATTCGTGTCTCCATCACACCCCACAGGTCGCACAATATAGTCTGAGGTGTGATCTCGGAAATTAATTTTTATAGACCTCACCGAGGAAGAAATGAAATGCTGAATGGGCTCGCCTGTAAAAATGTCACCAAAGTACAAAAAATCAAAATAAGCAAGGATAACCAAGAAGTAACAAGCAAGCACCTTTTTCTGACCTTCACCTGTTGCGCACTACCTGGCTGTATACAGATGGGGTACATGTATATAGTATGTTGAGGCAACAAATAGAAAAAGAATAATGGCCTCTCCCGCACCCCTACTCTATGGCGGTTATAATCCTAATAATAACATAAAAGATGTGACCCTGGAGCAATTTAATATTTGCCACCCGAGGGTGGAAATAAATCAATAGCGGAATGCTACTAAAGCCACCCACAGCCGGGGGAGTGGGCCCGGGGAGACTCCCCTGATCCCCCCGGGGAAGTAGCGGAAGGAGTTGGATAAATGGGTCATTGGAATTTGGAAGGGATGGGGACAGCGAGTTTTTCGTTCAGATCATTCGAATGTCTCGGCTATTACTGGCCTGTCTGGCCAAGACAGGCAGGGCGTCGATATTGCCCTATGGTGCGGCCCCCGCTCACGGGATGCGGCCCCCGCTCACGGGGTTGGCTACCTGGGGCCCCTGCACGACACCTGGTTCTACAGTCTGTCCTGATCGCAGACCAGGTCGTCGGTTATTCCGACTCACAGGCGTCGTTTCGAACCGCCCAGCTACTAGTCGTCGAGTGTTTTTCATGGTTTTTCAGACACCGGAAGTATGTGTGGTGTGATCCGACCAGTAGAGGCTTAGGTCGTCAGCCTTTCGAACCTCCGGTCCTCGGCGCGATGACATAACCTCTCTGGGGGGACCCACCTGTGCTTCCATCTAACCAACCATGCACTTATTTCCTCCCCTAGCTTGCTCCACACCTACTGAGGAGGGAGTGTTCAAGGTAGAGCTGACCAAGAACGTGGCTTAGGGTGAGATGACCCGGGCCTGCTCCGCCGTTACTCCACAACATCGACGGTTTTTGCAATGGTCTTACTACAACCCCCTTCCTCGGCGTCCCGCGACGGCCTTTACGGCCCTGCGGCCGGCCTAAGACCGCTTCCCCGAGGTGTCGGTTAGAGCCTGGCTACTACGAATCCCCGCGCGGACCTGGTTCCTCCGGAACCAGAAACCGGTGCGTCGGTATCCAGACTTACACGCCCCCGCGTGCAGAGGGAGGTAGCATGTGTTTGAAAACCTTTTGCAATTTTTACATGCCTTCCGTGCCGGATTAGAAATATTTCAGTGCATCCCTACGTTACAAACCCCCATTGTTGTTTCAAATGCCAGAGATCTTGCTACGCAGCCCAGAGTTGCCGCGGCCACAAAACCTGCCAGAGAAGCGCTTCAATGGACCGCACCTCTGGAAACTCTAGGTCTTGCCTATCATGGAAGGCCGAAATTGAAATACTTTTTTTGAAAATAAAAGTACACATTGCATCTACACAGTCAAAAACACCTATTCGAATGACAAACCACTTTTCGCTGATGTGGTGCGATGAGGCGATGGAATACACCGGACACCGGCACCTGCCCTGACGGCACGCAATGAGACTTTGGCAGGGCGATCCTCGCTCCCTGTGGAGATAGCTGACGCTGCTGCTTCCAGGGCAGGCTGCGCTGCCTCCAGGCTCGGCAAGCCTCAAGACCCACGAATTGAAGTCTGACTCGAATGTCCACGTGCATTGTGCGAGTCCCTCCAGCGCCTCTGAAGAGGCAATAGACGCGACCGGTGGTGGCTCTATGCCGTCGACGTCGCAGGGAGAGGATAACTCCTTCTATCGTGCAAAAAGAGGCCAGGCCCGAAACAATGGCCCAAAAACAACCTAGTTTACTACTTTATACACATAAAATACGCGACCACGCAGGCAAGTCGGTACATATAAAATTATTTTTCTTTTTGAAAATTGGTTTTCTGGTGAAAGAAAATGGCGCACCAACTGCCTCAGATCTCGGTGGGCACCCACACCTCGCCGTAAAGGAAGGGATAAAAGAGGGAGTGAAAGAAGAAAGGAAGAAAGCTGTGCCTTAGTGGCAGGCTGCTGAACGGGCGGCTTTTCTATTTAGCCTCCATCGAAACGCGGCATCCGCGGCCTTGTTCGTATACGGGAACTCCAGTGCAGTAGCCGGGCGCGCTAACCACTAAGCCACCGCGTCGGTTGATCTTGAGGCGAATTAGTACAAGAAAAGACAGCACACAAAAGAAGGCGTGCATGTCCCGTCCTTCCTTGTCCTTTTTGTTGTCCTTTGTTGCGGGGGGGGGGGGGGGGGGGGGGGGGGGGGAATCAGACTGTGCTGCCTGCTCGTGCCCCCCCCCCCCCCGCTCCCCACCACCGGACTGGGGATGGAAAATCACATGGGAGTATCAGCTACTCCCAGGCGACTGGGAGGGCCAGTCGCGCTCGTGTGGTCCAATGCCTGAGCGGAGGCAGGCCCGGCTATATCTCCAGGCTGGACCCACGAAATCCGGCGCAGAAGGCATGTCAAAAGATCAAAAGGTTTTCAAATACATGCTACTCACCTCCACACGCGGGGACGTGCACGTCTGGCGGCCGACGTGCCGGTTTCTAGCTACGGAGAGGCCCGGTCCGCGCGGGCGTTTACAGCAGCCAGGCTCCTCGGAAGCTATGCCTCGAGGACGCGGTCTCACGGCTGACCGCGGGGCTGTAGTGGCCATTGCGCGGCGTTGAGTTAGAGGGCGTAGTACGACCAGTGCAAAAACCGTCGATGTTGTGGAGTACCGGCGCAGTAGTCCCGGGTCATCTCACCCAAAGCCACCTTCTTGGTTTGTGGCCCGGTCAGCCCAGCCTTGAACACTCCCTGCTCAGTGCATGGTTGGCTGGTTTGAAGCATAGGTGGGTCCCCCCGGAGGTATTAGGTCATGGCGCCGAGGGCCAGAGGGCCGATAGGCTGACGACTTAAGCCTCTACTGGCGAGATCACAGCACAAATACTTCCGGTGTCCCAAGAACCGCGAAAAGCAGTCGACGGCAAGTAGCTGGAAGGTCGGAAACCAACCCTGAAAAAAGTGGAGAGGCCCCAGGTAGATGACCCCGGGTTAGGATTTCCTGTCCCAGGCGGTCGGAGCCCGTTGCGTTTGTGGGTGTCCGGGCATCCCGTGAGCGGGGCCGCACCATTGGGCAATCTTGACGGCCTCCCTGTCCGGACCAGGCAGGCCAGTAATGGAGTAGGGACATATGAAGGATCACAGCACTAAAAACTCGCTGTCCCCATTCCCATCCCAATTCCCATAACCCATTTCACCCATCCTCTCCGCTACGTCCCAGGGGAGATCAGGGGAGTCTCCCCGGGCCCGCTACCCCGGCTGAGGGTCGCTATGTATTATTTTTCATTCTTTTTATGTTGCCCCAACCTAACGGATGTCCTTTGTTGCGCTTCATCTTGTCAAGCTACACACATAAAATAAGTTAGCATTGATAGTGCACTGGAATGGCAGGCGACTTATGAATAATTTCAGTAAAATAAAAGACGTCTGTGCCTCATTCTCCCCTGTTGGATTCTGTTGCAGGAAACGAACTTATGTCCACAAGATACGGATGTACTAAAAAAAATATAGTCTTCTGCCGCTACAGAGAGCAGTGCAGCTTGCGTTCGGGATGGGTAACTATTGTGGTGAAAAGTGGTATTGCAGCCCGCTAGCTGAAATTAAGAACATGAATCGAAGCTATATCAGCCAACCTTCTTACACACAAAACCAATGAAGTTTGCCCTGTGTGTTTTGAACCACATCTGAAAATAACCTTCCCTGAGTCAGATGACATTTTAGAACAGCTACCAGAGTCATACCTTGTATTTGGAGATTTTAATTCAAAATTTTTTTTGACGGAAGTTGGGGGAGGGGGAAGCGATGATAGCGGTGACAGTACAGAGAACTCCAAATTTTCTTAGTAGAGAATTTTATTCTCGGCAGTAGTATTTGTGTGCTAAACTCTGATAAACCTATATATCTGCTCCTCAACAACGGGGAAAATGAGCGGTTTAAATTTTTCTTTTAGTTAACTGTATGTTTCTAGCGTTTTAAATGGGATGTTTTAGACAACCCATTCTTAGTAAAAATTTTGCACCATTCAAGGCGCGACACTAATGGCATCACCCTTTGCACACCCTTAGTTTTTCTTTTTGAGCAAAGGTATGCTAAGCACGTCGTCATCCTTAATGCACCCATGCAGACTTCAAAGCTCCACAGGTGCAAGCGTGCTTTTAAAATGAATAGCGTCATGAAGAGATAAGCATTGCTCGCAGCCGTTGTATCTTGTGTGTTGAATTCTGTCACGTGAGTAGTTTGGACGACTTATACCATAAACGCTGATACCTGTCTCTGTTCCTTTGGCGTAAATACGCCGCGTATACTAGAATCGTTTTACTGTGAGACCGGATTTGCTGAAAGCTGGCCTCCTTTAGCAAGCTCTCGTTTCTTTTTCGAATATATTGTTAAATAATTGGTGGTGGTTTAGGTATAGTTAAACCTGGAGTGACGTGACAGCGGCAGCTGGCCAAATGGAACTTGCTCAGTTGAATTGCAAAGTGAGTCTTTCGCCCGTCCGGTTCGCTGTGCGTTTCTTCATCTTCGTACCACTTGACACGGCGCTTGCGCACAGCTGTGGCAACTCGGTTTCGTCGGCGCGCCGCTTGTCACGTGGCCGGTCACGTGACGAACCAGGTGATCAGCTACGGCGCCGCCCCGCCGGCATCTGCTCCGCACCACGTGACTAACCACGTGAGAGCCTGGCGTGTGGTGGCACCGCCACGGGGTGGCCACGCTGAAGGCTCGAAATGCTACCGTAATGTAGCTATCGCTACAAAATCCCGCCGTGAACGTCATGCAGACAACAAAATGTGAATCCAGCGCAAACAGGTTCCGACATGCCGTCAAAGACACATCTGGGTATCATAATTATACCTGAGACGGCGGTAATTCCAGACAAGATTAGTTCGTCGGCAGCTTTTCATCGGGAAGAGTGCACGCAAAAAAAATGAGCAGCATCTTTTAGAGAAATTAAAACCTATGAAAGTGTGAAGCAGTCGGAAAAAGGGAGCAGCTTCCACTATCACACCCCCACTATACGGCTGTGATAACCATGATTTTGCGCCGTTTTTGTAGTGTGGGAGGGTGTGAGTTATAAACACTAAAATACACCCTTAAGGGTGCCATTGTTTTCTCCGTGATAAACGCAAGTGATAATCTCCCAGTTTTATAAGGTTATCTTCACCTGCAGTCATCCCAAGCAAACCACAGCTTTGGAAGATGCATTTAGCTGATTGGGCATTCTTTACAGAGAAAGCCAGTTTACACAAAATCTTTTCAGAAAATCTTAGCGTCGGTGCACTGAACGTAATGTTCGCAACTTGTGCCCTTCCTACCGCACACCTTGCTGCCCCTCATTCCATGGGAGTTACTGCGACAAAATCACAAACTGTTCTGGACTCTAAAATGTAAGGAGAGCAAAAAGGAAGAAAATAAAGTCTAGTATGTCTTCCGTAGCTACCCAAAACATTAGAAACTCAAAAATTTTAAAAATACAAAAGCAAAACCATGGTATATTCGTTGAAACGCCGAAAAAACATCAGGGCAAAATTCTGCGTCTTCTGTAAACAGCGCGGCCACGTCGCTGAAAATGGAAGCAGGTTCATAAACGAAGTAGCAGGTGCTCCAGAATAACGGCGTGAGGGGCGAGTTCGTGCATGATGAATTGAATGTCGACGCAAACAAGGAAACTAACAACAAAGAGACACCACATGCGTACACTACCAACTGTTTGTTACATGGAAAAGAGGCATATTTAAACATTCAGCTCAAGCATGATACTCATGGAATTATCGCTCCAAACCCAGCACGTCGAATAAAAAGCAGCTTCATCAGGATTACAGACAAGAAAACTTTAACACCTGCAGATTAAACTAACAGATTTTCAGAACTCCTTTTTTTACAACCCGTGGTACACAAATAAGTATAGACGAACAGGCAGACATATTAGGGTAACATTTCTGTACGCTCTTTAGTTAATCACACTGCACACTGCCGTTTCTAAAGCAGAAAAGCACGGCCTAAAACAAAGATTTCAAGCGAGTGGCAGCTCCAATGAACATTTTAACAGTTTCAATACAGGCCAAAAAGTTAACAGGGTACTGTCTGCTGAGAAGCAAGGCGCACTAAGTACCGACGATATGCACTATGGCATGTTGTCTTATCTACCTGATGGCTCTGCAGGAGCTCTTTTAAAACTTCTTAGCAAGCTATGGCCACTTCGCTTTTAAAAACGTAATTGCTTTATCATTATTGAAACCTGGAAAGCCGCCAACCTCCCCTAGGAGTTATGAACCCATAGCCCTCACGAGCTACTGCACAAAATCTTTCGAAAGCGTTCTGGATATTAGGTAAATGTTTGTTCTTGAATCCCAAGAACTGTGGCGTTCATCCTTGTGGCTTTAAAAAAGCATGTTCAGCAACCGACCATATACTTACACTTACAAATACTGTGCGAGAAGCATACACCGGGTGTTTTCTTTTAACTCTTTACAGATCGTTATTTTATACCCTGCGAGAGATTCGCTGGTGCGCCCTGCGCAGGTGGATTGCACAGCAAGGCGGACATTACACCGGGTGTTACAGGGAAGATTTTTACAAATTTTAATAAGGCGGATTTTTAGGAAAAAATATGGCTTCGGTAAACCTTCTTAACCAGTAAGATGGTTAATTAATTTACAATAATTAGCTTTATAACTATTGGAGATAGGCATCTAGTTACAATTAGAGATTTGTAGCCGGCGGTAAGTAACAGCCGTATCAGCTTCTAGAATTTCGGAAACACGATTACCCTCGCCGCTGTGGCTCGACAAAATTTGGCTTTTTCAGTAGTTACGTGCACTGGAGGGGCTGCTTTTCCTGCATGCTTTCGAAAGCGCATGTATTTTCGCACGATGCAGCCAAATTTTTTCGAGCCACAGCGGCAAGGGTAATCGCGTTTTCGAAATTCGAAAAACTTATAAGACATTTACTAACGGTCACCGCAGCGGTGGCCTAGTGGTTGAGCATCCGTATAGTATACGGAGGTGTGGAGTTCGATCCCCAGTGCCGCCGGGTACCCACAGGTGATACAATAGGTACAAGCTTTCCTTCGCCTGGTGCTCGGCTTATTTAGGGTGAAAAGCTTGGGAAATGGGTCTTTGACCCCACTTTGAGTAGAAGAAACAACCTTGTGTCATGGCGCTCTTTGGCCTCAGATGCCCTTGAGCCATAAAAATTCATCATGATCATCATCATTTCTAATTGCAACTAGATGCCAAACACTAATAGTTAGAAACTTAATTATTTGCAATTAGTTAGGAATCTTTGTAGTTCAGATGATTCACTTGTTTTCTGGCGTGTCCGCCAACACTGGCAATACCATGCCTCAAAGTCATGTTTTTGCCTCAAGAATCCTATTTTTGAAAATCACTTAGTCTTCCTTGTAAATTCAGTGACTAAACAAATAATTAAATAACTAATCACCTTTTTACTTTTCTTTTTAGGGGCCAACATTATATTAAGAAATTGAAGGCTGCCCAACATAAAAAAAGGACTGCAGTTATAAATTTTTTTGTCCGAAATTCAGTTCGAAATATTAAACGTCAAAAATAGTCATTTTTTAGCTCATAAAGTTGGCTTCGCACAAGGAAATGGCGCAGTATCTGTCTCATATATCGTTGGACACCTGAACCGCGCCGTAAGGGAAGGGCTACAGGAGGGAGATTGCATTGCTCGCATTTTTGATAAAACAAACACGGAAGCCGTCTGTCTATTTGATGCCGTAGACGCAGTTAACGTGATTTCCTCGACAATACTAGGTCTACGACCTGCGCCAAATCTTAAATGACACAAAGCAGGCCCTTCCGGAAACACACGCTAATCTGATCTTTTACCAGGTTATTGGATGCCTGATTGCGATAATTATCATCTTACTTTATGTCCCCCTGGCAGCTTAACGCATGTGCAGAGGCGGACTCCATGTATCTCTCAGCGCCTAATTTTAAAAAATCTGTAAAACCTAATTTTGATCACCCTGTAAATATATATGAAACACGGTAAAGGCAGCGTAACGTTAACGAGAGATGGGACTAAAAGGTGGGATATAAAGAGTGTTAGCCTGCTCACCTGTAAGTACAAGCACACACAATGCTAATATCATCGGTACTGGGCTCTTCCAACGTAAGAGGAACGTACGCGTAACATTTTTTTCTTGCTGTGGGCATATTTGCGAGGGATATTTAAAACACGCAGAAATTTAAATCGTAGCGAACACTTTCGGCTCGCACTTTGCAAACACTTGGAATACATTTTTGACATTTGTTTCTACATCCAGTTTTTGCTTTTTTGATTGTGTAGAGGAAAGCCATCAAAACAAGAATAGACTTTAAGTTGGGCAGGCATAAAGCAACAATGTCCTGATGTCCTGGGAAACAAGAACATAATTTAGTTCGGACAGATGAAAAAGAAGCAAACATAAAGATTATGATTATGATTGGTTTCTTGGGGAAAGGAAATGGCGCAGTATCTCTCATATATCGTTGGACACCGGAACCGCGCCGTAAGGGAAGGGATAAAGGAGGGAGTGATAGAAGAAAGGAAGAAAGAGGTGCCGGTGTCGAGGACTCCGAAATAATTTCGACCACCTGAGGATCATTAACGTGCACTGACATCGCGCAGCACACGGGCGCCTTAGCGTTTTGCCGCCATAAAAACGCAGCCGCCGCAAACATAACGAAAAGTTTTCATTTTTGAGGGATAGCAGTTTGTATGCAGGCAACGGCCGCTGTGATCGTGGCCTTGAAACATCCGGGTGTGGCCGCCCATGCAGTGGACTTTACCATTTAGTTCTTCAAATACGCTTCCTTGCCTCACTGCATTGTGCCAGGCCCCATCAGTAGATGCGCACTTATCGCGTGCGCTCCTAGACACCGTTAGAACGTGTGAGGGTGGCGGTTTCGGTCTCTCGGGATATGCCTTTGTCTGAGCGTGGCAAGCTCAACCAGAAATCAGCCGCCAAGTGAGGGGGGGGGGGGGTTGTTTGGCGCCCAGCTTTCGCCGGTCGCAAACCACCAGAGAATGGGTCGCAGTCAAAGCTTCACAAACAAAGAAGCAGCCGTGCACTAATAAACGAAAGAGGCGAACACATATAAATGCAATTTGATCACAGGGCTCTGCGTCAGCTCGACGAGCGGAAGATCCCAATGTGTCCGTACCAAAGACTGGCGCGCGCTGCCTCGCTGCTCTGTGGCTGCGCGTCAGAGGCGTCGACTCGGTGTTCCAGAGGGCGCAGCAGAAGAAAGAACCATAATCCCCCCCCCCCCCCTTAACGGAGCGACCACAGGCTTTGACGCATGACTCGCGTGGGAGTGAATTACGGCACTAGCTGACTGACGGCGTTGAACAACCTTCATTATAGGGCGTGCCACGTATGTTTGTTACTTCCCGCCAAGGCAAGCGTGCACAGATACGTGGCGTCCATTATTGCTCGCTCAGCCTCCTGCCAGGCGCGCGTCGGCGTTTCGACAAGTTGGCAGTTTCTTGTCTCCGACCCAGCACCGCCGCGCGTGGGCGCAGTGGAGAGAACATCCCGCGAAACGCACGAGTTACACGCTCTGCAAAGATAAACAGCGGTGGTATCTCCAAGCTTCTTGAATCGTCTGCGGCGCGCACGGGCGTGATTCCTTTCACACCGCTTTCAAAGTGTGCACCGATTTTGGTGACAGCAGTGGAGGGACTCCAGCACGAACGTATTCGACAAAGAGGAGACTCGAATGACGCCAGTCAAAAGTGAATTATTTTGGATTTCCGAGCTTTACCTGTCTGTTATGCGGCTTAGAGCAAAAGAAGCGTCTATAAGTCTCAAATGCGTTTTCTTCTTGTTTCTGTTCCGTCCAGGTGGTATGGAAGACATGCTGCTTCTTGCTTCATAATGAGATTTGCATGAACTGAACTGCCGCGTGAAGCATAGTGGGCTACGTTGTTTGCTTCCAAGGGGCTGGGAACTATTTTGTACTTATCGTCTTGCAATCTAGATTTTTCGATTGCAATGAAAACACCTGATTTTAAGGAGCCGCAGTCAGTGTAATTTCCCGTGAAGATAGAAACACGTGCTAATTCGAGGCCTATAAAACCTTGATAGGAAAAAGCCGCAACGACAAGCACAATTAACGGTAATTGAAGTCCGCTTGGCCACTTAGAAAGAAAACACTAATTTTATGCCATGCTGATGGGAAATCGATTAGCTCGGTGCAGTCTTTCAGGGGTTTATGCCCTGCGCTCTCTATCTTAAGCGTGTCGCTCTGATATTGTTTTCATTTTCTCGACTCGAAATGCGGTCCCGCCAAACGCTGCAGTGCACCAGTGTTCGCTAGCAGTTTCCTGCGCATCCTGCGGCGGCTGCTCGCTTTATAGCCGGGCACTCCCCGCTGCTGATGTGCGGGGGAAGGCAGGCCGACGCCCGGAACGAAGCCGCACGATGGTCGTGAGAGCGCACAACACAAGACGGGCAAAACGAGGAGTGCTTCAGCAAAATTGCACGATTGTATCAGCCCGTGTCGTCGCCGACTGAACCGGCGTCTGTCTTACCTAATCAAGCTGCCGTTGGTACGAGAACGCAGCTTCTCGCTCCTTCGTCCCCCACTTTCCCACGGGGTAGTAAAGGTCTGCCCACGCTTCTTTAAGCCACGCAGGGCGACCGAAGTAACGGGCCATTGCGAGCAGCGGCGGTGGTGTAAAGGCACAACCCTGGCCAAGGCTGGCGATGCCCCAGCCATTACGAGGCTTGAACCCATTTATACGACCCTCGCCATGTTCTTTGTAGCGGCTGTGCTGCGAGCCTAATAAGAGTGCTGCGGGGCTATTAGACGCAAGCACACAAACGTGCGCACACAGAAGACGCTGCAAGGGCCGGTCACGGATGGAGTTCTTCTTTCCTGGCGTCGAAGTACTTCGTGGCCCTGATCCAGTCCTTATAAAAATGGTATATGGACAGTCTATAGACTTCTTATCGACTCTATTTCCTTTATGTAGATATTTATTTTTGTCTACTCAGTCTCTAGATTTTCTATAGACAAAAGTCTACTAAAAGTGTAAGGCCATAAATCTATAGATTGTCTATAGACTGTCTATAGGATTTGTATTGGCTATACACTGTTCTCTAGGCTTTGTTTATAGAGAGTCTATAGACTTTATAGACAGAAGTTAATGGCCAGTCTATAGACTGTCTAAAAAGCTTTTCTAAGGGAGTAGCCACTGGCGACAAACACTCCCGAGATCGGAATGACCGCTTGTCGAGATTTTGACGCGTGTTTTGTAAATGAAATTAGCTATCGCCCTTAGTGGCGCAGAACTCGAAAAAAAATACTATTTGTTTCTTAAAAAGAAAGGACTACACGGAGAAGGTGAAGAGGGCGTGTGTGCGGAAAAAAAAACTGGCCTTGCTAAGCCTGCTAGCATCTTCGCACACGTCCGGTGCCGCGGCTCACATGCTTATAATATTTATAATATATAATTGGTTTTTGGGGAAAGGAAATGGCGCAATATCTGTCTCATACATCGTTGGACACCTGAACCGCGCCGTAAGGGAAGGGACAAAGGAGGGAGTGAAAGAAGAAAGGAAGAAGAGGTGCCATACTGGAGGGCTACGGAATAATTTCGACCACCTGGGGATCTTTAACGTGCACTGGCATCGCACAGCACACGGACGCCTTTGCGTTTTTCCTCCATAAAAACGCAGCGGCCGCGGTCGGGTTTGACTGATAATATTTACGAATGTATTTTTCAGTCAGAACATTCAAATTACAAGGTGAGGAAAAGAGAGCATGGACAAAAAGAAACGTAAATGATACGACCAAACAGTCCAACAATATGAGAACATGAAATATAAAGAAAAAAGCGCTGACATCAAAATCAAAACTCAGCAGTCTAACCCATCCTACGCCTAAATTGCCCTGCTGCAAAAATGCATGCATGCTCTTCAATGGTTTGATGTCATGCATACAAAGGCAACCACACAAGGAAGGTTGTCACTAATGAACCCTCATATATTTGTATAGTTGCGTCACTTGTAAGCACCCAGCGATGGCGTAGCGTGCGCGAAATACCTGCTGAGAGTCATAGCCTCCCAACGGTGTATTGGCGTGAGCATTAGTTTTTAATATCATTGACTTTCCAGTTGTGCCACGCGTTCCAGGTCAGTCTGGGAATTAACGAGGACGCTAGCTTTGGCACAAGCATATTTATAGATATTTCATGCACGCGACGAACACCGCCATCCTGGAAGAGGGAAACGTGGACACTACAAGCGCGCACCAGTGCTGGAATGCTACGCCAAAAACATAAAAAGGAGTCTCCCTTTGATCAAACAAAATATTTTCGTGCTGTGTGTTTTATATAAATCGTTGTTTTCGTTCTTAGCTTCGCTGCGTTCGAAATTAGAGCCAGTTTTTAGCAACTCTGCTGTTGTTAATGCCGCACTCTTTGCGAGCTAACAACTACATGAACAAGTGCCCTTTTCATAAGGTTCTATGGCCCGCATACGAGTTTCTAGGGTGTTGCTGCAGCAATCGCTACGGCGGGCGGGGTTGCGGCGACGCGCCTTTCTTTTCAAGAGTTTTTTTTTCGCATCTCTTTCTTTCACCTTACTTTCGCCATCTGAACGCGGCAGTAGTAGTGGCCCAGTTGGAGATATAGTCGCCGACCCATTTTTCGGACTCGACGGGAGGCGAAAAATGATCCAAATAATCTAACAGTCCGAAAAATAAGCAAACTTAAAAAACATCACTTCGTTGAGAAAAACCGACTTGAAAAATCGCGAACTTCACCGGTTTGCGTGTTCTGTTTGCAAGCAATAATACTGGATTGTATTTCAGCCAGAGTCGTGCTTTTTGCCCGCTCTACCCCACGTCATCGATAATGCAGAGTGCGACGCGTCCGCAGGTCATGATGCGAGGACACAGTTTGTTTCCTTGGACAACGACGGCCGTGAAGACAAAGAAAGAAAACCTACGGCAAGACCAGAGCACCCCCGACTGCCTCCCCGCTGCGACGTCCACCCTTGAGCACCGCATCACGGGCGGCGTCGTCTAAGCCGCGGCCGGCTGCGGTGGACGCAGCTGCTGTCCTGATTTTACGCCGCGCGTGCTCCCACTCGTAGGACACTTCAGTGGATACAGAAAGCGTGCCGTTAACTCAAGTGGCAACAGTGAGGAACTAATAGCCGAGCCTACGCTATCCAGTCCGCCCGACTGGGTCCTTTTAAATTCAAGGTGGCGCCTTCCAAGGCGGCGAAGAGCCGGTTGTTCGCGACAACGATGACCGCTCGTTAGGCTGAAGAAACGAGCATTCGGTCGACAAAAAAAAAAAGCGGCCGCCGCTACAGTATTGCTGGCGTGTATTTGATTCCGAAAAATTACACTTTTCTACTCCTGTGAGTCGGAAATGTCGGTCGTGTGTACGAATGCGTCGCTGTGAGGTGCGTGACAGCTGCTCAACATTGGGCGACATATCGTGCAAGTCCGACGGACAAAGAGCGGTGAAAATTTGGCCTTAAGTGCATTTCTGCATTAAAACCGAACGAAATGCGACATATTGTTCTCGACATGCCAGGATGTCGAAAATGATCAGACAACATGAGATTTAACGCGACAGCGTTGAAAACCACGTTGCACTGAAAATCCGGCGCCGACGCTGTGAGCGATAAATAAGGTGGCGTAGGGTGACCCAGGTAGCCACCCCGAGGAAGCAACTTATGTGGGCTACATAGCTCACGTGACCTTGTGGGATCATCACAGTCTACCCACCGGATTGTGAGCAAACTATACGCTCTGCCAGGCGACAGTTAATGCTTTATGGCGAAAGGTTGCTCATGAAGCGCAACTTGGGTCGCACAAGGCCCGCCGAAGGCAGCACCAGCCATCGCAGGGCAGTGGCGCTTTAACCGATGCAACATTGCACAATGAGCAGTATGAGGACTCCTAGGGACATACGAACCCTCTCTCCTCTCTTTTGTCCCGTTCTCTGCGCTGCTTAAGCATGAACCCATACCAACTGGCTCAGTTTTCCGTTCTCACGAATGTAAAGTTGAGAATGACCAATTCCGCATATATGGTCATGAACTTGTTAACGATTAACGCTACCGCTCCATATCCATAAGGTCCCCTCCAATCTTTAATTTAATTAGGGGGTGCTTGTGCAGCGCATGCATCAGCTCTCTCATTCCCATCTATGCCAACATGACTTGCGCCGAAGCAGAATCTCATGGTATGTCCTCGTGTCGTGACCTTTACTGAATTGTGAATTGTGAATTGGCCTTAGTCCCCTAATCCCTCTTCCCTAGTGCAGGGTAGCCAACCGGAACCCCTTTCTGGTTAACATCCCTGCCTTTCCCTCCTCCTCTTTATCTATCTTGTTTCCTATGAAGAGTAGGGAAGCACTTTTAGAATATATTGCCTTGAGCACATGCTTATGAATCATAGAAGGTAACATTATGTTGAAGTTATCATTACTTTCTATAGCTTTACAGGTGGCATAGCATTCGGCAGCAAAAATAGTAATAGTCGTATAAGTTCTGGGGATTGCGAAAAGCGAATGCCTTCGCTCGGAACAAATCTTGGTCATCTCACGCCTTGCGCGCTTTCGAAAAGCGCGAGTATTGCTAGCGCAAAACAACGTCTACCATTGAAGTCACTTAATTGCGCACTTTCTACGTTGCCTTCTCTGGCCCGCCCATGGCACTGCTCCAGCCAACCCGAGATAGAGAGGAGGTCGCGTGACTACGTGACGCACGCATCTCGTGAGCTCAGGGCGTTGTTTCGAGATCGCCAAGGAGAAAGCGTGCGTCTTTTGGCACAAGATTGCAAAACTTTGTAGAGCCACAGCGCCGATGGCAATCGCGTGTCGAAATTCCAAATACTAACATGTTTAACACAAGCCTCTAATTGCGACCGAGCGCCCAACTGTAATACGTCAAAGGTTAACAATCAGAATTAGTTTGCGAGCTTACTAAAAGCATATTTTTTACTTTTTTTCTGATGTTCCCAACTACTATGCTGCACAAGCCATCTTTATCAGCAAAAAACCTGCTTTTTTTAAAACTAAAGGTGAACTTCTCTGAAACACCTGGTTTGTTCAGTCTGGTGGTGTCGCTGCCTGTGCGAGATGCGCGAAGTGGTTCACGCATGTGGTCTCGTTGACAGCCCCCGTGGAATGTGCTAATATGGGATGTGTATTCGGGCAGCGATAAATTCCTGCGCCCTTCGCTCTCTGTTTCTATCGCCGGCCTGACCCACACGAGAAATGCGCAATAACTGAGAGAGGATGGCGCTCCCGTGCGCGCATATCAAAGTGTTGCGCAGAGCGCGAAAATTTCAGGAATCAGTGTGTCGCCAATTGGCAACACTGATAATTTGGCCAATTTCACGCAGCTACTCAGAGTTGTGCGAAAGACAAAACGGAAAGAATGCAATGAACTGGAAGGCCTCGCGAGAGTAAGCAATTTGTACTGAGTTAGCAGTATAGTCTTCTATAACACAATGAGGAGGCGATCGTTGTTAAACGCGAAATGTGCAGCCCATATTGCTAACGGATATCACCTGGGAATTTTTTTTGTGTGCAGGAAATGTGCTCCTATCTTTCCTGTAACACATATAAGAAAATCAGGGAAGATGATTTGCTTAACGATAGCTGGAAGTCGAACATTAGCGTCCCCATCTTCTTCACACAGCTTTCTCATTGTGAAGCCAAAGATTTTCACCCAAAGGGCTGGCTCTTAAGAACATTTTAGCTTCAATCTTTGCATTTGGCCAATTCGCGACGCTAAGCTGTCAAGGATTAATTTTTATTTTTCTCTACTGACTGTTGAATGATGGAATAACTGCGATGGTTGTCTGCGTTCACTGCCGAATAATCAGTTTTAGAAAGAATTGCCTAATCATGTCGCCTAATGTTGCTGCTGTATCAAACGCCCTGTACCCACCCGTGCTACGTCTGTAGCGAAAGGGACGGCAGTTGCGCAAACAAGTAAAAAAATAGTACGGTTCCTCTTACTATTAATAAAAATAGTAATTGCCTGTGGTGCTTGTGCACTTTTTTACTGGGTAGCCCTAGCACTCAGAAAGTCCTTAATGCAAGTGCCGCTGTAAAAAAAAGGAAGTTATTATTTATGTTCTATTTATTTAGTACAATACCCTCAGGGCTCGCCGAGCGTTATAGAGGGGGTGGGTGAAAAAAAAGTTCATATAAAAAGTACAGGCAAAAGGCAAAAAAAATCAAAAATCATGATGCAGATGCTTGTTCGATGACATACGTGGTGATAAATGGCTTGAAGGATGACGCGTCTTTAATGCTAGCGATATGGGGTGGAAGGTGGTTCGTCTCAGTGCTAGTCTTCGGTAAGAAAGAATTAAAAAGCGCATCCGTTTTACAAGTAGGGCTGACAACTTTATGCGGATGATCAACACGCGATGACACGTATGATGGTATGAAAGAAAATTCCTGGTTTAGTGCCTCGTTATGAAAGAAAATGACGTGGAAAAGACAGAGGCGTGAAATATTTCTGCGAACTGCGAGATTAGTCAGACCAAGTTTAGATTTCATTAAAGAAACTGTAGCCACTCAAGAATAATTGGAAAGGATGAAGCGAGCTGACTGATTCTGAGCAGATTCTATAGCATCGATTAAAGTCAGTTCTGCGGGGTCCCATATTGATGATGCTCATTCTAGTTTTGGCTGTATTAGTGTTTGATATAAAAGTAACTTCAAATTAGATTGCGCCTGGGAGAAGTTTCTGCGTATGTAGCCAAGGGCACGGATTGCATTGTTAATAACATATTCTATGTGCATGCGCTAGGATAAGTTTAGTGATGTTAACACCCATGTATTTATAAGATGAAACGTTCTCTAATGAAATTCCAATAATCTTGTAATCAAACGTTTTAGACGGGTTAGATTGGCGTGAGATGGACATAACTTTGCACTTTGGTGGATTGAGAACCATAGAGCGTCGCTGACGTAAAATTAAGACGTTATCGAGATCGGACAGCAGGAGGGAATTGTCGTTAACGTTACGTATTGCACGAAAAAGAACACAGCCACCAGAGAAATGCTTAAGAGAAGAGCTAGTTAATGCCAGTCGGAAGGTCATTGATATATATCAAAAAGAGTAAAGGACCGAGAGCACAGCCTTGGGGAACACCAGATGTTACAGCACATGGGGATGACAGAGAGTCGTTAGCTGATACAAACTAGGTGCGGTTAATCAAGAAACTTTAAATAAATTTATGAAGATTACGGTCAATATTCAGGGAACTCATTTTAAGAAGGAGTAACTGATGCGATACCTCATCGAAAGCCTTTACGAAATGAAGAAAGATGCAGTCGGCTAGTAAACCACAATCTAAAGATGACGCTAAGATATTAGTGAAAGATAAGAGTTGAGTTACGCAAGCAAAATATTTCCGGAACCAGTGCTGACAGCAGCTTAAGAAACAGTTACTTTCCAAAAAAGAAGCTAGGTTAAAATATATATTGTGCTCTAGAAATTTACAAAGAATGCTTCTTAATGAAATTGGTCTGTAATTAAGGGGAGAATTCGGATTACCTTGCTTGAAGAGTGGAACCATCCTCGCTACCTTCCAGTCAGCTGGCATTGTGGCGTGTTCGACAGACTGGGTGAAAAGGTGCGCTAAATATAAGCTGGAATATACAGAAGTGTTCTTCAAAAACTTCGAATTAATGTTGTCGACACCGCAACTGGATGATAACTTGAGGCTCTGGATTAACGTCACAATGCCAGCAAAATCGATGAAAATTGGGTCCATCGGAAAGAAATCGTACTTAAGCACTTCTGGAGCGACATCGAAAGAACAATAAGAAAACGATTTTGCAAAGGAAAGGCTTAAGGCAGTACAACATTCTTCACTTGCCATTGTATTCCCAGCACTATCAGAAAGTTGAATGACTGTTTGTTTTTTGAGCCTAAATGTTCCAGAACTTAGAATGATTAGTAGAAAGGAGTGATGACAGTCCATTATTTAAGAACACGCGGTTGGCTTCTTTGATAGCTAGTCGGTAAGTTCGGAGAACATCACTGTATGCTGACCAACGTTCCGCAGTGTTTGCACGTTTTGCGAGGCGAAAGGAGCGCTTCTCCTTATTCAGAAGTCGCTTTATGGCGACGGTGAACGATGGTGGACTACGGTGATCGGAATTTTTTTTTAATTCATCGCATTGGGACGTACTTATCGACTAGCGACGAGACTGTATTCTTAAATAAAGCCCAATTTTGGTCAACGATTCTCTCCAAGAAGGTAGGCATTCAGTTATCTAAGAAGAGTGCTAGTCCACTGTAAATTGATCTGCAGTCACTTCTGGAATAGTCTCTAATTGTCATGATACAACTGACTTTCTTAGTAGTAAGTGCCGTTATTTCGAAGCGAATAAGACAATGATCTCTCAAACCGCACATGTAGGTTACACGATGCAGAAGATCAGGAGCAGGGGTAAAAATTAAGTGCAACAAGTTAGGTGTACCAGAACCAAACCTTGTAGGCTCTGAAACAAGCAGAGTAAGGTTAAACTGCATGCATATGTTCTAAAAGGATTGGCTGACTGCGGAAGTATCTCTGACAGTTAAAAAAAGACCGGACCAATCTACTTAGGGAAAATTAAAATCACCTAACAGAAATAAAGGCAGTGAAGGGAATTGTGTAACCAAAATATTCAATACATCGTGTATGCCATCACAAAGAGATGGTGCCTCGTTCGGCGGCCTATAGCACACAAAGAAAAATGCATTTTGGTAGTGACGGCTTATGCGAACACAAAGCATTTGAAGGGCAGTGGAGACAATGGCGATGTCTCATACTAGGTAATCGGCAACGGCAATCAGTACATCACCTCCGTGTTTTGCAGTGCTAACTTGGCGGTAGATAGTGTAATTTTTTCCACAGTCAAGCAATTCTTTATTGCTTATGCCGTTTGAAAGCCAAGTCTTCGTTAACACTACCACATCGGCAGCGCATGCATCAATTACAGACAATAGATAATGGCGTTTGTTGACAATGCTCCGGATGTTTGCGAAGAGAAACGGCAGTTTTGACGGAAGACATTAGGAGCACATTTTTGGGTTAGGATGAAGATGTATCTGCGTCGGTGCGGGTAGTGCCAGACTAAGAGCCGGCTGGACTGCTGTTACTGAAAGGCCCTATTTCGCTCACGGTGTCCGCTGAGTAAACATAACATTTATTGCCGATATGAAGCTAGTTATACCGTACTGAAAATTTTTTGCCGCTTTGAGTACTAAAATAGAAAAAGCTATTTTCTCATTTCGGTTGTCGCTTTGCAACAATCTTCACTCACGGCTACCTTGAAAGCTTTTAACTTGTTTTTTTTAGGCAAGAATAGTCTGCCTAAGTTTAAATGACACAGCTTTAACAATAATGGCGCGGCATTTGTGGGGGACAAAGTGGCCGAGTCTATGGGCTCGAGATATGCGTTCACCGCTCTCGTCAAAACCGAAGTTAAACTCGGTATTTAATACGGGGCAGATTTTTTGCTCAGATTCGGCCCATGTCTCTTGACAATTATCGTCGATACCGTGGAATATTAAGTTCTCTGGGCGTGAACGATCTTCAAATTAATTCATTCTCTGATCAACTGCTACGACATGAGCAACTCTTTCAACCTGCGGGTCCTCAGATCTGCGAATACTGTTTTCCACTGCAGTATTATCCATTTTATCGTGTAAAGATTTTATTAGTGAGACTAATTCACTTTAACGCTGAGAAGACTGCTCCTTAGAGGGTCCGGGATTAAACTCAACGTCACCGTACATTATCAAAAACTTCGCGACGTGAACGCAATCACAAGTCAAAGCGAGCAACACTTGTGGGCTTGGAAGTACTAGCAAAAAAAATTATCAGATTTTTGCAAAATAGTTCAGCAGCTGAACCTACCTGCACTAAGAAACGAAACAGCCTTTGATGCACGTTCGCTGTGTCCGTACTTCCATGCCCAATAAGAGGATTCCAGGGGCGCCGACTTCATAAGTAGTGTGCCGGAGATGCTGCATCAGTCGATGCCGATGTCTTGTCGAAGGTGGGCTGCGGTAAGTAGTCTTCAAAAAGGGGTCCGTTCCCTCGCAGCGAAGCTGTTCGGCTGGCGGTTAATCCAAAAGCATGAGGCTCTCATGCGGGGTCGGCAGCAATGGACGCAATTGCACTGTTGTGGCGCCGAGAGGATGATTCCATGGGGCAAGCAGGATCAAGATCTGCACCAAGAAGCGAATTCGGGTTTGATGCATGTTCTCTATTGCCGCACTTCCATGCCCACTAAGGTATACATCCACAGATGTGCTTCTTTAAAAGAATTTATGTATTTATTTCTTTATTTAAAGACCCTAAAGGGGCGTAAAAGGCGACAATTTATAATTTATACATACGTTAGTTAACAAATGTAATAAACAACTATACATACAAATGCAAAGTACACAGCACTGCATTCGCAAAGGGATACATAGGATGAGTGCACAGCACAAAAATCTTAAAATGACAATAGTGAAAACAATATTCCGGTGAGCTTAGCAACCAAGGTGCTCTGAAAGTTTGGTTTGGAAATGGGATAGATCAGTTTCAGTAACTATGTTAGTCGGTAACGAGTTCGTCTCCCATAGATAATAGTAACGGTGAGTTTTGATATTTTAGCGTTCGTGCGAAGATGTGTTTTACTCTGCGGGAATGATCAGTGCGGGGTGAGATGTTATGGGCAGAAGCAACGCGATAAGCTATAAATGGGGAGTAAGTGTAGTACAAAGAACGAACGAATAAAAAACAAGAGAACTTGCGTCGAATGATAAGTTCGGGAATATTGAGAGTTTGCTTCAGTAATGCCACACTTTGATACGATCAGTATGCCGAAAAGATTATCCTGGCAGCTTTATTTTCGACGGACTCAAGACGGTTAATTAAAGAAATGGTGCTGGAATTCCATGTTATAGAAGCATATTCGAAAGCTGACCTTATGAAAGTTGTGTAAGCCTGAAGCTTTGTCTCGGTGTTGGCAAGATATAAACGATGTTTAATGAGTCCCAGTTTCTCAAATGCTTTGCTAGTGGTGTCATTTATGTCGGCGTTACAGCTAAAGCTAGCCCAGAAGTAGCCACCGAGGAACTTAAAAATATCTGTTCTGTCAACTGATTTGTCATAAATTGTGTACACAATTGAAGGCGTATACGTGCGCGTGGAAAAGGTCATAAGCTTTGTTTTTCTTTCTAAATATTAATCTCCATCTGCAATAGCTGACACCGCTCATTTAGGTGCATTGAGTTGGCCTGTAGAATAACTGCGTCAATGGGGGAAACTATCTATCTATAAATTACGCAATCGTCAGCGAAGAGTCCTACGTTAGATCATATGTTAGATGGCATGTCACTGATATAAATTAAAAATATTAAAGACCGTAAGACAGATCTCTATGGAGCTCCCGATATGACTCGTGAACTCCTAGATGAATTCTCTAGTTTTGACTCGTTGGGAGCGATTGCTTAAGAATACTTCGATTCAACGGGTGATGTCGCGGTGCAGTAGGAGGCTCTTAACTTTCTTCATTAATCTTTTATGGGGAGCGTGATCAAAAGCGTTTGAAAAATCTATGACTATGGCGTTATTATATATTAATTCGTTTATCGATTCATGAATGTCTGTTATGCGCTCGAATAAGTGCGTTTGATAACACTTCTTTTGCCTACATCCATGCTGATTCGCAATATGCAGCCTATTATCGTTTAGATGGGTCATTATGTGCGAATAAAGTTTATGTTTAAGCAGCTTGCAACAAATCTGCGTTAGTGATACGCGGCGATAATTTTCCAGAGACGTGCTGTCACCGGATTCAAAAACATGGCTCAGGTTCGATGTTTTCCAGTCATCGGGAAGGCACCCTGTATCTAAAGGCTGCTGAAATATGAAAGTTCGTGGGGTAGCCGACACGTGTCGGGTAAGTTTTAGAAGTTGAGTGTTGACACTGTTTGGCATAGCGATGTCACGGCATAGCATTGTCAGCGGAGTAGTACATCAGAATGTAGCTAAGATGTGCTAACTAGCAGGCTGATTAACTAATATTGAATATTTAATTTTTAACTATTACCTTTAGGCTCTTTAACTTTTGAGGAATATAGCCCACCGCAAGTAATATATATATATATATTAGCTTTTACAATTTTGAAAATGCGGTTACCCTCGACGTAGTGTACCAAGAAATTTTGGATACATCGCGCCAAAATGCATGCTCAGGAGAGCAAGCTGCCGGGCTAGTGTGATGCATGTTGTAAACTCGGAAGCGCAAAAAACCGGACGACGGACAGAGTAAGGGAACACAAAAAACAGGTTAACGAGCGCTAATACCAACTGTTTATTCATGCTGAGGTACAGAAGTTATATAGGAACAGAATTGTCGAGCATGCGCGTGGAAAAGGCACACAAACCGCACAATCACAAAAACCGCACATCAGACATGCGCACAAGTTAATCAAAAAAAGAATCTAAAAAAGGCACATTCCGATAAACAAACGTGTACTGACGTGTCACTGACACAACGATCGGACAGCTTTCGGATATAATAAGCCTCTAGAACGAGCCTAGCCTTATCATTGCCGCTCTTGCCTAGAACCGTGGTTTTCTCCAACCTTGCCCTACACGTGCACGAAGCAATGTGACGCACGATATTAGCACTAGTGTCTTTGTTTCTATGTTTTTGGCATGCTCCCGTAGCCGGTCATTAATACAGCGGCCAGTTTGGCCAACGTATGAAGCCCCACATGAGAGGGGAATGCAGTACACCACTCCTATTGCACATTTGGTGTAGGCGATCCCATGCTTTTGTTGCAGCCCCTGCCGGCACAACCCATGATGCGGGGGCATAGCTTAGATAGCTTATTGGGTGCTGAGAACACCAAAGGCACACGGTGCCTGCCAGCCACTTTTTTTAGGTTGTGCGTGAGTTGGTGTACGTAAGGGACCACCACCGGCGTCGAAGAAGGGGGCTCAGACCTTTTTTGGGCGCCTTTGTGCTTCTGCAGGAGGGTTTCAGCACAGCTGAAATGACCGGGCCAGGGAAGCCTGCAGATAGAAGTCGCGCAACCTGATCATTGACACTCTGTTGCATTTTATGAGGGCAAGATTTTTGACGCGCAGACTCCAGGCAAAGCGACGCAATACCTCGTTTAACCACCTTGGAATGAGCCGAGTCGTAGCTGAGGAGCTCTTTGTTGGCTCGGGGGGAGTACATCCAGCAAATATGGTCTCGGCAGAACATAAGCTTGAGGTCTAAAAAACGCAACGCCTGACTTTCAGGTAGTTCATGGGTAAAAGCTAGACATTTCCCAAGTCGATTAAAAGTATTTAAAACCAATGAAACAATATGGTCAAGGGATGTAGAGTTCCCTGGTCTTAAAATAATTAAAAAGTCATCAGCATATCTAAAGACTAAAAACTGGCCCCCCTTGAAAAGTCTGTGCAAGAAGGCGGTCAATTGAAGATAAAAATATGTCACATAAAATCGGAGCTACACACGAGCCTATACAGATACCTTTACGCTGCAGAAAAAACTGGTTGTCATGAGAGATAAAAGTTACCTGCAATTTACCTGCAAGTTACCTAGAATTTCGGTAGATAATTTTTTAAGATAACTAGAATACTACTTGCAGGTAACTTTTATCTCTCATGACAACCAGTTTTTTCTGCAGCGTAAAGGTATCTGTATAGGCTCGTGTGTAGCTCCGATTTTATGTGACATATTTTTATCTTCAATTGACCGCCTTCTTGCACAGACTTTTCAAGGGGGGCCAGTTTTTAAAGTTTTTAGATATGTTGATGACTTTTTAATTATTTTAAGACCAGGGAACTCTACATCCCTTGACCATATTGTTTCATTGGTTTTAAATACTTTTAATCGACTTGGGAAAGGTCTAGCTTTTACCCATGAACTACCTGAAAGTCAGGCGTTGCGTTTTTTAGACCTCAAGCTTATGTTCTGCCGAGACCATATTTGCTGGATGTACTCCCCCCGCCAACAAAGAGCTCCTCAGCTACGACTCGGCTCATTCCAAGGTGGTTAAACGAGGTATTGCGTCGCTTTGCCTGGAGTCTGCGCTTCAAAAATCTTGCCCTCATAAAATGCAACAGAGTGTCAATGATCAGGTTGAGCGAGTTCTATCTGCAGGCTTCCCTGGCCCGGTCATTTCAGCTGTTGCTGAAACCCTCCTGCAGAAGCACAAAAGGCGCCCAAAAAAGGTCTGAGCCCCCTTCTTCGACGCCGGTGGTGGTCTCTTACGTACACCAACTCACGCACAACCTAAAAAAAGTGGCTGACAGGCACCGTGTGCCTTTGGTGTTCTCAGCACCCAATAAGCTATCTAAGCTATGCCCCCGCATCATGGGTTGTGCCGGCAGGGGCTGCAACAAAAAGCATGGGATCGCCTACACCAAATGTGCAATAGGAGTGGTTGTACTGCATTCCCCTCTCATGTGGGGCTTCATACGTTGGCCAAACTAGCCGCTGTATTAATGCCCGGCTACGGGAGCATGCCAAAAACATAGAAAACAAAGACACTAGTGCTAATATCGTGCGTCACATTGCTTCGTGCACGTGTAGGGCAAGGTTGGAGAAAACCACGGTTCTAGGCAAGAGCGGCAATGATAAGGCTAGGCTCGTTTTAGAGGCTTATTATATCCGAAAGCTGTCCGATCGTTGTGTCAGTGACACGTCAGTACACGTTTATTTATCGGAATGTGCCTTTTTAGATTCTTTTTTTGATTAACTTGTGCGCATGTCTGATGTGCGGTTTGTGTGATTGTGCGGTTTGTGTGCCTTTTCCACGGGCATGCTCGACAATTCTGTTCCTATATAACTTCTGTACCTCAGCATGAATAAACAGTTGGTAGTAGCGCTCGTGAACCTTTTTTTGTGTTCCCTTACTCTGTCCGTCGTCCGTTTTTTTGCGCTTCCAAGTTTACAAAATGCATGCTCTTTAGAGAAGCTTGCAGGCAAAGCAACCTCTTCAGTGCATGTAAGTCGTCTAAATAGCCAAAATTTGCTGGCCCACAACGCTAGGGTAACCGCGCGTTGGAAATTCTAAAACATATGATTATTAATTACGGTGGTCGACAGGGCTCTTAAAAATTAAGGAGCCTAACGGTAATAGTTAAAAAGTTAACGAATCAACATTAGTCAACCAGCCTGCTATAGTTAGCGTGTCTGAGCTGTATTGTGATGTACTACACCGCTGGAAAAGCTATGCTGGAAAAAGTGCTCTTAAAACTCCAAAACCCTATTTTGAGAAATTGTGTAAAGTCGTAGGTGAAACACCCCGAGTAATGAATTTATTCTCATAAGGATGTATTCTGAAAAACAACTAGCCTCTCAATTTTAATATAGGACATTTTTGTCGGAACACCATATCCTGAGGTGATTTCGGCCTTCGGTTTGTTTGCGCGGGCCATCATAAGCGTTCGCGCTTCAGTGCTGGGCACAAAAAAAATCTAGTCCCCCCCCCCCCCCCCCCCCCCCCCCCCCCCCTCTACCTTTTCCGGTAGGAAGGGGTTCTTCCCCGCAAGCCACGGTGCCCGCGCCCTGCTAGCAGGCGGCGCGACGTTAGCTATCGGCGGTGAAACGAGCTGTCGGTCTTCCGACGGCATTCCGCTGGCCTGAGCGCAGATGATTTATCTCCGGCATTAAGCTCTCTTTGTCTTGGCTGCAGCCGCTCTGTAAATGGCGCCGATAGCGGCTGCGCATGCAACGAGGTCGGCGACGCGCGCGTTGGCTCGAAAAGAACGACAGCGTGCGGGTAGAGCCCGCATTCAGCGAGAGTTCCGGGGAAGCATTATGAGAACGGCCTACGTACCCGGGACGCGCGAACCATGGATTGCGCGCTGCCGTTATGACAGTGCACGGGCTGCGCGAATGTCGCGCTCCCATACTGTTTCAGCGTGAGTCGGCAGTAAACAAACGGTGCGTGCTAATTCCAAGCGTCCGGCAAGAGGTGCAGGGATGGCGTTGCCCCCCTTGGAGGTCTACCGCCTTTGGTGAAAGTAACCACACAACGGGGTTTGTTTCTTAACCATGCGGTTGAGCAGTTACAGCACCCCTTAAGCCGCGAATCTGTGTATGGTGAGGGCAACCCTTGGCCTGACCTTTCCTGTTGTTTTGGTGTTTAGGGGTGCCGTAAATGGTTCCTGTACGGCTGGCGACAAATCCTGCGGCCTGCTTATTTTTGTCAGAGAGGGCAGCCAGGAGTAAGAAGCCGAGAGAATAGCTGCACGTCACTAAAGTTGAAGCCCGCCACCGCATTAATGTTAGAACTCGTTTTTGCTGTTTCCCCGTTAACGAAGTGAAGATCACTTTCGTGCTTTTTTAAATTTCGTTTCCCCCTATACAGCGTTTATTTATTAACGCTGCATGCATGGGACAGCGGTATTAGTTATGCACGGCAAGTATATTAAACACGTCACAACCTAGCTGAGCTAGCATAAATAAAATCACAAGATTGGCGCCGAATGTGCATGTGACAGAAATCGACTTCTTTAGCCCTCTAACAAGAAGGCGGCTATAATTGCAGCAAGACTGCTGCTGAAACCATGATGTGGAAACAGACTTCCCTTGTGGAAGCACGGCAGAGCGGTTTCCGAACAGCCGGCCTCGCAGCCTGATGCTGCGGTTATTCTGTTTGTCCGCACATAGCTGCACAGCACGTCCGTGGTGAGAATGCGTCCCCCCCCACTGGCGCCTGTGGAAACAGTACGTAGTTTAACGGCGTCTCTTACAGCGCCTTACTGAGCGGTATGCCACGCCTGCCTCCGTGGTTTTGTGTGCAAAAGCAGCCTTTTCTCACAAAGCGCGCGCGATCAAGTCTGGACAGAGAGTTTGAATCAGCCAATCAATTATTTAACAAATCAACGAATGAATCAATGTGTCTTTTATAAGCTTCTTAACACAATAACATTTGCCAAACAGTTCTCGGACCCATAGCCAGGGCTAGCTCTGGGTCCAGCACTTAAAAGCGCGCAGATACAGGCAATATTCACGGAAGGAAGAAGTGCCGTCCTGCATATCGAGAAATGATTGGCACAAATACAAATAACACATACGCTTTTTCAGAAATACAGATACCGCCATACAATTCGCCAACGGCAGAGTGGTATAAAGCGCTCACTGAGCTAGTGCACAGCATAATGACGCTGCGAGATGCAGTAGATCACGAACTCTATGTCGTACTTTGAGAAAATTCCCTCCTAGTACAAGTGTGCAGAAAAAGAAATAATTTAGGAAAGGGAGGGCACTTTGCACCCATGCTAACGTTGCATTGGGATGCGTGTACAAGTTATTTAATAGCAGAAATCTATCAAGGGGTACGCCGAAAGAGGGAAGTACTCCGTATATTGTTTGGTGTTTATGTAGAAACATTTTTTTATACCTCATTATTTAAGTTTATTTCTGTCTGTACAATACAATGCAGTGTACATGAATTTTATATTCCGCAAAAATGGTTGTGTTCATTTAATATACCTCGGCATGTTTATTCCCCGAGTCTCCCTCCAGGCATTGTTTATACCTCTACCAAGGAGGTATACGGAGGATTAAGGGATTAATCCACCAAGGAGGATTAAGGGATGCAAGACGCACGGAGAAGAAAATCCAGCGCAGAATTTAAATCTTGCAGGCTGACCTCTGGAGGGCACTCTGTGAATCAAAGGATCCTGGAAAGCCTCTCTCACGCATCTAGAGTGGGGTGCGTGGTTTACGAACATCTCAGCAGCTCCAACCATTCAAGTCTCTCGCACTTCACCAAAGACGTAGCGAAGCGGAGATTGGTGGAGATTTTTGCGCAAGAATAGCAGGTCCCAGGAACCTATCCACAGCTCTGAATTTCTGCGAAGTGCCTAGATTTATGGATTCGCGAATGGACCTTCTTTTCTTCATGGAAGAACTAGACGCCACCATGGCCGGTTGCAGACGGTGTTCATCGCCGGGGACCGATGGAGTAACACACTCTGCACTTGCAAACCTTGGTCAGGAAGCTCAACGTGTTCTTTTAGACCACTTCAACTCATCATGGTGTGCGGGTACAGTTCCAGACGCGTGGAAATCAAGTCGTCTGGTTCCAGTCCTTAAATCCAGAAAATCGCCGCTTGACCTAGCTTCGTACCGTCCAATCGCACTGGCTATTTGCGTGGGCAGACTGATAGAAAGGATGGTACTTACGCGAATTGAGTGGTGTCTGGAGCGCTAACAAATATACCCAGATGTAATGTCCGGGTTTCGGCGTGGACGCTCTTCTACTGATAGCGTGATTGACCTGGTGTCATCAGTTCATCACCAGAAGCATCTGAAACGCTTGATGGCTGCGTTGTTGCTGGATGTTAAAGGGGCGTATGGTAACGTCAGTCATCAAGCTATTTTGGACTCTCTGGAAGCTTCAGAACTTGGTGGTCGCATGTTCTGCTGGATACGCAGTTATCTATCCAACAGATCACTATTTATGCAGACTGAGGATGAACCATCATCTCATTACACTTCCTTTGGTGGAGCACTTAGCCCAGCTCTTTTCAATCTTTCTCTTGTCGGCCTTATAGATGTACTACAACAATCGGCGAGAGTCTCATCCTATGTAGACGATACTTGTATCTGGGCATCAGGAGTTACGCGACCACAAGTTCGAGCAAGGCTTCAAAAGGTGGCAAGCAATCTTGCGGCCTACCTCCGCCTGCAAGGCCTGGAGATTTCTATTGAAAAATGTTCCCTTGTTGCCTTTTCACGCAAGAGCATGTCTAAATACCCCGTACGCATAAATGGGTCAACAATACCCTACGAAAGCAGCCATCGCTTTCTTGGAGTAATCATCGATCGTAATCTAACGTGGAACCCATATGTCTCGTACATAAAAAAGCAACTGACATAAATCGTTCACGTTCTCTCTTTTCTCGGAGGGATGTCGTGGGAAGCGTCAGTGCGGTCGATGCTCCAGCTGTACACCATATTATTGGTGCGATTCCTTCTGTACAGTCTCCCTGCACTAGGAAATTTGAGGAAAACGAACAAACGGTGTCTGCAAAGTGTTCAGGCTCGATCTCTGCGGACGTGCCTAGGAATGCCAAAATGCGGGCCTAAAGCCGCAGCAGTACTCATCGCTCAGGAGAATCCAGTGACTGCCTATGTCACAATCGAAGCCTTGAGAGCGCATTGTCACCTCTCGCATTCCCGCACACCATCTTGCCAGTCTTCCTGCTAACCGGCCGAGCGCATCGTTCGCAAAAATTATTGATGCTCATCGCGACTTCCTACCAACCCAATTTGCACCAGCCTCGAAACATTCTCCATTATGGAGTCTGCACAAACCTCGTGTGGTTCTTCGCATACCCGGCATCAAAAAGAAGGCTGATTTATCGGCAGCAGCACTAAAACAGACCACTCTAGAATATTTGCATGAGAAACACGGACACCGACTGCACGTATACACCGATGGCTCAGTGACCCCTTACAGTTCCTCGGGCTCCATTGTCATCCCCGTAAGGACCATGGTTAAGCAAGTGAAAATATCACACCGGACTTCATCGACTGGTGCAGAACTTACTGCTATTTGTGTCACCATTGAGCATAACAGTGAAGACACACCCAAGCAACGGTCTGTTTTCACGAATTCAAAGGCAGCCCTCCAAGCCTTACAATCTCCTCTTCGTCATTGGTCCCATGAACGACTTGTCGCCGAAATCCGAGAGCTCCACCACACAGCCATCAAAAAAGGGCACGATATTGTTTACCAATGGCTGCTAGGACACAGCGGCATCGCAGGCAACCACCGCCCGGACGAGGCCGCGCGAACTGCTCACCACGACGGCGATTGTCTGGCCATCCCCATCCCGAGAGCTGACGCAGCGGTTAGGCTTAGACCACTGGCGCGAGACATCACGCTGACTGCGTGGAATTCAGACCAATTCTCGCATTCGCGTTTAAAAACCTTAGACCCAGATCTGAAGCTCCGGCTTCCGTCCGGCCTACCACGACGTGAAGTAACTTTGTTGTGTCGCCTTTGGCTTGGTGTAGATTTAACCAAGCACTACTCCTTAATACGTATGGCTGATAGCCATGCATGTGCCATCTGCGGGTGTGATGAGACAATAGCCCACATTCTTTGTGAATGCCCTACCTACTGCGCCAAAAGGCAGTCTCCCTGCCGTGCACTGCAGAGTCTAGATCCGCGCACACTCTGCAGAAGTTATCTTTTGTAACCCCTTGCTGCATTGCCGTGCTGGGCAATGCAAATAAATAAGAAAAGTAAATTATCTTACTTTGAAGCGACGGAGACAAAGTTGTTGTATGGTGCCTGTTTTTTATGTCAAATAGCAAGCGTAAACCTTCACTCTCCAGGACTTAATACACGAATTAATGAGAGGAAATACCAGCACATAGGAAAACGTCTCGTATAGAGAAGCGTCAAGCCATGACGTCAGGGAGATGCGGCGGCGGTGGCCTCTTCAGTGACATTCGTTGCGTAGGCGAAACGCGGGACCGTCCGCGTTTGGTGTGCCACTTTTGCTTGTTTTTTAACATAATTCGCTGCATGCCAATAATGTATGGCGCGTTTGGTTCAGCCGCAAGGCAGAAGAAAGCAAGCGGCTTAAGTTTCCACAAGCTTATTGCGGTCAGAAAGGAGCGAACCGATCGGCTAGGCGATAGGCGACCGATCGATAGGCGACCGATCGGCTTAAAGGCTAGAAATGCATTACTGCATCGAAATCTGATCAGTTAGTTTGCGTCTCTTAATCCGCACGCTTGCCTTGCGGTCACGCAGCTTACAAAGCCAGAATCAATGCCCGCAACTTGTCGCATTATTTTGTGCTCTCAGTATCGTAAGTTGAACGCTGGAGGGTTGCTTTTTTATGCCAGTATCCGGGCTGCGTGCCGAGCACCTCTTCGCGCAAACAAAAAGAAAGACAAAACAGCTGCTGCCAGTCACCTTCAGTGTTCACAGCGAGCCGCTAAGCGCAACTTTTGAAGCCGCACCGGACTGGGCATAGTCGTATGCCCGACGCGTAGTTATTTCTCTTTTCTCAATTACGCGAGCTTCAAGAAGTGCGTACTTTCAACCCCGGTCGATTAAACGTTGTTAGGATCTCGACAAATTCATGCAGTGTTATTTCCCAGATTATCTGAGTTTTCCCTTTTCAGGTCGATCAGAAGCTGGCGAACAAGCAAATACCACACCAAAAGCCACTCTGACAGAGCCGAAGGGGCGCACTTGGATGCAAATTTTAATATAAGAGGCAGAATGACTTACTCAGCTTAGCAGAGTGAATGTAATTTTTTTTTTGCGAATAGTAGAGAACGTCTATGTATGTACTTGTGCAGCTTTCCCAAAGCTAAGAGAGCAAAATGAGAGCATTCTGGCGGATATTATCAGTGGAGCTAGACCTCGGCTCATACCGCAAATGTCTGTTTAATCAATCAGAATAAAGTTTTTAAGTTCGCGGATTTCTCGAAGGCATTTGACCTTGTTAGCCACAATATGTTGCTTGAAGCGCTTCAACAATATGGCACAAGTGTACTGCCTCTTCAGTTGTTTCACTCGTACGTCTCATAGAAAACAAGTTTTCCAGATATATAACGACACATCTTAAGGTGATTAAGCGACTGGTTTTCGCAGTCCAAAGGCGGAGCATAATAGGGCTGTTGCTCATCTATACATACCTAAATCGCGTTGTTATTACCGTATCTGCAAAATGCGTCATAAATATTGACGATGTCAGCCACTTCTTTTCCGGGATCCGACTAGCAAAAGATATCATTTTTGCGCAATACAACCCTGAAATGTTTGCATGAGTGCTATAGAATAAATATTATGCGAATTAATTAAAAAATTTATAATAATTCGGACAAAATATAACCCTGTTTCTTCAACTACCATGCAGTGGAAATTGTAAGCCATTTTATATGTCTCGGGGTATAGTATTCTGTTCCATTATGTCGCGGAATGATCACGTGGTTTACAGTACAGAAGAGCGTGTTGTCGGGCAACTTGGCTTTGCATGATAGAAATCAAGTGGGCGCAAAACTTGTACAAGGACCGAGAAGAAACACATACGACGACTGACAAGCGCTACTGCCAACTGTTTAATGGGGTTGGACGCACGGAATATGAACAAAAAAAAAACAGCATGCGCAAATACAGTGGAGGCACACATGTCATACAACCGCGTTTCGATTATGGCAAAAAAGAATTAAGATAAGCACATTCAGCGGTATAAACCTGCAAAGAAGCGCCATTCGCACTGCGATCAGATAACCTTTCAATATGGAAGGCCTCCAGCACAAGCATAGCTTTTACATTGGCACTCCTACCTGGAATCTTAGTGTTCTCAAATCTAGCCCTACACGTGCTTACACAGCAAGATATATGCCGTACAAGATTTGAGGTTATTTTCTAAGTTTTTCTCATCCTCCCGTAGCCGGTCAATAATACAAAGTTTGGACTATATAACAAGACCCGCAAGAAAGGGGTAAGCTGTACACAACTCCTGTAGCGTATTTAAGAGATGCCATGTCTCTTTTTACAGCTACCCTCATAAAGGCCAGAAATGCGGCGAAAAAGCTCGAATAGCTTGTTGGGGGTTGAGAAGACTGAAGGTACGTGGTTCCTGCCGGCCACCTTGCTGATGTTGTGCGACAGTCGGTGCACATATGGGACAACCACCGGCTTTGAAGACGAGAGATCGGGTCTCCTGTTTTGAGGGCCTTTTTGTTTCTGCAGGAGGGTTTCAGCAACAGCAGAAATAACCGGACCAGGAAGCCTACCGCCAAGACGCGGGAGACCTCATTGTTGAGACTCTCCTGCATGCTATGAAGGCACGACTTCAGTAGGGCAGACTTCAGGCAGAGGGACGCAATGGCTCTTTCCAAAAGCATGGAGTGTGAAGAGTCGTATCTCAACAACTCGTTGTTGGCGCGGGGGGAGTACAACCGGCGGCAAAATAAGTCTTGAAATGCGACAGGCGGCCAGAAAAGATAAAATTGCATCGCCGCGCCGTTTTGAGGTTGCATTTCTCGGGTCGAGACATCGCAGTGCGCGTCCTTTCATGCTCGCAGCCGTATCTTTTGTCTCGCCTGCAGTGGACTAGCTGATTGCATGCAGCGTTTGGCTGTAGGGATCGCTTTCTTTATGCACTACGTCACGCTCACAATTCGGCGGGCGCACACCGAACTTCGAGGGTCACGGTGTGAACAAAGAAAGCGACGCCTAATGCCAAAAGCTGCATGCAATCAGCTAGACCACTACAGGCGAGACAAAAGATACGGCTGCAAGCATGAGAAGACGCGCACTGCGATTTCTCGACCCCAGAAGTGCAACGTCAAACGGCGCGGCGATGCAGTTTTATCTTTTTCTGGCCGCGCCCCGACTTATTTTGCCTCCGGCTGCATACATCCAGCAAACGTGGCTACTACAAAACCTAAGGTTTAAGTCCAGGAACCGTAACTGTCGATTATCAAGTAGTTCATATGCAAAAACCAACCATCGTCCTAATGGAATAAAAGCAGCTAAAATCTGTAAAACAGCCGGGTAAAGGGATGTAGAGGTCCCAGCCCTCAAAAGGATTAAAAAATCGTCGACATATCTAAAAACTTTAAAAACCGGACCGTCACGTAAGGGTGTTTCTAATAGGCGGTCTATGAAGGCTCAAAAATTACCACATAAAATGGGCGCTACACATGAACCAATGCAGATACCTTTTACCAGAGTACCTTTGCAGTTACCTTTTGTAGATACCTTTGCGCTGCAGGTAAAACTGGTTGTCATGTAAGATAAAATTAGCATTCAAGTAATACTCCAAAAGCTTTAAAAACTATCTGTTGAAATGCCGGCGGCTGCACTAGTGATGCTTCTTTGCAGATTTATGCCTCTGAATGTGCATATCTTAATTCTTTTTTGCCATAATCGAATTGCGGCTGTTTGACGTGTGTGTCTCCACTGCCTTTGCAATGCTCGTGATCTTGCTACATATTCCGTGTGTCACACCCCATTAAACAGTGGATGGTAGCGCTTGTCAGTAGTCATTTTTGTTTCTTCTCGGTCCTTCTACAAGTTTTGCGCCCACTTCTTTTATATCAGTACTTGTGTCTGTACTTCATACCACCTACTCCTGCTTGCAGCCTCGCCTTCAGGCTAGCGGTATTGTATAAATAAGTAAATAAATATTGCTTCCTCAGCGTTTGCTCATATTAGCGCTCTCTGGTCGTTTTTTTAAATTTTCGTTTGCGTTTTGTATTTCTTGCATTTCTCTTTGGCTTCTGCTTCCCATCTGCACACAAATACGTTTATAACCACTTGCCAAAATGTGCTTTCCCTCCCGGTCTATTTACATTTTTTTCGAGCTTGCTGTAGATTCCATGCTACATTAGGCAGTAGTCTTTGGTCATCTGTCTGCTCTGGAATTCGCATGTGGTTTGTCGTTGACATTTAGGGTCTCTATTTACCAAGTCCAGAATTTTGGTATAACAATTCCGAATTTTGGAATATTACAAGGTACTGTTTTTTAAACATAGAAAGTACTGGTCCATTCTTTCGATGTGTAGTAAAAGCTTTCTTCTTAAGGTTTTCCATCGCTCGCATCGAGTGGGTAAAACTGCCATTGAAAACCCATCTGGAACGTTTTTGAAGATGGTGAAAAAGTTAATAGAAAAAAAATGCAAGCCTGCTGATGGAAGATCTGCAGGTGTCTTGATTTTTATGGTCAAATCTTACAATACATGCAAAAATTGCGTTCATAGATTCTTTGCCGTTGAAAAATGGTTTTGAAGGGAATTGCTTGGTATCAATGATTAAGTTCTACTGCTCACAGAGGTCTGGCGTTAACTACCCGTTTCTGTCTGCGTATCCATCCAGTTCCTCCATGTGGTCATTCATATTTCGCAATAGAATTATATCGGTACTGCCTCCTAACCATTTCATATCATCAGTAAGAAATTTTAATTGATCCTTGTTTTCTTGCCTGGAGTCGTTTGCTGTCCGTAAAGAGACCACCCGTAGCCGTATGCTTTTCTGTGCAATTGCTAATGATACCCAGAGAAGTTGTAAGTTGAATTTAGCCTGTTGGCTCCTTGACGGAAAACTGGAGTGTCCCGGAGCTGTCGTGCCGCGGAGCACTCGAAGCAGTGAGGATGGGTATGTGGCTACAAGAGCAACACGAAGCTCCCCAGTATGCCGTTGGGAACTGGAGACCTTAAGATGCACAGTTACCAGTCGCGCTACCATAGCGAGGCCACGTAAGGTATGCGAAAGCCACTGCAAGAGCGCGAAACTTCGTTCTACTACATCGACCTGAAGGGTGGGGACACTGCCCTCACACTTCATGTCTGGTACACGCTTTCAACGCTTACGCATGCACAGGGAAGAGTCGAGAACTGGGGTGGTAAGCCGGAGCAGAAAAAGGCTCGGCCATTTGGCAACGGTAGAGCTGTAAGCGGCCGCACTAAACGGTGGCGAGGCGGCTGCGGCGCCCGGTAGCCTCACTGAGGCCTAGCAACAACGGGTGAGAACTGTGGCGCATGAAGCAGACAAAGCGACGAGAGATGCCGAGCTGAAAAAGAAGCAGCATATTGATTCACGAAAGCGGCGAGGAAGACCAGCTCAGTACACAGCGTGAAGAACTGGAGCGGGAAGAATGAGCAACGTGTCGAGCGGCGAAGTCCCCTAGATGAAACATGTTGAAAGAGTGCGGCGAGCGCCATTTATGACGCGCCGCTTTGTGTTCTGCACCTATCATGCAGAAAGGTTCGTGCTTGCTTTTAGGCGACGTGATAGACAGCAAATATTTGGAATTTGTTTCCGCAACAATGCAACCGCCCGGGCCGAGATCGAAGCCCTGACATTGGGACCAGTATCCGAGCGGCAGTCGCGTGATTTGAAATGCGATGATCTTACACTACCACAGAGGGCCTAGGCTATTTTTTCGACCAAGCCCATAAGTAATATGGTCAAGGCAGCATCAGTGTTTCTAAGTAGCGAGAGGTGAGCTGAAATGATTGTGCAATCCGCGATTCGTTATGTCGCCGCAGTAAGCATTCATGTATAAACTTGTGGGCAGTCCTTGCTTTCCTACCTCTGCCTTAGGTCGCGGTAGCGGTGAGTGGACACTCGCACAGAGAACGGCAGCGAGCGTTGAGATCAATGCTCCGTTAAACTCAAGCACCGCCTGCTACCATGCTGCGCGTCCGCTCTTTTCGGGAATAGAGTCGTTAGTGCGGCCTCCAGCTACCCCAAGAGGAGTGAGAAATAAGAGGCTCTCCCCAACGCTCAGCTCACTTGCAGCGCCGCGGATTCACGAGGCTGGCCCGGAAGAAGAGCTCTGATCGCGCTGCTGTGTTCCACTGACGACAGAATGCGCGCTCCCATTTCCGGGCCGCTCATTGCGCCAGCGTTTCATACCCCTGAGGCGATGTGCGCAAGGCACAGCTCACCGCTGTCGATGCGCACCAGCAAGCGAGGCTGACGATGGCACTGAATAACGAGGCGTTAACGAGGTTGTGCACGCATGCGGATTTCGCTTTCTCCCTCGCCGACTGATAGAGGGCGTCACAAACAGGCGTCGGCGGTGCTCGGCAGAACGTTCCCCGGCGTCATCTTGCGCATAGTGCGCGAAACAACGTGTTTATGACTAGCTGGTAAATCTGGTCTGATCAGCAGCAGCAGGACCACCGATTGGGGTAGGCGCTGCCCTGGAGCGGTTAGCGTCTGTGGATGCGAGGCGGGCAACGACTCAGAAATAGAAGGGTGTGGGTGAGAGGAAACGGGCTTCATTTAGACACGTCTCATTAGACGTACGTGCTGGGTCCTTGCAACGCAGGACCGGCTTCCAGACAGCCGTCTGCAAAGACGTGATGTCTGTGCCAGTTTAGTGAGTCGCCTTTGCCGCTAATTAACTGCTTCAGGTTGAGGACACGAAAGCGTTTCCGCTGGCTCCAAGACGAAAATCAAACATGCACGTCAGTAACGCTCGTAACAAACAAACGTACTTAAATCACTTGGCTGGGTAGTTTGATAGACCTTACGCACTTGGGCGTAGACTGGCGTTTTTATGAATTCAGAAATGCTTATCGTAACTTCCTATGACATTCCTTTCCTTTCTCGTCCTTCGAAGCAGGGCTCCTGTGCTCTTTAGACGGACTTTCAAATGCATTTTTGCTTTGAGCAAAATATAATCCAAGAGCGTAAAGTCGCGTGGCATGCCCTCGTTACATCACCAGGAGAGAATTGTTTCAAGCGAATGCGAATGGCATCAAGAAGGTGGCAGCACTTGCGGACGTCGTAAGCACTAACAGAAGCCGAGCAAAGCTTTGGCTTTGGTGCAATCTTGCGCTCTGGGCTACTTTATGCCGTGACGCACAGCCTCGCGGTTTGGGTCCAACGGCTGTTAATTGTTCATCGGCTGAATGTGTATCTTGAGCAAAGCAGAAGATTGGGATAGTTGGTAAGTCGTGTTTTGGAGGGGGCTTAGCGCGAGAACAAGGACATGAGAGGGAGAGCGCTATTGACTGAAGCGCCTGTGCGGCGTGGCTCATGTCCTCCAAAATAATGTATATCGCGGTGTATCAGTTTTTGCCATTTTCACAAAACTTATATTTCGAGAAGGTATGCTGTAATCAGGCAGCTGTAGTAAACGCTAGAGACCACCGCTGAATAGCGGATGACTTTTGTCGTGCCTGGCTGACACGCGATCGTGCTGCCTTTGTTCAGTACTGGCCCCCGGGCCTCCAAAAGACACCGACACCTGGTGGCTGATGAGAAAACGAGAAATAAGCCGCTGCCACGAGGTCGACAGGGCAGGTCAGCCTCACAAGTCATTCCCTTGCTTCGCCGCGCTCTCAGGAGAGCCAAACACGGCACAAACCATTGTGCCGTTGACCACGTACTGTGACAGCACACGTCAAGCCAAAGATCACAAAAGCCAAGCTGAAAGTAAACCAAACCTGCTGCTTCAAGCCAACTGCACAGCCGCGCAGCCGAACAGAAATATGGACAGCAACGTAAAACGATGCAATATCACCCCAGTATGCCTGCGAAACTGCAAAAACCCGTGCCACAGCGAACAATAAGCTCAGAAGCTGGTTTATTTATTTCGAGTCAAATTTATACCCACCTTCCTTTAAAAAATTTTCAAGCTATAATTATTGCTATTGTGCCCTTTAGTGGTGCTCTTGTTGAATTACGAGCGCTTCAAGTGCTGCTCAACGAAAGGTAATGATCTGGATTTGTTTTACTTAAATTCAAAAAAGCCATCCTAAGAAAATACTTATTTGCGTCCTTTTCGGCAGCGTTTTAATAATGGACTCTTCTACGCCAGGGGCTCATCGAAACGTAACTGTTCGTTTTGAGCTAGTTTTACACGTTCGTCTTTTCACAGCAGCTTTCTGTTCGCTTCATTTTTAACGCGAAAGCGTTAAGGTCCCCGTGTACCAGAAAAGCCGGTGTCGTCGGCGGCGTTGGCCGCGAGCGAAAACTCGTCCCCCTCGCACTCTTCATCATCCTCGCAATATACCCCACTGCCCCAACAGCTGGCGCGCGACGGCAGCGCCTCCCGCTCGTCTCGTTCGGGCGCGTAGGATTCACGCGGAAAGCGGCGAACAACGCAGCTCACATGCAAAGCGCGTTCACCACGGAGCTTGCGGCTTGCTGCCCGTTCGTTCGGCGCGGAAGCTATGCTGGCGTTCGTGGCTTCGGGTTTGTCGAGAACGATGTGCCGACGAACTACGACTGCAACTTGAGTCTGGCGCGTTTCGGAAAGGTGCATGGCAGCGCTTCTTCGTGGTTTGCCTCTCCGCACGTCTGTTTTACCGTATGTAGCAGTTCGATTTGTCTAACGGCCAAGGCGTCGCGCCGAACGGGCGATGGCGTTCCGTGGACTCCCTGGCAATGCTGCAACATGCTGTCGCGTTCCACTCTTAAAGGCGAAGCTTAATCGTCCTCCAATTTTTTTTGTTTAGTAATGTTAGCTGCCTAACATTTCCAACTGATGTATCCTGCAATTATATTCACTGACGTATATCTTTACAGGCAACATGTGCCGTCGCTAGCTGTACATTGCCGCCTGTAGTAGGCTGCAGCCGGGTCAAGCTGACCGAACGGCAGCTGTCTGTTCAATAATTAAATCTTTACCGATAAAAGGCAGGGAGCGGAGTGAACGCAAGCTAACCAACAATCTTCGAGTGGCAACTCTCAGCGTCCACTTCTTTGAGATTAACAACCGGAGCTTTCGAAACTGTTCAAGGTAGGGCAGTGGAGGTTTCAGGAAGTTTTTAAGAGATGTGTGTATTCAAATAAGGTGTTCTGATTGCCTAAATGACTCAGAAGAAGCCATTATATCTCCTTTGGTTATTTCCAAGGTTTTGACGCTGTTACACGCTGTAGTGTGGCTCCTTCGATTTTGAGGCGTCACGTGGGCTGCACTCCAGGTTAATAAAAACTTTTAGTGTTTGAAAGCGACAAAATGTGGTGTATTTATGACCCCAGTCGGGCAACGTACGTTCGTGGTTAGTAGCTTCTCAGTAAGAAACACGAGGGAGAGAATGTAATGTCACGGAGGTATAGTTACGTGACGGCAAGCTGGTGAATGAGATGAGTAAAACTCTAGTTTGGGCGAGTTGGTTCATGTTGAAAGAAAAACTGGTAATGGCGCAAGAAACGGGGACACAGAAGGCACACAGAAGGCGTCAGTCCTGTCTTTTGTGTGCCTTCTGTGTCCCCGTTTCTTGCGCCATTACCAGTTTTTCTTTCAGAATGAGATGAGATGACAGATGGCTACAGAATGATTTGAAAGGCTTACGACTTGGCGCGAGCACTCCTGCTCGCTCCACTGCACACTTCGTCGTCTTCTACTTCGTCACACTACCCGCGGGACCGCCGGGGGATCGTCCCGATCGCGAACGAGAAGAGCGGCCGTATATTCTAGGCACCATAGCGGCAGTAAAGATGCCATGCTGTAGATGACGGTGGCCTTGAAAAATGGTTGAATACTGAAGAAGCAGGTGAGGGCTTGCCGCCGCGGTAGATGAGACGATCGGCGAATGAGTCCCGGCCTACGAAGCATTCGGACCGCAGGTTGCCAGGAGACGACTGCCGAGGTCCTTGGCCGCACCGAACGGCAAGGACAGGGGGGGGGGGGGGGGGGGGGGCGGTGTCCTCACGTGTGGGCAGCGTCTCAGGTCCGTTGGGTCATTGTGGCCGCGGAAACGTCATTTCGTCGTGTCTTCTGGTCCGGGTGGGGGGCTGGGCTGGGGTGAGCGGCTAGGTCGGTTCAGGTCTGGCGGGCTGGGACACAGCCGGGCAGGGCGGACCAGGTACCCATAGCCGATGACCACGGCAGGCGCAGGACGCTGAAGCTCCGGGACCAGGATGGCGATGAAGGGACCCTGCACCTGACACCAAATGTTACGTGACAGCAAGCTGATGAATGAGATAAGATGACAGATGGCTACAGAATGGTTTTAATGGTGGACGGCCTGGCGCGAGCACTCCTGCTCGCTCCACTGCACACTTCGTCGTCTTCTGCTTCGTCACAATATTTCTGCAATTAAGAATTCTTTCACTTCACACGGAATGAAAGGTACCATGGCGAAAGAAGCATACGAAGGAATTATAGAGATCGTTGTGCTTTCGGTTTGGTTTACGGCGGTTTGAAGTCCCAAAGCGACTCAGGCTATGAGGGATGCCGTAGTGGAGGGCTCCGGAAATTTCTACTACCTGCGGTTCTTCAGCATGCACGGACATAGCACAGTACAAGGACCTCTAGCATATCGCCGCCATCAGTTGTGCTTTCGTGGGCACATTCACCATTCGGCCACGGGTTCGTGCTTTAGGAAGCAAACGATTCGAAGCCCTCCTGTTGACTAGTGAAAAAATGGTACCAGGGGAGTAGTTGGAGCACATGCAGCAGCCGAGCCATCACCTGATCTTAATTCATCAGCAAATATTTGGAAAGGGATGACGCTTCGTCTATAGGGAACATAAAAGCTGCGTCGACGAAAAATTTGGCCAGCCGGAACAAGAAAGCAGCAAAGAGACCAGGCGGTCATCAACGGCTTTCTTACCAAGTTCAAATCACTCAAGAGCCGCTTTTGTAACCGGTGCCTTCTTCTGAGATCAAAATACCCATTACAAATGATACCTTCACGCTGCACTCAAGGTGATGTGTAAGCAAGTCCTGTTAAAAACTGCGCCATTAAATTCGGTCAGATATTAGTTTGTACGTGGCAAAAACTGTGGTACATTCTTTTCATATACATGGTACTTAACGCTCTTTTAAAAAAAAAAACATGGCGGAAGAAGTGCAACATATATTTTTGTCCAGTTCTCTATGGGAAAGTTAATTATAGCAATTGTTCCCAACTGCTTAGAAAATTGATCCGCCAGGGGTGTCACCATGGCCTCCACTACACAGCCCAGCCATGCGGCATTGTTGCCTTACAAAGTTTGAAGAATGTAGCACACGGGTCTATCTGCTCTAGTAAAAATGCCTTCTTTCGTGACAAAGTGTTACTACTTTTCCGTATTTATTTCTGTTCTTTCGGGCGCTCTATAAAAGTAATAAGAAAAATCAAGAGTTCAGCTACAAGCAAAATTTCCTTGGGAAGCAGTGAATCCATGATTCACTTTACTCGAACACAAGTGCCAGTGTATTAAATACAACAGCCGTGAGCAAGCACAACGCCAGCTTGGTGCAATGCTGGACGCCAAATTGAGAACAATAGCCAAGTGCATGTGAAATTGAATGACACGTCTTGAGCTAGTTGTTTGTTCATCACGAACCGAAACATCCCAAGATTCACAAAGGACACACGAAGTGAAGGCACTGGCGCTAACTAGCAACTGAAGTTCTATTGTTCTTACAGCTCTGAAAATATGCAGCAAGCAAAAAAACGCGAACAGCAGGGCGTGATAGACATCGGAACCAGAGATCACACGCAGGAGAACCATGATCGCCCAGCTCCTGATAGGGAACGCAGCTCCTCATCGAGCAAAGTGCTATACAAGGAGTGCTGACACAGAGATCTTTTAGGCTGGCAATTTTTACAGCCTCAATGATTTCTCGCCTGGACTTTTCACCGCACGCGCGGCACACTCGTGCTGCTAAACTCTGGTGTGCATCTTCAATCTCAGCAGTGAACACCTAGATGGCCTGAAATGTGCTGTCTAAAACTGCAGTTGTGTTTTGATCATTTTTTATTATAGTATCTGCCGGTTTGGTTTACGCTTGCATGTCCACAAGACAAAGGAATCGAATACACGACGCTTTCAGCACAACAAACGAACTGCTCGCGATGGTTTATGATGCAACCGACGTGTCTTTGACGCATTTCATTTACGCGCTTTCACAGATTTGGTCTGCGATCCGGAGCCGAAAACACAGTCTATTCCTGCGCTTCCTCTGAAGCAGATGATTTCATTTGTCGGCGATTATCTTGTGCTCCAAAAATGCGAGCATGAGGCACTTCCGTCCAAAGCCTCCAATGTTCTCAGTAATTATTTGAGCATCCCGAGTGTTTTGATTGTCACTCAAGAACTATCATGTAATAGATTCATGTGATTTTTTTAAATTAGGACTATATTTTAACTACAATCATGTGTGCTGAGGCTTTGAGCTTCAGGCCAACAAACCACTTCTCCCTTTTGATTGAGAACAGTCGAAGTTGGTTACGCGCAGCATCATTAATTCGTGCTTAAATATTGGTAAAAAAATCTGGCAATCCACAAGCTGAGACATACTTTTCTAAACCAGACGCCGCGACTAGTGAAGGCTTGATACCTGCCGACGCTCTTATCCTTAGTGGCTGAGGCCTTGTTAAGAACAAAAGAGACAGGCAAAAGAGGCAAGGATAAGAAGATCGCAGTCATTCCCCACGCACACGGGATTTCACACAACTTGAGAAAGTCTATTGGAAGAGTAATACGTTGTTTTTGGCTGCGCATTGCTTGTCAAGTGTGTGCGATAAGCTCTAAATTCGCTTGCAGGTTACCTTCATGCATTCTTCTTGCAGTGAACTTCGTCAGCCCATTCATCGGACTATGCACTCCATCATTCCATAGGTTACATCAATACTCGCCACTGCATCCTTAGTACCCATTTCATGGCTGCATTTTATCTTCGTTTTTTTCCACCTCTTCCACGCTGCTCCCCTTCAGTCTTTATCTCCCAAATTCCCCTCCCTACGCAGAATAGCATGCCAGCGATATTGAAACGCCAGCTTAATTCTCTTTCTTCATTAAAGAGTCTCTCTCTTTTTAAGTGTGTGCGAGCGCGTAAACGCAATGTGTTGAAGACACCTCGATTACACCACAAATCATCGCGAGCGGCTCGCTTCTTGTGCTGAAGGCGTCGTGTAGTCGATTACCTTCTCTTCTGGCTATGCATAAGTAAGAGCAAGCTGACAGTGACTTCGGAAAGGGATTTTTTTTTTTGCGATACGCAACTGATAGAGTTTTCTCACGATTTCGCTTTCTCAATTAACACTGGTAGCCAGGTTGACTGCATGTTTTTGGATTCTCAAAAGCTTTTTATTTTGTGGCACACAAGTTACTATTACTTAAACTGTCTACCCTCAAAGTTTCACCCACCCTGCTGAAATGGCTCGAAGCGTACCTCGTCGGTAGAAAGAAACGCGTTATTCTTGAAGGCGCAAATTCATCAGATGTTGCAGTGTTATCGGGTGTTCTCCAGGGATCAGTTTTGGGCCCTCTTCTTTTTTTAATATTTATCAATGATGTAGCTGGCCGGGTTTCCAGCCGGGTTAGATTGTATGCTGACGATTGTTGCATTTACCGTGACGTCACTTGTGTAAGCGACTCCTATGAATTGCAAAGTGACCTCGACTCTCTCCTGGCATGGGCAAAACATGGTACATGACATTAAATTTTTCAAATTGTAAAGTTCTGCAATTTACAAATAAAAAGCAACCAGTACCAACCCAATACTTTTTAGGCGAAAGAAACATATCATTTGTTAAGAATTCCAAATACATAGGCGTTATCTTCGCAAACAACCTTTCTTGGAGTGACCACGTAAACTATATTGCTGTCAAAGCTAGCCGTGTGTTAAACTTTTCAAACGCAATTTCAAGCAGGCACCTGCTGATTTGAAGGACACACTCTACTTGACCAACGTGCGGCCCATCTCAGAATATGGTTGTGCGACTTGGGACCCTGAAACAAAAACACTTGTCAGCGAACTTCAAAAACAAATTCAAAAACGAGCACCAGGGTTTGTGTCCGCAAAATATGGTTTCACCAAAAGCTCCTCTCAGATGTGCAAAAGTTTGGGCTGCCCTCTGTTGCAAGACAGACGCGAATATCTTAGACTAAAGCTATTTTACTATATCTCTATAGGCGCAACAGGTTTGTTTAAAGATCCATGCATGAAAGCTCCCAGCTATATATCCTCCCGTTATTTAAATGTTCAAAAATAACCGTGCCGTATAAATAATTTGAAAAACTCAATTTTTTCTCAAAACAGTGCATGATTGGAATAAATTGCCAGAAGAAGTTGTCTTAGCCCCGCAATCTTCTTTTGAAAATGCTCTGTCGCGCTTTTTGTTGAATTAACTTTTTTTGTGTTGTGTTGCTGTGCGTTTTCGAATTTTTTGTATACGCTTGTTCATATTAAAATATGCTATTTACGTCTATCTTGCTTTCATGATGATTCTTTAGTTATCGGTTTGTTCAGGATTGGAATGCGTTGTATTCCTGTTGTTATTTGTTTTTACACAGTAACATCTGCATGACGATGTATGCTTTGCAACTGTATCCCCCCTACTAACATGCCCTCATCGGGCGCTGTAGGTTCCAGAATAAATAAAGTAACAAATAAAAGATTATCAGAGCACAACAGTAATGTGAGACAGCAGATTTCAGGCCATCTAGGTGTTCACTTCCAAGATTGTAAATGCACATCTGAGTTTAGTAACACGAGCCTGCTGCGCAGGTGCGGTGAGAAAACCATGCCAGAAATCACTGAGGCCAAAAAAATCGCGCTCCTAAACGTGCGTTATGCCAACAGACCTTCCATAGCCCTTCAGGGTAAAGAGTTGCTTTTTCTATCAGGAGCTGGGCGGTCATGGTTCTCCTGCGTGTTATCTCTGGCTCCGATGTCCATCTATCAGGCCTTGTTCTACTGCTTGCTTTTGATGCTTGCTGTATATTTACCGAGGTGTCCGAACAATAAAACTTCAGTTGTTAGCGCCAGTGTCTCTTCTTTCTGTGTGCTTTTGGAAGTATGCGCTGTTTTGCTTGGACCCGCATGTGAAAGACGAGTTAGTTGTATGGTTTATGGGGGTTTAACTTCCCAAAGCGACTCAGCCAATGAAGGACGCCGTAGTGAAGGGCTCCGGAAATTTCGACCACCAGGGGTTCTTTTACGTGTACTGAGATCGAACAATACACGGGCTTCTAGAATTTCGCCTCCATTGAAATTCCACCGCCGCGGCCGGGATCGAACCCGCGTCTTTCGGGTGAGCAGGCAAGCGCCATAACCACTGAGCCACCGCGGCAGCTAAAGATGAGGTAGGTCGACCCATTTACAAGGCGCACTGATAGTTTACAGAACTTTCTCAAAATGTACAATACTTTCACATAAACTTGGTATCGCGGCAAAGGACATCATAATGATCCGGAAGAGGCAAAGACAAGGACGCCTCCAGCAGCCTCTTAGAGTTATCGTGTTGTCGAGCGGGAAGGAGCCGCCCACGGAGCGATAACCACAGGGCACGCTTCGTTAGAGAACGCGTGATGCTTTCTTCGGCGTTTGGTGCGGACGCCATGGCAACAAGTGCGCTGCGGCCGACGCAACGTGAGCCTAGCGAAAAAAAGGGGATAGCGCCAGAAATCGCCTTCCGCACAGTATGAGCAGTGCTGCTTTTCCGGAACACAAAAAGCGTGGGAGGCCGGAGCCCTCTGCGCCTCACGGCCGTGTACTCCGGGCAGCGTGGCGTACTCGACAGGTGCCCAATGCCCCTCGCCTCCGGAAACAGTTTCCGCTCTCTCCGGAGGCAACTTTCGCGGGCTGTCGGCAAGCGAGAGAGCGACTGCGCCGCATAGTGGAAACTATCCGGGATGTCGGCGTTGCTGCTCGAGTCAGGCGCACAAACGCACGTAGGCGAGCGCGCCGGAGCGGAAGCGTTAGCTTACTCCGGCTTCTGGCAACAGCCGCGCCTCTTCCGCCGCCCCTTTCCTTTCAGCACCGGGAGCCCGGATCGATCTACCTCTCCTCTCTCCGCAGCCTCCTCGTTTCGCGCCTTGGCTGCCGCGGCCCTAACTGATCAATCGGTAGCGGGGCCACTACCGGCCGCTGCGGCGGCGAGGGAACCGTATGGTCCAAACTAGGATGTTTCCTTAGGAAAGGCCGGCTTTTGGCAGCGAGCGTGTGGCCGGCGGCACCGCTTGGCGGTGAGCGCGGTGACACGGGGCTGTGCGGCAGTGACTTCCAGAGCAGCCCCGTCGCTGCCTTCCTTGCTTCCCTAGCTGAGGGTGAAAAGAAGGGTTTTTCTCCTTATCCCCGTTGTGGATTGGATTGCCGCGGCCAGATTGGATTACGTCTCCTCATCCTGACACCCGCCGCGTCGCGTCAAGGTTCATCCTCTTCGCAGCATGCCTTCTTTATTCCCCAAGGCCGGTGTGTGGAAGGAAGAGCATCATGACACGCTCACAGGCGCTACCTGATTCGCGGACCTGTGTAAAGCTCTTCAATAGAACGATGCGCGAGGAGCAAAAGCCGTAGTGGCAGAAATCGACGCTTCTTGTACGCCTGGGCATTAGACGCTCGAATTCTTTTTTTATCGAGCGCTCGCCAGCTTTTATGAAGCGACCGTTGGGCAGTGCCGCTCTATAGCCAGAACGGTGCTGAAAGTGGACGGGATGGTACTGCGATATGCTTCCATATATTATTTCTTACTTCCTGTGCAAGGCTTGACGCACACCCATGCTGCCGTTCACCATTGCTCTCTGAAGAGGTACAAGTTTTGACACTGCGAAGGAATTGTGCGCAACAATTTCGTGCCTGTGTGCTTCACGTGTGCGCACCAACACCATCAAGAAAACTTATCTGTTCCATGCAAGAACCCTTTCGCTCGTTTCTGAGGTCATCCGGTGTTATTCTGTGATCTGGAACGTTGCCATTGCTACCGCCTTGAGGAAGAATGATGGGCTATGAGGAATTCCATTTGAAATAACCGCCGCTGCCCACAAACCGAATGGCGCGCGCCTTTTGCTAGAACGCAGAAAGGCTACATTCATGACGAAGAAATGGGGCCCTCAGGAAAGTCCTGCAATCTGCAATTTTTGTGCACTATTTCACCATAGCGAACAGCGATGCCTCGCATTTCTAGTGGGATCCGATTTCCATGCAATTTAGTTTGTGGCGTTAACCAATTTTAATCGGCTAGCTGCGACTCAGTCTGCCTTCTCCAACTCTTACAATGTTTACAACGAAAATACTGTGTGTTAAGAGATTTTTTGTAGCGCAGCGATAGCCTTCTCCGCTAGAAAACACAGCTGTTAGGCAAACACGCGTCAGTTCCCACGCTTGTGCGGACGCAAACAAGGCCCGTTGTCAGCTGGACGACCACTTGTTACTGAGACACGCGCTCTATCTCCGCCACAGGAAAAGGTCAAATGCTTCTGAAGCTGTATGACCACAGACGTAGTGTGCTTCTGGACAATACTCGCCGAACATAGGCGAAGGTTCGTGAAAGTTCTGGAGGAACGTAGCAAAATCTGTGGACTCACGTTTAAAGCCGCAGGTTTAAAACGAAGAAAGCACTGATGCCTTCTCAAAACATGCAGACGTCATTTCACTGTGCATTGCAGTAGGAACTAATGCAAAGAGCTTTTGATTGCGTTTCGTCGACAGGTTACCGCCGTACTGGGCAATCATGATTGTTTACTCGCAAAGGCATAGGAGAACGTGCACTGAATGCGCCTTTTGAGCGCACGACAACCATAAAGAAACAAAACCTTCAATTTTGGGCTCCACTTATCGCTGAGAAGTGTGCATTTCGTAATGTGTTTTTCTGGGCGAAGCGCTCGTGCTGCCGAACGTCCTCGCGGGCGGTCACGTTTTAGAGCACGAATTATCGTTACCGAGACAGCTAGCAGATCCTTCGTTTGAGTAGTTACCATTGCTCGAGCTTGCACGTGTCCACTAGATTTAGCAGTTGATCTCGTTGGAACGAAGCGCTGTTGCCGGCGGCAGTAAGACCTCGAAGAAAACGGACGTTCTGAGGGCATGGGTGAAATCTTCGCACCAGATCCCATCTCCCGACGTAATTGAATTGCAAAACTGCCTCCGGCAAGTTTTCTGTTTCCGTTCCTTGTTGAAAAGGAAGCTTCTTCCAATGATGCTTGAGGGCCTAAAATGGCGCTACATCTTAAGCTTTCGGAGCAGATTAACTGCTGATGTGCGAGTGGCGCAAGTTATAAAGAAATTTAGGTTGGCGGATCGAAGCAGTGGGGCAGTGTTAACACTTTCCGACAGATATCTTGACGGGTTCGGAACGATAACGAGGCACGTCTATTTCTTCGGTTGCCTCTTAGACTTAAGACTTCACCGTAGAATACGCGCAAGAAGCGTTATGTGGGTGACCTTAAGCATGGATGCTGACGAACAGTGTTGTGCACTTGACTGGCCTTGAGACATTTTTAGCCAGTGCGTTACCGAAGCTCTTACTCTTCAAGGGCCTTTTTTTTTAAATTCCCAAGGCCACAGTATGCTACTAACGCTTTATTAACATCAACCGAACGAACGTACTTAAATGATTTCCTAGCTTTACGGTCTTCGAAATTCGCAGCCTGAGCTAAAGGTTCGATTTTCCTATGACGGACGAGTGAGATATGGAACAGAAGTGTACCTAGTTACTAAACTATGGAATACCTTCCAGTTAAATGGTGAGCAATTTAGGGTTGTCGAGCTTGTTGTTACACGTGACAATGAGAAGTCCAGAATCTCTAAATTTTTGTTCCAATAACATTTGGCTGATCCACGTATTTAAATACCGCTTCTAGAATGCGAAACGTTTAGGTTGCTACATTGGGGACTGGGGCATAAGTCCGGTGACAGAATCAAAGGTATGAGTTATTTTTGCTTGCATACTTTGCAAGGGTAGAATTGCACAAAGGACAGAGTTGTATTCACTTCATGTCTCCGCAGAAATTGACGTGTTATCGTTTACAACTCAAGAAATGAAAAGAGGAGACTGCAGTAGGTAGATCCATTCAACGACTGACCTCTGAGGGCAAGGATTTTAATCGTGGTGACCTCTGGGCAATCATTTCCTTAACAAGCAACCTGCATAACAAAAAAGAAGCCGTCACAATGAACAACTAACGTGTGCCTTTTTCATTCAGAGTCGTTTGGACGATGTCTCAAAAAGGATAGAATGCGTGCAGAACTAGTGTTGTGTCTTATGCGTATGTATATAAAGTACCATGTCGGCAACAAATGGATTCCCGAAAGATAACGTTCCACTAGATGGCGACTTGCTGCCGTTCGTTTCGCATCATGTCAGCTGATGGTGGCACGGCGGAAGCACCGGTAATGACTGGAATGGTCATTATTAAGGAGAACATAGGCCACAGAATTTTTTCGTTCTTTTGGAGACCGAAGAGGTCGCGAAAGTGAAGAGAAGCTTGCAGTCTTTCTCGGGGGCGTGGTCACGTCAAGTAACATATGTCTCTGCTTTCGACGACAGCTTCGAAATGAAGATTTTTTTTTTTCATCTTGGGATTGAAAACAAAAGACTGTCGGTTCCCGTCGCCAATGTGAGAGCATGTGCGTCTGAACGGCGGAATGAGACTTCAGATTCACCGGCGAAAACTGCTGTGTTGCCCAACGAAGCTCAGCCGTCAGATACGTCCGTGTAGAACTTGAGTGATATTTGTTCGGCAGCAGCAGACTACTGCCTGAGGAAGTTCGGTTCCGGTTCGATGAGACGGTGCACCGATTGCTGATCGGCTATTCGATGTCGTTTCCTGGCGACGACAGCTGCTCGCGGCGTTTGCGCCGATTCAGCCTAGTAGACGTGAAACCCCGGTCGGGCTGCGTGCTTGGGCCGTGCTGCAACCGTCCTCCACGCGTCGAGCCCGACTGGTGCGGCCCATCGCCGCCCATGCAGCCGGCGTCGTCGCGGGCGTCCCAGGTGTCTCAGCTGGCAAAACGCATCTCGAGGGTCTTCAGCTACGCTGGAGACGTACAGGTAACGTTGCGTTTGGGCCTATAGTGGGCGAGCAGTGAATTTTGATAAGTAGCGCATGCTGCCACCTCAAATATACGCTGATGAGTAGTGTGTCCACTTCATGTGCTTTGTTTCCCCTGATTTCCCTTTGTCGTTTCTTTTTAGAGCACCCTCACAACTAGTCTGCGTCATCCCTGTGTAGAGTGCTCGAGCAGTGCGCATCAGACAATAAAAAGAGTGCAATTTCTCAGCTATCCTTGGTTTCCGGGCCAAGGGCTCGTGCGCACGTGACTTGTAGGTCTACGTGCCTTTCCTTCGGAACAAACGCTTTTTCTAGAACCTGGATGATGCCTCGAGGCGTCGCTCTATTCGAGGGCTCCCCACAAAGACGACGCAGACTGCACGTATTAGTTATTCATGAGGTCTTCGGTTATATGGGCACATTGCAATCTCCAGTGCAAGGTTTTAAACCCTGCTATGTTCTATTTTTCTTTGCTGCCATCACGACACCTGACCTAGAGGATGAGGCCGTCCCATCTTAAGATCAAACGTAGTGAGGCCGCACACTAAAAATGATCATTGTCACTCTGCCGTAATATTCGTCTCATTTTGGCGCAAACCCCTCTGTGCCATCGCCCTTTTGCCCTCTTTATATGCTGAGCACGGCACAGAGTTGCGGTATCGACAACATGCTAAAAAAATTCCGATAAGTGATGTAAAAACAGAACGAACATCATGCTGCTGATGAATGTCTAGAAGTTAATCTTGTAGTTGATTCCATCATGTTCAAAAATACAGAGAAGCCCGAAGCATGAGAAAACAAAACGCTGCCATTCGAATTAGGAAGCATGTCTACCGGCGGTGAAAAATATCGGCTTTCAGTACGGGGCCTATGAGATTTGTGGCGTGTTGCTGACTTTGGAGCAGCACCTTTTTAAAGTCAAGCACTGTACCAGAAGCAAAAGAAAAACGAGCGGTGTACCTTCGCAGTGTCTACTATGTCCACTTATGACCTACGTTTTCTAGGCATCTGTCTTTACATGTTATATCGTGTCGCAGCCATCAAGAAATTATCGTGAAGAATTGTACACAAGCTCATTTCAAGCGCTAGATGTGTAAAAATATTTAAATTGGTCGCATAAGGGTCGGCTTGTGTTGGAAATAAAGAAAATAGCAACTAACCAATGCGTATTTTGAGATTATTAGATAAATTAAAATATCCCGCTTTTTATTCGCTGTGTCGGACATAATATCATCCGATAAATGAGGGATTGTAATTTTAGTTAGGCACAGCTAATTAGTTTATTTTAGTTAGGCACAGCTAATGATGTAAGATTCCAAGACGCAGCATTTGGCGGCGAAACTTCTGCGCTCTCGAGAGTGTGCAACCACGCTTGTATCCACATGGGCCTGGCTGGTGTCAGACGGGCCCTATTTTTAGAGCGAAAGCTCTGTTCGATGCACTTTGCACTTTGTTTATTTCGCTTTTTGCCATTACAGAAAGCGTGGGTGACGAAATAAAAGCGGTTCACAATAACCGCTTGACGGGCTTCGTCACCCGAAAAAGTCGACGATGACAGCAGCGGCAGTTCTTGCGGCATACAAATAACAATTCACATCTCAAACAAAACAGATTGTGCTATAATGCAGGTAGGGGGTTAGATATATTAAACAATGACAAGGAAAGAAAAAACGGTCGACATATGTATTTCAGTACTAATACAACCTCATCAATAAAAGTTTCACGAAGTGCACGAAAAGACATTGTGTTTATATTGTTATAAAGAGAAGAGTTCAAACATCTTGGTAGTATATATTTCAGCATAGCAAAACCATAGTTTGTTCTACATCTGGGTACCGAAAACATTTCAGCGTTTCTAGTGGTATACGGCGTGTTGTGTGGTACCAGCTGCACAATACGGGACAAAAAGGGGTCATCTCTTGCAGTCTGTTTTTATAAAAACAGGCAAACCTGTACTCAAACAACCTAGGAACTGGAATTATTTTGTATTTTATTTGAATGGGGCGAGTTGGGGCGTCATAGCAGGAATTTGGAATGACTCGTAGCATTTTCTTCTGTTGAAGAAAAAGCTTTTGCAAATTGGACACTGTAGTATTTCCCCATACCAAATAGCAGTACCCTAAGTATGAAAAAAAGAATGCATAGTAAAGGTCAAGTTATGTCTTTGTAGGTAAGATATATTTATGGCGAGAGACGATACCTATGAATTTAGAGAGCTTGATGCAGACCTTGTTTATGTGAGCATCCTATGACATTGATGGGGTAAAGTCTACGCCAAGTGATGTGAATGATTCAACATATTCAATTTTTGCGCCACTGAAAAAGATAGGCGGTGCATTCTCTACCAACTTGCCCTTAGCATGAAATATTATCGACTTTGTTTTTTCCTTATTTACTGTCAAGGAGTTTGAGGATGACCATTCCTTCAGAGCAGTCAATACTAAGTTCGCTGAATCGGTTAATTGGTTAATGTCAGTGGAGGAACAGAACAAAGTGGTGTCATCAGCATAAATAGTAAATTTTATCTCGTTGCTTATATTAGTGATGTCATTTATATATAAGTTAAAAAGTATAGGACCCAAGAGACTACCCTGTGGCACTCCATTTGAAATTTGTAGGACATCAGAGCGGCAGTTATTGATGACAACATATTGTGAACGCGAGGACATATATGACTTGAAAAGGTTGAGGGCATGGCCACGTATACCATAATGTTCAAGTTTTGCAAAGAGGGTGTTATGATTGAGGGTATCAAACGCCTTGCTGAAATCTACGAAGATTCCATGAGTGAGCTTCTGGGATTCAATATTACCTAATATATATTCTTTTTGATCAAGTAATGCATGTTCTGTTGATTTGTTCTTGGTAAACCCGTATTGGCAGTCATTTATAATAGAGTGCTTTAGAAGAAAATTATGAGTTCGATGATGAAGTACGCGTTCTAGCCCCTTGGAGAGGAAAGGTAAGACCGATATGGGCCTGTAATTACTTAAATTATTTCTATCCCCCTTTTTGAAGATTACTGCCACCCTAGCAAGTTTCATATCAGCAGGAAAGTGGGCTGTAGTGAGCGCCGTGTTTTATATATGCGTTAAGCAGGGAACTATTGAAGGCAGGACATACTTTATTGGGCGACTCTGGAGATCGCAAGATTCTAAGCCTGTCGTGTCTCTCAAGTTTTTTAAAATAGAGTACACTTCATTTTCATCTGTAGGTTCAAAGAAGAGGGATTGTGAAAGTTTATCACCCAGAAATTTTGAGTAGTCAGGGCTGTGACACCGACTGCCAACGGTAGTAAAAAATTTATTAAAAGCACCGGCCAAACGAGACCCACTCAGGTTAGTTCCATCAACTACTAAACTTGTCATGTTATTTGGATGTGTAATTTTATTGATAAGTAGATTAAGGCGCTTCCATTTTTCTTTAGGGCGATTGGAGAGTTCCTTACCAAAAAGGTTATTGTGGTAAGTGGTCCTAGCTGTTTTGAGTTCTTTGTTCGAAGAGTTTCGAAATGCTTTAAAACGGGGCAATAGTGAAGTATCCCTAGTCCTAATAAATTCAGCAAACATCCTGTGCCTCTTTTTTACAAGTCTTATAAGTCTAGGGGACATTCATGGTTTGCGAGCGTTTTTCGGCAGTTTTACTTCAACAGTAGGAAAACATTCGTGATAGATTGGTAAAAAGAGTCGCAAGAAAGCTGTGTAGGCAGCATCCGAGTCGGTGCTCAGGAAAACAGGTTCCCAGTCTACTAGCTCTATGCGACTTCTAAATGTTTCAAGGTTTTTCTGGGAAATACACTGCCGACGTGGATTAAAGGTTTGTGTTGGGAGGGGTTTAGTCTGAACGCGCAGAAAAATAGGCAGATGGTCACTGATGTCTGCTGCAAAACGCCCTGTGGTGAGAGGCACACCATAATTTGTGATGAAAAGGTCGATAATGGTATATGAAGTGGAAGTTATGCGTGTTGGGCTATTTATAACGTTCTGGAAACTAGCGGCTTGAAGCAATGTTGTGAATTCTTGTTGTGCAGGACTGTTAACACCCATGTCTATATTAAAATCACCTCCTATACAAGATAAGAAATTATCTGACAAAAAAGTGATTTCTTTTTCAAAAACACGAAGGAACTCATTGATATTGCCTTGTGGTGGGCGGTAAACGACGGTAATTGATTGACGGCTACATTGGACTGTAAGCATTTCAATATTCTCGTCGCTCAGACTCTGTTCCGATAAGATATGGCACGAATAGCTTTCTTCTACTAGAAGGGCGACGCCCCCACCACGTTTTGAGCTTCGGTTAAGAAAGAATGTATTATAGCCTGGAAATCGAATAACGTCACTATCGAAGCGATACCATGTTTAAGATATCATGATTACGTCGAATGTACACTGAAGGCTTGACAAAAAACTGTTCAAATGATCCGTCTTATTTAAGGCACACTGCATGTTCAAGTGTAGCATTTGCAAACATTTGCCACACTTATTGTTTCTTAAGGAGCAGTTGAACTCCCATGGTGTGAAAAGAGGCGTTTCTTCCATATTAGTCTAAAAAACGGAAAAAGATGCATCTGCTGAGCGACCAGTTACTATTCCATTTTTGGCAAATCATCGTGCAGATACAGGCGAATGACGTTGGATCCATCAGTTTTGCGTGCGTAAATAGCCCCATTTCTTGTCCACACGTACTTCCAGTCAACTTCTTTTTTCTTTGCTAATGCAGCTCCAAGAAGTTTTTTGTTTTCGGGCGTTAGGTGTTCGTTGACATAGATTGAAGCCGTGCCTTCCAGTCCAACATCCTCGACAGTAAGCCGCATCTTTTTTGATTTCTGCAGCATACCATCACGCTTGGCTTTGGATTTAAACCTAACAACAATGTTAGATTTGCCGGAGTTGCGAGTGGGAACGCGATGGCAGGCCTCGACATCCAAGTCTGTGACTGGTTCTTTGACTGCATCACCAAGTTTTGACAGAATCATAGTCACATTTTCTTCCTCATTCTCTGGGACACCTTGAATTTTGATATTGTGGTTTCTAGAGTATTGTTCACATTGAACAAGCCGGATCCCAAGATCTCGAGACTTTTTTTCTAAGAAAGCACATCGGGAGTTGAGCTCCTGATTTTCGACCATTAGTTTCGAATTTTTCTCCACTTCTAGCTGCAATTTTTTCTCTAGTTCCTCTATGTCCTTCTGCGTATACTCAATGCTGTCAGTCAGTTCCATCTGCTCCTTTTTGACTTCGCGCACTTCGTTCCGCAGGCCGCGTTCGGAAGATTCAAGTAACGTCTTCACCTCTCTTTGAATTTCCTCCTTTAGCTTCACGAACTCATTACGGAATTCCTCTTTTAATTTTGCAATATCCTTAGTCATTCTAGCACACACACACCCGCACACACAAATACTCGTATAATTGTGCTTGGCAGCAGCGATGACAAAGAAAGGGGTCAGGAAAGTTTGCTTTTACGAGCACTAACCTGCAGAAGGAAGCAGGGGAGCGCGTTAGGCGTGTCTCGCAAGCTGTCGTCGCTGCTGCCAAGTGACCAGGCCAGGAAGTGAATGCCTCTTATATAGCAAGCGGTGCTCCACCGGAAACCAGGACTGAAGACCACGTGCGCTGCTGACGAGTATCGCCTCCTGACGCCTGTTGTCGTTGATTCCGTGGTTGATCGTGCTGATGAAGCGCGATAGTACGCCGGCGTACGTCGGGCGGCTCGTGCACCTGGCAAAAGTGATCTGCAGAAGGAAGCAGGGGAGCGCGTTAGGCGTGTCTCGCAAGCTGTCGTCGCTGCTGCCAAGTGACCAGGCCAGGAAGTGAATGCTAAACTTGATCTCCGATGCCGTGCCTCCGGATGACCTTGAAATAATCTTGGATGACCTTGAAATAAGCAGTGGGGCGCGTGACGCCCACCGAGCACCTAAGGGTCTACAGTCGCGGAGGCAGCCGCACCGGCGCCGGTAAAACCCCTCGCATTAGCCTGGGGGCGACTCTCCTTCGACTCTCCTCTGGGAGCGACAAGCCTTCGCACAAAGGTACACACACACATACGAAGACACGCGGCAGTAAAACACGTCCTGGCAAGCCCGCCGTAGCAAGCGTCGGGCGGCGGTCTTCACCGGGCCAAATTGGCCGAAATGATGCCCCGGCGTCCGCTGCAGCCGCACAGGCTATCCCACACGACGGTGGCCAAACATAACAAGACATTTGATGATGATGTCACCGTCTCCGGTGATATATAAGACCGATGTGTCTAGCAGTTTCTCTAGAAGAATGCACAGAAAGAACAGCGCTTCGTCAAACGCATGAGAAGTGCTGAACCTTACACTAACCTCTTCCCGGACATGCCAACCACTCTGTGGAACACTTGCATAGATTTGGTCTTTGAACGTATCGTAACTCGGGTGAATTGTGCTAGTGAGATCTTAACGGTGGAAAATTCTTTTACAGATCACGAAACTGCCACTATGCGCGTCGTAAAACTGTCAAAATAAAGTGTTAAACCTTTAATAATCCATGCGTAGAGCTTTCGCTCTTAATTTCTTTTTTTTTGCAGTTTCTCTATAATGTTCATTTCTTTAGTGCAATACGTGTCATCACTGTGTAGATCCATAGCCAAAAGCTAGATATGGATCCATGCACTGAAAGCAAATAAATCTTTTAGGGCAACTGTTTTCCACTGCTTTTCAAAATATTACAGATACAAAACGGAAGCAAAAATGCAAAAAATTAGCTGTGGTTTCACTACTGTTGAAGGTTGCTACAGATTGAAAGCTGTGGTGTATCAGGCAACTATACGCGGATGGGCGTCTGTATAACGTAGAGTGCGTTCCGGACAACTTCGGTACTCGCTGAATTGGCATATCTGTAATTTTCATGCTCATAATTGAAATATTCATGCACGCCTCAGTACATATTTCAAAGATAAGTATCTCAGACATCTGTGTGGTCACTAGACGCACCATCATTCACTTCGAAGAGTTGTGCAGTCGTGGCGGAGTGGAAGCGGCCTCGTCTCGCATGCTGGAGGCCCGGTTTCGATTCCCAACAGCACCACAATTTTTTTCTTATAACTGAGGCCACTTCAAGGTCATATCTGCGCCGTAACATGGCCTTCAAGGTTTGCACGCGATAAATGCATCTTTCGCTCCAAAAGGTGCACACAGATAACTCAAATTACACGAGTACAGAAACGGTAATGAGTGCATTGAAAAATAATACATATATACAAATGTTGCAGCAATGCAAAAACATATCAATTAGATCAAATTAGAAAAGTGCTCAAGGGCTGATAACAATAAACAGGGATATGAGAGGAAGAGCAGCATTCATTATACAAAATAAAGGCGCTTACCTCAGAAATTGATCATTCGATGATATGGATAGCAAACCCAACATCGACAATACAGAGGATAAGAAGAAACAGGCAACTAAACCAATTCTGACGTTCTAGATCAGAAAATTCTTTTCAAAATAAAAAATGTTCCATGGAATAGGTGGATTAGACGGGGTTAGAACAGCATAAGTGGTCTTATTCCAAATTTTTACCCCTTGATACTGAAGGCGGCGCTGGCCATAGTAATTGCGAGGCGCAGGTACCAGAAAGCTTCGCTGCGCTGCTGAGCGACTATTGTAAATGTTAACTTTACGAAACGTGTTCGAAGGAAAAGGGGACGCGCCGGACAGGACTCTTAGCGCGAAATAGTGCAACGCGGATATTGGTTGGTAAAAAACAAAGAGCGAGAGTGAGTGTTCGTTGCCGTGCAAGTCATTATTCTCAATGCCCGCTTCAGTACGCGTAAAACAGGTTCAGTGTAAGCTGTGTAGGAGAACCTCCGCGATTTTATGCTGTACGCCAACTGGCTCTCGAAAAAGCTAGAGTATTTTGTTTTTAGTGTGTGTATATTCGAAATGTCGCCTAGCTTTAGCCAGTACGCCAGTACGAAGCATGCATAAGAAAGTTCGGTACGCAATTCTTCGATGTGTGGTTTCCAGTAGAATGCGGCATCTAATACTACACCGAGGTACTGAGTAGTTTAAACTTCGACAATGGGGTTGTCTCCTATCAATATAGCGGCGAAAGCAGTCTGGCACCTTTTATAGGGGGATGTAAATATTGTCACGTGCTGCGCATGGGCTCTGAGGAATAAAGAAGACGTGCGGCGGCTGGAAGTAGAAGAGAAAGTCGAGTATCCTGCCGCCGGTGCACCAGGCTCCTCTCGACCTGCCTTGTAAATATTATTTGTAAATAGAACCTGTAACATTGTGGTGGAGGTGCTGGGTATCGATCACCACGGACCCCTCTCGCAACCGCTGCAGCCGCAGAATCGCCGGATTGCCACCGTTGCCCGTGCAAATGCCCAAGGAAGCCGACGCACGTCCGACCGGCGCCGCAACGCCCGCTTGGCAGCACTACCGTGAGCCGCGGACGTTTTCCGGGAAGGCTGGCGAAGACGTGGATGATTGGCTCACCAATTACAAGCGGGTGAGCAAATACAACGGCTGGGATGCCACTCTTCAGCTGGCCAATGTCGTCTTCTTTCTCGATGGCACCGCGCTAACTTGGTTCGAAAACCATGAGGCATCAATAACAAGTTGGGACCGCTTCATGGAAGAGCTCCGCAGCTGCTTCGGGGATACTGTTGCCAAACGAAAATGCGCTGAGCAGTCTTTGCTTCAGAGAGCGCAAGTGCCTGGAGAGACCTGCACGACTTACATAGAAGAGGTCTTGAAGCTGTGCAAAGTCGTTAATCCCAGTATGTCCGACGAAGATCGCGTTGGTCATCTCCTCAAGGGCATCGCAGAGGACGTCTACAGCTTTCTTATTAGTAAAGAAAATTTAGACTCGCCCACGGATATCATCAAGCACTGCCGCACCTTTGAAGCTCTAAATCTGCGTCGAATTACTCCCAAGTTCGGTCGCCTGCCTAACGTCACCACCGTCGCCAGCGTGGATTTCCACGAGCCTGTGAATGCGGCGACTCTCCCTGACGTCATTCGTCAAATCGTGCGTGACGAACTCTCCCGGCATCAAGATCTTGCGCGCCGCAGTGAGGTCCCGTATGGGAGCTGTTCTCTGCAGGCGGCTCCCGCCTACCGCTCCTCCCCTTGGAGTTTGTCTGCCCAGGCCCCTACCAGTGCTACTCGCATTGATTACAGCGACGCTCCCCGGATCACCCGCCCCGGCCCCAGGGCGCCAGCTCATCCGCAACGCCACCTGCGGCAGTCGGAGTACGATGGTCGTTTCGACACTGGCTACGAGGAGTGTTATCCCGAGTACCCCCCCCCCGACCCACCACTTTGTTACCGCTGTGGTATGACCGGTCACATCTCTAGATTCTGCCGTCGCCGGGGCCAGTTTTCCCGCTCCCAGCGCCAATGGTCGAACCCTCGCCTGAGTTTCAATGCGCCTGTTCATGACCGTGTCTTCACATCGTCTCAGCGCCCATCCAGTTACGCGCCACCACGGAACGACTCCCCTGCCTCTGACCGAAGTCTGACTCCACCTCCGCACCGCTCTCGCCGCTCGCCTTCCCCCCAACGTCGTTCCCCACCGTCCCCGGGAAACTAGCGTGTGCGGCCGATGGAGGTGCGGTCGCCGGATCATCGATAGTGCCAATTCCTCTGCCCATTGTTATGCCAAGGAACCGCCTTGAAGTTATAGTGGACGGTATTTGCCACGGTGTCAGTGATGAGTTCAACTTTCAAGAACCGTCTGGGTCGTAAAATAATGTTCGCTTGGGATCGTGCTGTTATATTCCGGGGTGTAGGGGGAGAATCATTGGTTCCGATTGGTATTTGTTTTGTGAATGTAGTGATCGCTGGCCACATGTTCCGAACTGAATTCACGGTGCTCCCTCGTTCTACGCATGACATCATCCTCGGTATTGACTTTTTGCACCAGTGCGGCGCTACTCTCGACTTCCGCAGTGGTGGCATATCGTTAAGTCCTGGCCTTCGGTCAGCTCTCATAGAAGACTCGCCAGTGGTTGCCCAAGTGTTTTCTGTCTCTGAAGATACCGTCGTTCCAGCAATGTCTGCCATATTCGTTCCCGTTGTGTCCTCGAGCACGATTTCTGATGCCTTCGATGCTGTGGTGGAACCTTGTTCCCTTAACTGTGCAAAGAAAAGTGTGCAGCGTCGTCCCCGCAGCGTCGTCCATGTGACCAAGGGCCATGTCACTCTTTGGACTGTCAATCATTCCAACGAACCTGCAGTATTGCCATGTGGTTTAAAACTTGCTGGCTTTGAAGAACGTTTTTCTGTACCAGTTGCCGCGATCACTGACAACGTGTCTCGTCCAACTAGACGCCGAGATCTGAGCGACTCTCAATTCCTAGCCATGGTCAACAAATCCCTACCCACTAGCGACCGCCAGGTACTAGTGGCTGTTCTTATGAAGCATGCGGACGTGTTTGACTTTGGTCGCGACCAACCACCGCCGATTCCAGCTTCCCGTACCCATCACATGATCAATACTGGATCTGCACAGCCGATTCGCCAGAAGCCATACCGCGTCTCGCCTTCCGAACGTCAGATAATCGATGAACAAGTCCGTGACATGTTGCACCGCGGCATCATTCAGGAATCTTCAAGCCCGTGGGCTGCTCCAGTGATCCTTGTCAAAAAGAAAGATGGCACTTGGCGATTTTGTGTCGACTACCGCCGGCTTAACACTGTCACAAAGAAGGATGTTTACCCGCTCCCGCGCGTTGATGATGCCATTGACTGCCTCCACTCAGCCTCCTACTTTTCCTCGGTGGATCTACGGTCCTGGTACTGGCAGATCCCGATGCACCCGCAAGACAAAGAGAAGACAGCATTCGTGACACCTGACGGGTTGTATGAATTTAATGTTATGCCTTTCGGCCTTTGCAACGCTCCTGCCACTTTTGAACGATTTATGGATACGCTTTTACGTGGCCTGAAGTGGCAAGTTTGCATGTGTTATCTGGACGATGTTGTTATTTTTGGTAGGACCTTCGCCGAACATAACAGCCGCTTAGCCATTGTCCTAGACTGCATAGAGAGAGCGGGCCTCGTGCTGAACTCGAAGAAGTGTCGCTTCGGTGAACGCCAAATTACTGTGCTTGGTCACCTCGTTGACAAGGATGGCCTCAGACCCGACCCGCAGAAGGTTGAAGCTGTAAGCAGTGTCAAAGAACCCAAATCAGTGAAAGAGCTCAGGAGTTTCCTAGGACTTTGCTCATATTTTCGGCGTTTCGTTCCCATGTTTTCTGATTTGGCCTACCCGCTTACAAGTCTCCTGCAGAAAGACACCCCTTTCCACTGGACTCCCGAATGCGACTCCGCGTTTCGGCAGCTCAAGTTTCTCCTCACCTCGCGGCCAATATTGCGTCATTTCTGCCCGACAGCACCGATTGAACTCCACACTGCCGCCAGCGGCATCGGCGTGGGTGCTGTGCTTATCCAACGCCATGAGGGCAATCAACACGTTGTCGCTTATGCAAGCCGCACCCTCAGCAAGTCGGAACGCAATTACACTGTAACAGAGCAAGAGTGTCTCGCCGTTGTTTTCGGCGTACAACGGTTTCGTTCGTACCTTTATGGACGTGCTTTTACAGTCGTCACAGACCATCACTCTCTGTGCTGGCTGGTCAATCTACGCGACCCCTGCGGTCGGTTGGCCCGCTGGGCTTTACGCCTCCAAGAGTTTAACTTCAAAGTGTCTTACAAAAGTGGCCGCCAACACGCCGACGCAGATTGCCTCTCGCGGCTGCCGCTCACGGTTACTACTTCCGATGATGAAAACTTCGATGACTATCTCGCTGCCGTTTCCCAAGAGTTCCAGATCTTGGCACTTTCCAGATGGAACAACGCAAGGATCAGCACTTGGCGCCGCTTTTTGCCGAAGCCCGTGACCCGACATCCGCCAGCCCTTTCTGCATTCGCGACGGTTTACTCTACAGAACGAATTACTCGCCTGGAGGTGCGCGCTTTCTCCTCGTCGTTCCGGCTACTCTGTACTCCTCTGTTCTGCAGGCAATGCACGATGACGTCACGGCTGGGCACTTGGGGTTTGCCAGGACCCTTAACCGCATCAAAGAACGTTTTTACTGGCCAAAAATGCGTCACATGGTTCAGCGCTACGTGGCCACCTGCGTGCAGTGTCAGCGGTTCAAGCTTCCCACGACTTCTCCGCCTGGACGCCTGCATCCTTTGCCACCTCCAAGCACGCCATATGAACAAGTTGGACTCGATCTGCTCGGCCCGTTTCCCCGCTCGTCCAACGGTAACCGCTGGATTATAGTGTGCGTTGATCACCACACCCGTTACTGTGAGACCGCCGCCCTACCTTGCGCCACCGCTGCTCAGGTCTCGCTCTTCCTTCTTCGTGCTGTCATCCTCCGGCATGGACCTCCTCGAGTTGTTATCAGTGACCGCGGTCGCCAGTTTACGGCAGACGTTGTGGAAGAGCTTCTGCGTCTTAGTTCATGCCATTTTCGCCACTCGACGCCGTACCACCCCCAGACTAATGGACTGGTTGAACGTACCAATCGGACACTCACGACCACGCTGGCCAAGTATGTCGATTCCCGCCATAAGAACTGGGACGACGTGCTTCCCTTCATTACATACGCCTATAACACGTCGAGGCATGAAATAACTGGTTACAGCCCATTCTTCCTTCTTTATGCCCGTCCGCCTCGAAGCTCCCTCGACAGCATCTTACCTTTCTCTCTCGACACCGAGCCTTCTATTGCCAACACTCTATGTCGCGCTGAAGAAGCCCGTCGGATTGCCCGGATACGCACCTTGGCATCACAGCATCGCTCTAAGCAGCGTTATGACCGCCGGCGCAAGGATGTCTCCTACCTGCCCAGTGACGTTGTATGGTTGTGGACGCCCCTACGCAAGCGTGGCTTATCAGAAAAGCTGCTATCCCACTACACAGGCCCGTTCATCGTTGTTGCTCGCCTCAATGACCTCAACTATGTCATCTCTCCGCAATCAACGCAGGGACGCCGCTCAAGGACAACCCAGGTCGTGCATGTCGCACGGCTGAAGCCATTCCACTCTCGGGACCCCGATTGATTGACTGGCCCAGAGGGCTTCGTCTGCGAACGGGGAAATGTCACGTGCTGCGCATGGGCTCTGAGGAATAAAGAAGACGTGCGGCGGCTGGAAGTAGAAGAGAAAGTCAAGTATCCTGCCGCCGGCGCACCAGGCTCCTCTCGACCTGCCTTGTAAATATTATTTGTAAATAGAACCTGTAACAATATAACACATTTATTCTTGGCTGTGTTCAAAGTAAGTCCATTTGTAGAAAACTATTTATTTACTCGGAACTTCAGAGTTTAAAATATGTATGACTGTTTCAACGGAATCAGCGGTAACCAACAATCAGGTATCGTCAGCGTACATAATGGCATAGCTGTTATTTAGGCAGTCGGGCAAGTTATTTATTTAAAGCGTAAAAAGTGTGAGCCCCAGTACTGAGCCCTGCGGAACACGTACAGAAATCGAACGCAAATTTGACGCGTGTTCAGCAAAATAACACACTTCTGTCGGCCAGTCAAATAACTTCTTAAGAAATCTAGTACACTCCTCTAAACTTATATCGTTCTAGTTTCTTGCATGAAATATTGAAATCGACATTGTTGAATGTCTTTTTAGCATACAGGATTACACCAATACAAATATTTTTATTGTTGTGAGCTTCATTAATTATGCCGATCACAGAGAACACAGCCCTGGTGGTCGATTGACCTTGATAAAATGGCATTTCTAGTGAGCAACTCTGTAATTCTATGAGACACTATTTTTTTCGAAGAGATACAGCTGGGCTGATTGGCCTACAGTTCATTAGGATTCACACTTTTGTAGATAGGCACAACCCTGGCAAGCTTTAAAACATCATGATAGATGCCGGACACAAACGCTTTATTAAATAATGAACCTAAGGTCGCAGCTAGAACGCCACAGTTACTTTTAATTATGGATATGGCAATACCGTCGAGGCCCGTGACCTTACTGGCATCCATTGAGTTCAGTGTACTTATTATTTCGTCACTGCTTATTTCTATGAAACCGAAAATATTTTCATGATGCTCAGGCAGAGAAGGCGCATGCGTTTAGTTGCTTGATAAAATGAACCTTTTTCTGTATGCGCGTGGAATCCACTGCTTTGTTTCGATGAATCCTGTACGGAGCACTGTTACATCCGTTCCCTGTGTTTTGTTTAGCAGAGGTCCTGTCATCCAAGGGCATACTGCTTGTGTATAGTTTGTTTTTTCTCTGTAGTTTGATAGTCTATTAATCTGAGCTTTAAATATAATGGCAAGGCAGCGGCAATGCTCATTCGCATTAATTTCAACAAGGTGAGGAAAGTTGATTTGAGAGAGCATAAACGCAAATTTCTGGTAATCTATTTTGTTCATAAAGCCGCACATGCTGTCAGAAATTTTATGGCTAGCTCCTACCCTGTATAAAAAGGGAAAAGCGAGGTGATCTGCCACAGCTGTGTCATATTCCCTAGAGAGATTGCAAGGTGGCATGAATTCGCATAACACGTGATAGGCGCATGTCGAGTTAGAATCCACAGTTCGAGTCGGGGTAGATATTAGATTCGTAAATCCATATGAAAACAACAAGCCAATGTATTCGCTATAGGCGGTGCCTAAAGTATCAATATCAGTATCGCCGAAGATGATTGCATTTTTGTTCATTTCTGTCATGTGCTTAAAAACAGATTTTAGATCACTCATGAATTCGTTGCGATCTGCGTGCGGGGCTTTATATACAACACCATGACACCTTGAAGTTCCACAAACAGACATTCTGAACTGCTAATGACGGACGCGCAAAGAAATGGATATTCGCAGAGCACCTGACGCGATATTCGGAGGTGGTGGGTTCGGATCCCACCGGCGGCATGGTTGTTTTTCTGCTCCGTTATAAGTAATTTTCTATAGGCGATAGATTAATCTAAGTGTTATGCGACTGATTAGCACGACACATTAAAAAAGATTTTAAACATTCTCCTATTCACCTTGGTTTCGGTGACTGTTGGCTCCCTTCATAAGTTTGTCAAACGAGCCCCTCATTTGCTTCACTTTGTCTGCTATATGTATGTATATATATATATATATATATATAAGAGAAGTGGGCACTTCTACAAAGAGACTTTTATTTATCAACACACACACACACACACACACACACACACACACACACACACACACACACACACACACACACACACACACACACACACACACACACATATATATATATATATATATATATATATATATATATATATATATATATATATACATATATATATATATATATATATATATATATATTTAAGAGAAGTGGGCACTTCTACAAAGACACTTTTATTTATCAACGTTTCGACCGCGGTGCGGTCTTCTTCAGGACTGTTGTGGTCTCGCGTCAGATGGACGTTTTAAGTTTGTGAGCTCAAGAGGAGGGAGAAATGAGTGTAACACGCAAATAGCAACAACAGTTCGAAAAATTGAAAAAAATAAAAAATAAAGATGGGGGTGCGGGGAGCAGACAGCGACAATATTGGGGGAAGAAGCAAAAAAATAGAAATAAGAGAAAAAAAGGCGGGAAAACTAGTATAGTAAGGAAGGGTGGGGTACAAAAGGAGATGGCGAAACGAGAGAAAGGGAGAGGAAGACGGTGCGGGGGACATGGGCAGCGCGGCAACCAAAGGCGTACGAAAGCAAAACGTGCAAACAAAACACACAAACAAAATGCACAAACACAAAGGGCGCCGCTGCAGATGCGTGGCCAAAGAGGAGCCGCTGCGCAAATGACACTGGCAGTGACGAACAGGCCAAACCAGGCGCCTTTTGGGGGTCTCACTAATTTCCGGTGAGCCGAGGGCTAGAACGTTAAGGAAGGAGTGGGCTACGTTAACGAGCACATGTCTAAGAACTTACTCACGGGGTCTGGGTTTCACTGAACGGTGCACCCCTCTCCCTGGGCGGGTCGTTGAACCGACCTCGCCGGGAATACTTGTTTGTAGGGGAGGAGGGCTGGGCTAGCTGTGTGCAAAGATTTCAAATTGTCGGAAAATGTAAGGAAAGAACGTCAAAAGCTTATCAATACTGCACGAGGCAGGATAGTGTAAGTAAGGAGGGGTATGATTGCCTGGGATATACACTAGGAGTTACAAAAGGTAAATCTGAGTTAGCCAATTAACGAGAAGTGTAGTATTATTTTGTTTGGAAGTCGTGAATAAAAGAAAGGGTACCAGGCTTTTCGTTAAGACCTTCTTGAATAGTATTAAACTTGTGGATAAAATAGGATTCACGTTGTTCACGTTCTCGCCTGTTTTTGAAGCCCCCTTGAATAATTGTTACTTTTAGTTGGTCAAATGGGTGTCCTTCTGCGTTTACATGCTTGGATAGGGGAAGGTTTGGGAGAGACTTGGCGTGTGCGCGGTGATTGTTAAATCGAATGCGGAATGCAATGTTTGTCTGTCCTATGTATTGCTGGTTACACACAGTGCATTCAAGAAGGTAAATAATGTTTGATGAGTCCCAGTCAAAGTTACCGTTGATTGAATGTTGGAAAACTGAACACGTACTAGTTGCGGAACACGCAGTCTGCATGTGCTTGCAAACTTTGCAGCGACCTTTACCACAGGGCTGGCATCCATATTTTGGGGTTTTGTGTTCCTTGGAGTGGACTAGATGGTTCTGAATGTTTTTGGCACGCCTGTAAATCACGCGGGGTGCGCATGTAAATATTTTCGATAGTCGTTGACTTTGCTGGAGAATGTTAAAGTGCTTATTAAGAATTCTGTTTATGTTCGGTGCGTTGCTGTTAAATGTGAGGATAAGGTTTATAGTGTAATCATTTCGGTTATCTATTCGGTGCCCCTGGAGTATTTGACTACGGTTAAGATTTGAAGCTCTGCTTATGGCGTCATCAATAAGGGAACGTGGATAGCGCTGTGCTAAGAGCACGTTGCGCATGTGTTCGGAGTTTTCATGAAAGTCTAGGTCGTTAGAGCAGATTCTTCGAAAACGATGGGCCTGCGAATAAGGGATGCTGGTTTTGCAGTGACGGGGATGGGCGCTTTGAAAATGTAGATATTTTTGTGAGTCGGTTGGTTTTCTATAAACGGTTGTACGAACTGACCCTTTGTCCACCAGAATGTCAACATCAAGAAAATTGATTTGACTGGCTGAGTAGGTGTGCGTGAACTTTATGTTTGGGTGCACGGAGTTGAAACTGTCAATGAAATGGATAAGTTGTTGTTCTGTGTTTGTCCATATTATAAAAATATCATCCAAATAGCGCTTGTAAAAGTATGGCTGAATTGGACAAGAAGAAAGAAATTTTGACTCTATATGATGCATGAAGATATTGGCATAATTTGGGGCCATTGTTGTTCCCATAGCGGTGCCACTTACTTGCATATAATATGGAAGATCAAATTCGAAGCTATTATATTCTAACACAATTTTGGCTAGTGTTCCTAACACTTTTGGGCTTGGAGATTCATGAGGTCTCTGTTGTTCATAAGATTCTAAAAGGGCTGCAATGCCGTCGGCATGGGGAATGTTTGTGTATAAGGATGTTACATCCATGGTCACAAGAAAGGCTCCTTCTGGTAATGTTATGTTGTCTATCTGGCGGAGAAAGTGGTTTGTATCTTTGATGTAGGATGCATGTGTGGCTGGAATGTGGCTAATTAGAGATTCAATGTACTTTGATATTGGTTCTGTGATAGTGCCGATTCATGAAATTATTGGCCGTCCAGGAATACCGGCTTTATGTAATTTAGGGAGCATGTAGAAACGCCCAGGAGAAGGATGGGTAGCCGTGAGTGCCTTGCATAGTTTCGGGGAGATTTCATTGTGTTTTGTGAGGTCGAGGAGAATGTCAGATATAGCTTTTGAGTGCTCGTCGGTGGGGTCGCCATGCAGTTGTTTATAAAAATGGTTGTCAGAAAGCTGTCGGATGCCTTCTGCTATATAGTCGTCCCTGTTCAAGATAACAATGCCTCCGCCCTTATCAGCTGGCTTTATGACGATGTCGGTACGGTTGCTGAGCGCCTCGAGAGCAGTACGTTCTCTTTTAGGAAGATTGTCTGGTCCTAACCTGTTTTTCTTAAAATTTTCAATAATGTCATTTTGAACTGCCCTAATATTATTATCCAAGTGTGTTTCCCGCCCGATGTTGGGAGTCCAATTTTGGTTTGCTGGGTGGAAGTCCGAGTTTTGGTGGGGGTTTTCGGGCTTATCAAAGAAGTATTCTCTCAGGCGAAGTTTTCTGGCGAAGTCGTCAAGATCTTTCAGGAGTTGGAATTCATTGTATTTACCTGTGCGGGGGCAAAAAGTCAGCCCTCTAGATAGGACGGCTCGCTCATACTCTGTGAGCGGTGTTAGAGATAGATTGGTGATGTTGTGTACACTGTGATGGCCATGTTTTGAGAGTGTTTGCCCTTGGCTGACCTTTGACTGAGCGATATCGGGGTTGGGAGAATTTGATCCAACCGCACTTTGTACTTCTTTCAACCATTCGTCATGGGGAAATTTGTCCCGTGTAAATTTTCTAATTTTGATTATGCCAATTTCTGAATTTTTTTTGTTTTGAAACGTTCTAGTTCCTCGGCCTCCAGCAAGGAAACAAGAAGATTATTCCGAGCCCGACGCTCCTCTGTTAACAGTATCACCGAAGCTTTCTCAGAGTGCCGAATTGTGATTTTGAGTAACTCTAGGGAAGCTGATATATATATATATATATATATATATATATATATATATATATATATATATATATATATATATATATATATATATATATATATATATATATATATATATATATTCAGGGATAAAGACTTCTTGGCACGGGGTCAGTAGTAGTGACTAAACAAAGACCAACGTTTGAAACAATGTAATTTGATGCAGCTCGCATTGAAAAGATAGTGGACGGTGGTACACTGGCCACATTACTTAAACTGATATTAGAACTTAACAACTTTGAGTTTGAGGGAAAGCATTATGTTCACATTAGTGGCACTTCTATGGGCACACGCATTGGCCCTAATTATGGAAACATATTTATGGGTGTGTTGGAAACCGAATTTTTGAAAAGCCGGTCATTAGTACCATTTTACTATAGGTGTTACATTGATGACTTATTTCTTATTTGGCCCCATGGCGAAGCCGAGCTGCTTCAATTTATACCCGATTTCAAGAACCTGCATCATTCTATCTCATTTTCCCATACGTACTCTAGATGTAAAGTGAATTTTCTTGACGTCACCGTTTCGCTTCACGAAGACACCTTGACTACAACGGTGTACCCAAAACCTACTGACCGCCAGCAATATTTGCACTTTGATAGTAGCCATGCGAAACATGTTAAAACCAGCATCCCCTAGAGTCAAACACTTCGGTTAAAAAGTATCTGCTCGAAACAATCTGGTTTTAAAAGCAACTGCGCCACACTTGGTAGTGCGCTCATTAAACAGAATTACCCCAATCAGCTGATCGATGAAGCCATAGAGTGCGCAGATACAAAATCCCGAAGGATTCTACTCGCTAAAGAAAAACCAGACAATTCCTACTCGAATACCAACCTTGTCCTCACTCATCCTGCATCCGCACCAAAAGTTTCGGCAATCTTAAAAAAAACTATAATATTCTCATGCAGAGTGTTCGCCTGAAGGAAATCTTCGAAGAGCCAACAAGGGCTTTTTATAGAAGATCGAAAAATCTACGGACATACTAAATTCTTTAAAAACTACTGCTACGCAACCCACAGGCTGCCACCCTTGCAACAAGAGCCGCTGTAAAGTTTGTCCGCATATAACTACGTCTCAGAACGTTAGCAGTACGGGTTCTAACTTTCATTTATGAATTCAGGGTGACTTCACCTGCGATAGTTCGAACGTCATTTCTATACTCCAGTGTACCATATGTAACCTTCAGTACGTAGGCCAGAGTGAAACCTCCTTAAGATTGCGCTTCAATACCCACAGAGCCCATGTTAAATCCCTCCCAGACGTGCCCCTATAAAGACATGTTCAGCTTCCAGGTCATTCATTTCATCATATTACAGCTACTATTCTGGAATCTGCATTTAAATCTAATCACGACCGAGAAATTAGAGAGTCTTTCCTGATCTATAAGTTTAATACAGTATCTTCTGGTTTGAACAAGAGCACGGGGAAATTGAGCACCCTACCAGTTCAAACACCCTGATGTGCACCGATGTTAAGTATTCTGTTCGTGCTTTGTCTTCATGTATTTCGCACCCCGCGTTTGCGTTTAATCGCACCTGTATGTTTAACTTGCCGCTGCATCATACAGCAAAAATTTCGCTACGTTCATCTTTTTACATCACCGCACGGGTATGCATCATATTTATTCTCTTCTTGTGCTCGGACAGAACAGGCCGGTAGCGTCATGAGTTATTTTTTCAGGATGTAATAAAAGCTAATACTGTTATCGTTTATGCTGCTTTATCCTGACCTGTGTTTGTTTAGTTGCCGCGTTCTTTAGTGTTTTAGAGTGTACAACTACTGGCTTCTTAAGTTTTGCTGTCTAGTAATTATTTTTTCTCATCTTTGCACTGTAAACATGACACGTTTAATCATCTGTCCTCACATTTTATAGCTAAGATTGTTAACGCACTAAATTTCGCAACGTTACCCTCCTGTTCAGCCATTGTGACCCACATTCGCGTTCTAGTCACGTGTGTGATACGTTTTTAATCTTTTGGGCATTATATGTTTGTACGTTTTTTGTGCACCCTCCGTCATATTCTGTGCCCCGCATTCCTATTCTGTCATTCTGATGAAGGCCGTTCCCCGGCCGAAACGTCAAATTACATTGTTTGAAACGTTGGTACGTTGGTCTCTGTTTAGTCAATATATATATATATATATATATATATATATATATATATATATATATATATATATATATATATATATATATATATATATATATATATATATATATAGAGAGAGAGAGAGAGAGAGAGAGAGAGAGAGAGAGAGAGATATGAAGCGGTCAATACTTCACGCGCAAGCATTTTTCGGCGATCACTATGAAAGCTGGCGAACATTGAGATCTAAGGACCCAATTTTTTCGGCACAACTAAAAGCTTGGTATTTAAGATGCTGGATTCCGCAAATGTTTTGTTAGAAACGCTGCAGAAAGTTTTTACCAAGGATTCTTTAATCGGTGCAAGCACTCATTTTTATGTATCCCGATTCTGGAAACCATGATAAACGAGCGCGATGGCGATTGCACGTCTTCAAAAGTTCTGTACCAAAGACTAAAGTAAATGTCACCCACAAAACACTAATAAGATATTTTCGGCATAGGGTAGTGTCCATTTTATTTTCCAGGTCCAAAGCTGTTGCGGCACAGAAATGTACGCCTCGCAGATGGAAACTTTATTAGACCGTGGTTTCCGCTCCAATACAAGAAATTGAGAAGACTGTCGTGCCTCTGGTTACAAAGGCTAAAGGCGCACGGTTGATAATGAGAAGGGTGAGCTTCTTTTCTTTGGAGGGCGCACTGGATAGTGTTTTGCTACAATAAAACACTCCTGAGCGAAAAAGAGAAACACTGTGGCCTTGAAAAAAAAAGGCGATATTTTACCAAGATGTGGTCACGTTATGGCCTACAGTGATAATGATGGGTTTCATCGCAAGCAGGCTTTTTATACGATTTTCAATGCCAATTCAAAGTTTTACATCCTCTCTTCTTTGATATTGCAGCGCCTAATTCTTAATTACCAGGCACGATCTTTTCATTTCGGCCATAAACTCATGACACGTATTTGGTCTGTGGTCCGTCCCTTTAACTCCGCCGAAGCATGGTGTCGAGGAAGGTGTCAGTGAACGTCTATGTAGTTCATGTTTCTCCACTTTTTCAGCGGGATCTCGACTTCATGTTCCTCACTGCTGGCTTTTTGTCTCTGGGAAGATGCGCGATGCTTACAAAAATATATTCAACTGAAACAATCTCAGCAGGCCGGGACGACTCCATAAAGTCTACTGCGCTCTTCTTCATCCAATTTTTCGCAAGCGTAGGAGAGTGCTTCGCGTCATAATTCTTTTGAGATTAATATCCAAATCCCACATTCTTGCGCGCCCATGGAAGCATAACCTTTTCAAGAATACCTTAGCAACCTCCTCGCTCATGGTACCGTTCAGTCCAGAAGACAAACTCCACAAAAGAATCAGCCCCGTTCCATTATGACGTTCCGACCTCTGTGGTCTGACGTGGGCTCTTTATAATGAGGTGCATATAAATTGCGTTTGGGGCCACGCACACAGCGAATCCCTTCCTGCTCTCACGACAGGAAGTTCGATTCGTCTAATGAAATCACTAATTTTCATTCGTGACCTATCTACATCAGGTGTTCCTTTACCTGCATCACATAGGGAACCCAGTTATTTTCACAGATATGCTGGGTTTGAGCTGGGATCCTGTCGTTTAGATCAGCACATTGCACATGACACTTTACGGTCCATGGAGTTATTACAGACCATGATAACAGGAACAAACTCTCCAAAATTTCAATATCAGTCAGTATAAAGTTTTTTTAGGCACGTGCCAGCAATGTCTTTCTCGGCTACTTAGTTGGCCGTTCTGCCGTGTCTCCTGTGAATGTAAAAACCCAAACCTCTTTTGAACCCGTATCTCTTCAAAAACTTGTGGTGGCATAGACTACGCTACTCTGAAATCTTTTGAAAGCTGATGGTGTACCATCCCGTGCCTCACACTCCGCCCACTGCTTGTAAAAAAATGCAGTAATACATGTAACCACAGTAAATGTCAGCTGAAAGTGTCAGAAAGTTCATAATAGTTTATAACAGACGGAAAATTTACGCAATAAGAAGCGCTCACGAAAGGACAAAAATGAAAAACGAACACAAGGCAAACAGCTACGCCCCCAACAGCTCCTGACGTAAGAATAGGGTATTACTGCATCATAATATATATAAAATAGCAAATACGCATTTTATCATCGTGATATTTTGAATTTATACGAAAAAAATAAAAAACGTATCTTTTTGTTCATAACTGTAGCTGCTCGAGCCCTTCGAAATTTTAACGGTGGTATCTAAATCCCCTTCGTTCCTTGAACTAGCGCTTCTTTTGGGAACAGTGATGTCCCTCTCGGCTCCTCTTCGCTTGTGCCTATGCGGCACACTGTAGGGAGTTGCACCGGTCGGTGACATCATGCGCATTGCTCCCTTCCGGGTTCTCCCCTGCGGGTACCGCTGGGTAACAATATTGTAAATATAGACCATTCTGTCCAGTTTATGATATATGCTGATGAGAGCACCCTGGTTCTTTCTGGTGGCAGTACGTATCAGCTCGTACTAAAGAATAATGAGGTCCTTTCAGAAGTTTGCTCCGACAAAAGCAAACCGGATAAGGATTAGGCCAACAAAAACTACAGCTGCTGTTTTTCGCGCAAAAAAAATGAAATAGCTTTACCAGGTTACTCATTGCGATATCAAGATTTAAACGTAGAAATAGTGAATGCACATAAAACCCCTGCCGTTTTCTTCTCCTCTCATCTACAGTGGGGCAATCATACAGATTGCCTGCGAAAGAAGCTTAAGGATATTACTGGAATAATGTCGCGTTGCCGAATGATCCTTCCTCAGAATGGTAAACTCCGAACATACCATGCCTTGTTTTTTACATATGTAATTAATTGCACGTTAATCTGGGCTACGTCAACAAAACGAAACATTAAATAAACTTCTACAGAAAAACAATTCATCACGTAGCGAATATAAAGCCAACGCACACATATGCGGATGCTATTAGTGCATATAACATGATACGTGTTTATCGTATATATGAATTTTGATTACTACAGGTTATTTATTTTTCTGCATCTGGTGCTAAAACTTCCAAGAAAATCTCGGGTCTTTCGGCTACAGGAGTTCAGATACTAAAACTCGGAGCACTGGTGTATGGGAAATTTCAGAACATAGTATAAACAACAATTACTGGCTCATAATATACCATATTTACTTAACAAATATGATCACACAGTCGATTTTAGTTCTTAGAAGCTGATCACTCAGTTTGTGCATATGTAAATGCGAACTGCTAATCTATACGTACTATTTTAACTTGCATTTTGCTATTTTGCCTAATGTGTTGTTCTTATGTTGCTTGCCATAGTGCTTAATATCTTAATTTTTGTATTATAATGTAATATTCATGCTGTGTATCTGCTGTCAAAGTGTTGTTTCTTGCCCTTGTTGTTTACTGTAATGCGATGGTAATGTGGATATCTTATATTGATAGGTGTATTTTTCATGTTATGTTAAAGTAGCAAATTGTTTTTCTTACGTTCGCCACTTTCGTGTAAAGGTCCCCTGGGCCTCTGTAAATCTGTATGCACAGCTTTTATCCCAGACACACGAGCCAGATTTTTCTGATAAGAAATTGCATTGATAGATGCAGCACTATCCCTACCCCTTCCGCCTTACCCCCTCCCCCCCCCCCCCCACTTAAAAAAAAACGGGAATGGACAACACTGCGCGCACACTACTCTGTCACCAGTGTAAGGTGTGTTCGCCTGTGCGCAAGTGCTCCTCACACGTTGAAATTGGAGCATGGCTCAGCAGAGCAGAAGACGGCCGCTCTACAACGGTGAAACCAATCCCAAAAGAGCAGGAGCAGGCACACAACAGACGCTCCTAGTGGCTTGTTCCGCGACAACGCTGGCTCACGAAAAAGCTGGCTGGTCCTCATGAGGAGGTATTTGTGCCACGAGCATACTGCCTAGCTTTGCAGAATGGCCGCGTCTGGAACTGCCGTAAGCGAAGAAAGAAAAGAAATCAATCTTTTTAAATGAGAGTTGCAATTTATCAGCTCGCATACAGAGAGAAAAAGATGGGCCTAATTAGCTACCCCGGACGGTGGATGGAGTGCTCACAATTAGGGTGTAGTTTTTTTTTTCTTTCAAGGCTCAGTGTGGACACCGTCTCCCTTCAGTAGCACACTTCGCTGCCGTACCTTCAATGGCATTACGAGGAACGGCGAAACGTTAACGCGTCTAGGCAAAGAATAAAATACGCATGCATGTCAAGCTGCTACAACCCGGAAAGATGTGCTCTTCTGGTGCTTGAACAGCCCACATGAGCGAAAGTTCAGCGCCTGCAAAAAACGCCGCGTAAGCACAGCCCTATATTCTCAACCAACGGCCAGAAAATACATTTTCGCTTTGTTGTCACAACAATCATCACGGTTTTCCCCCTTACTGCGTGAACGGTTTTCATTCAAACTGGCTGATTACGACTTCGACAGCACTTGGACAGTTTTCAAATTTGGCTTTATTATTTATCATTCAAATTACAAGAAAGATGTGCTCAACTCTGTCTCGACTCCTATTCATATACATAGTATAGTTACGGGTCCAAGAAATCAAATGGAATCGTGCAGGCAATTCATCATATGCACTATACCAACTTGGAATAGCAGAGAGAGGGACATGCATACAGAGGGACGTGCATACAGGTGTAAAAAAATGTCGGCATAATAAGGAACACCTCCTTAAATTCAAGTAACATCGTTCATGTTAAATGTTAAAAGTGTGGTCACAGCCGGTACATAAAGCTTAACTGGAGCATGAATGTGCTGAAAGATTATATTTGGTGTAAAGCAGAATTTTGAGCATACTTAATTTGATGTACAAGACTATTGCATGTTTTAGAACGTGTAAAAGTGAGCTATCATCTTCATGAGTGTGATGAATGGGTGGAGTTAGAAGGTTCTCTCTTTACTTCCTCGCTGCTGTTCCGTAGCGAGGTCAGGCCGTCTCGTTGCCGTTACGGCCCGCTCTTGTGATTGGCATTTAAGCGAAGGATGATCCCCACGACTTGCGTTGTGAAACGAAAAACTTTATGTATATTTGTGGTGTCCGGTAGTTGTCGTCAACGCAGCAAAAGACAGGCGATAATTTCACACTGTTTATTTACTACTAAAGAGGGTGCGACCAGCGTCGACCGAGGCGGCAGCCTAACTGGCCGCCCGAAGGACCGAGGGGACGGTGGGGCGTCCACAGGAGGGATTGGCTTCCCAGAAGAAAAGGAGGGCGCGGGGGCCCGCCGTGGGGGGCATCTTGCGACGGCGCGTGAAGAGGGGCAAGTGGCCGTTAGAAAAGAACACTGGTGACACAGAACAGAACGAAAGAAGGGGACACAGCACAGGGGACACAACACTTCCTTCCCCCTTAGAAAGTTGCCTGGTAGCGTGAAGGGGGTCTGCGCGGACGCGTGGATTGATTCTAAAACATTTATTGCGTCGAGAGCAGGTTGCAGGAGACACATACTAGACGCGTGGAGGCGCGCTGGCTTTGTGCGCTCGGGGGAGAAGCACTTGTAGGCTGGCTGTTAGTCGCTGTGTCTTCTATGTCTGCCCTGGGCGAAGTCTTTTCTACCGGGGAGAGGTGCCAGGCTAAGTGGTTAGACGGTGTTCGTGTTTTCTCGGATGCCGGACCGCTGTCAGCAGGCGTCGTAAATCCACGCAGCTGGTTGAGGTGTCGGCGTGCTACTGTTCCATGTATGTTGACGAGCCAAGAGCGCAGGCCTATGCGTTTGACAATCGTAGCTTCCTCCCAGCGTGGCTTTTTGAGAAACTGCCGGGCGAGGACGCGCTGCCTCTCACGAAGCGTTCCGCAGCGCGGAATTGGTTTTCCCTCCCGGAACGTCTCCGCTTTGGGCTCGGGGAGGATGGCTGTGAGCTGGGTTCGCATTTCGCGCTCAAACATCATTTTCGCTGGGGTCTGGCCCGTTGTGCTCTGAACTGTCGTGTGCTGCCTGAAGAGAAAGCGCGCAAGGCGGCGCTGCGGCTACCCTGTATTATCTCTTTCAAGGGCGCGTTTTAGCTCGGCCACGTAGCGCTCGGCTTGTCCGTTTGTTGCTGGGTGGTAGAATCTCCGCAGACACAAACGGCGTTCCGTTGTCCGACACTACGTTGCGAAGCAGGCCGAACGTTGCGAACAGTGATCGCAGGTAGTCAATGGCTGCTGCCGAAGTCGTCTGTTTCATTTCTCTTATCTCAAGCCACTTGGCGTAGGCATCGACGACCACGAGGAAGATGCAGCCCTCAGCTGGTCCTGCAAAATCAATGTGCAATTTGTGCCAGTGTGTGCCTTTTTTTTCCCATTCTTGGAGAGGAGCTTTAGGCGGGGCGCTGCGACTGCTCTGGCAAGGCTTAATTGCAATCTCGGACCACTGTTTCGAAGTCGTGGTCAATGCCAGGCCACCACATGTCGCTTCTGGCACACTTTTTCTTTGCAACGATGCCCCTATGTCCAGCATAGATGAGAGACATGGCTTGTGCGCGTAGTTCTCTCGGAATCACAACTCGAGACCCAAAAATAATGCAGCCGCGATGGGCGCTCCACTCTGTAGCTCGCCTGCGGTAAGCGTCGAAGTTGTCCCCTTTGAGTTTGTGCACGTTGCCTTGTTGAACAGCTGTGTAAACCAGCCGGAGAGCTGCGCACTTATGCGTAGATGCTGCAACTGTGGCTGCTGTAAGCGGAGGATCTGGCAGCGCTTCGAACATGCATGAGAACGTCTCCAGGTGGAGGTGGTTCGTCAACAGTTGCGTCCAGTTGCAGGCGGCTCAGCGCATCGGCATTTTGATGTTTATTCCCACTGCGGTAGACCATATCGTAGTCGTACACTGAGAGTTTGATGCACCAACGGATCATTCGTGGAGACAACGTCGACGGCATAGGCTTTTTTGGTCCCAACATGCCCAAAAGCGGTCGGTGATCCGTTATAAACGTCACCTTTCGGCCGGCTACGTACTGGCGAAAATGTGTCGCCGCGTAGACGATGGCTAGCCCTTCTTTGTCAAGCTGCGCGTAGTTACGCTCTGCTTGCGACAACGTACGTGAGGCAAAGGCGATAGGGGCTTCCCTTCCTTGGTCGTCAGTCTGCGACAGAACTGCGCCGACTCCGTACGGAGATGCGTCGCAAGCCGAAAGCAGAGGCTTCCTTTCGTCGTTGTGGCGGAGGGCTGTACATCTTCGAAGCAGGCCTTTCAGGGCGTCGAATGACTGTTGATGGCGTGGCGACCATGTCCATGTCACATCTTTCCGAAGGAGTTGGTATAAGTCGTTGGCCACGGTAGCTCTTTGCTCCAAGAACCGGTATGTAGAACGTGAAGAGTCCGAGAAACGCCTGTAGCTCCTGTTTGATTGTTGGTGCTCGCGCTTCGGTGATCGCTCGCACTTTGTCTTCGGTAGGGTGGATGCCTCCTGCATCAATTCGGTCCCAGAAAATGCACTTCTGGCACCGCAAAACAGCATTTCGCTTTGCTTATGCGCAAATTTGCGTTTGCTAGCCTTTGAAATACGAGCTCTAGACGCGCTGCATGCTCTTCAATGGAAGTGCCACTGATGATGACATCGTCAAGGTAGACACAAACCCTGTAATTCCCTGAAGCACTCTCTCCATGAACTTTTGAAATATGGCCGGGGCCGCAGCTACGCCGAAAGGCAGTCGCTTGACTTTGTACAGGCCTTTCAGTGTATTAATTTTCAGTAATTCTGCCGCTGATTCGATCACCTTCAGCTGCTGATACGCCTGGGTGAGGTCCAATGTGCTGAAGACTCTTGCGCCGAGTGATATACTGAACACTTCCTCAGGTGTCCGTAGCGGGTAAGAGGATGCTTTAGTCGCAAGGTTGACGGTGCTCCGGTAGGCTCCGCAGAGGCATATGGTTCCATTCTTTTTGCGAACTACCACAAGTGGTGTGGCCCATTGTGAATGTTTCGTCGTCTCGATGACACCTTGCTGCTCCAGTTTGTCTAACTCCTTTTCAACTGAAGCTCGGAGAGGAAACAACACCGGCCTGGCCTTCAAAATCCTTGATTGCGCATTGCCCAACAACTCCAGTGTGACTGGGGGCCCTTCGTTTCCTGGAATTTCTTCCGAGAATACTATTTAGTATTTCTCTTGCAGTTGCTCAACCACATCCTGGATCGGCGTCTGGTGTGTGCCGCATATGGTCACGCCTAATGAAGCAAACCAGTTTCTACCTAGAAGGCTTGATCCTGAGCCCTTCACAACAAGCAGAGGTAGCGTATGGGTCTTGCCGTTGCAATTAGCCCGCACGTTGGCAGAGGAAAATAGTGGCAGGTTTTGTCCTGACCACGGTCGCAGGTGCGTGTCGTCTTGTTGCAGGGTTGGTGCGTCAGATGGCCACGAAGTTCGGAATGTGTCCTCACTGATCAAAGTACAGGCTGCGCCGGAGTCCACCTCGAACTTAATCGGTTGATCATGTACGCTTACTTCGGTAAAAATCTTCGGTCGCGTGCCGAAATTCATGGTGTTCAGGTCGTACAGCACAGATGGTGCTGCTGATGTTGTTCCATGGACATCAATCAGATCGCGGCGTATTCTCTGAGGTGTCGACGCTGTGATTAGGCTGGAAAGGAGACTTTATCTTGACAAGCTTCCGTTTCTTAATGCAGGCTCTCTCGATATGCCCTCGATTGTGGCAAAAATAACACGTGGCTGACTGGAATCGGCATTCCTGGGGGTTGTGCTGGTCGTCACACCGCCAGCAGCGTTGTGCTTTCTTGACCGATTTCGCAGCAACAGAAGTTTTGCGTACCTGGTTGCTTGTTTGGTGTACCGGCCCGGTGTTCCGGCGAATCTCTCTCCACTGGTGACCGGCGCTGTCCGCTCGTATGGCGATGTCGTAAGCTTTGTTGAACGTGAGATCCTTCTCAGCGAACATGCGCTGCTGCAGTGACTCGTCACTCATTCCGCACACAAATCTGTCACGTAACACCACGTCCAAGGGAAGCATGGTGGTGTTAGCAGGAGAAGCTGCGTCTCTTTCCTGCCCGGTAGCTGTTGTGGTCAGCGTCCCAAAATTGCAGTAGGCAGCAAGCTTCTTGAGCGCTGCTGTGTAGGCGCTCACAGTTTCTCCTTCCAGTTGATCTCTTCGTTGGAAGCGAGCCCGGCTGTAGACCTGTGATGGCCTTGGGTCGTATTGTTTTTGCAGTGCTGCTACGATGTCGTCGTAAGACACTGCCGCTGGTGTGCTTGGCTGAATAAGGGCGCAAACAGTGTCATAGGTCTGCTCCCCGCACAGCGTCAGCAGGTTGGCTCTCTTCAAGGCTGGGTGGCTGTTAGAAAAGAACACTGGTGACACAGAACAGAAGGAAAGAAGGGGACACAGCACAGGGGACACAACATTATTAGAGTAGCATGGGTGATACAGTTAAGACAGAATTGAACAAAGGGAGAGTAACAACAGAGTGGAGCCGCCAGAGCTCTCCCGGTAAAAGCTCCTGGCGAGAACCCCCAGATTCCCGCCGACATCTCTTTTTAACCCCTCAGCTCATCGCTGATTGGGCCGGCCCCCTCTAGACGTAACAGTCGCCTGTGGCTGTGTATTTAGGAGAGCCCACAGTGCTTCCAGTGAGAACCACGTGACTGAGATAAGGTACAAAATAAGAAAAGCGCAACGGAAAGGTAACACAGCATCTTCCCCTCAGGAAGTCGGACTGCGCTGACGAATCGAGGCAGGAACACACACACACACACACACACACACACACACACACACACACACACACACACACACACACACACACACACACACACACACACACACACACACACACACACACACACACACACACACACACACACACACACACACACACACACACACACACACACACACACACACACACACACACGCACAGCCGCCACGGTGGCTGAGTGGTTATGGCACTTGGCTGCTGGCCCGAAAGACGCGGGTTCGATCCCGGCCGCGATGGTCGAATTTCGATGGAGGCGAAATTCTAGAGGCCCGTGTACCGTGCGATGTCAATGCACGTTAAAGAACCCCAGTTGGTCGAAATTTCCGAAGCCCTTCACTACGGCATCTCTCATAGCCTAAGTCGCTTTGGGACGTTAAACCCCCATAACCCCCCCCCCCCCCCCCCACACACACACACACACACGCACGCACGCACGCATGAACAGAACCGTCATTTGCCCTCTTTTCTTTGAAACGGCGTCAGCCAGCAGAAACAAAAAGACATGGCCAAAAAAAGAATCGTCTCGGCGCCGCCGTTGACTGTAAGTTCGGGCAATGAGCGTAGCTGAGCTGTATATTTTTCCGCGCCGCTCTGGAACTACAGCATGCCACCGCCGAAGCCGCACGTTGACTCAAGAAAAAGAAACCTAAAGGCCATCGTTCGGAAAGCGTGCCACTGAAACTGAACAGGCACAATCCGTGTTCCCGGCTTCCTGCGCGCCGCCCAGAAACGGCGCCGTTTTCCCCCACGGTGAATACGCGAAGTCGGCACACACCCGCACAAACAAAAGAAAAGGGAGTGTTTCCCCGGAAAGCGGTGCGGGTGAAAGGGCCGTTTAGGGTTTCCCAGGCAGGGATCCTCCAACGGGACCGAGACGAGGCATGCCAGCGCGGTATAACTCACGCAACGTGTACCCGGCCAGCTCCTCGGTGCGGCCACTTGTCGGCGCTACCGTGTCGACTGCGTCGACAAACAGCTCGCAAGCCGGCGGGAACACATACTTCGGCTGCTGCGTGGCGGTCTCGAGCTCAGTGGCTCTACAGGTGGTTAATTAGAGGTTTCCTGATGTTACATTTCTTTTAGTTAGTGATGATGAATGAATGAGGGGTAAAGTATATGGAAGGGGTGGCTGTATCTTAACATCTTATATACACCAGTTGCGGTTTTGAGCAGGTGCAGCGAATTGAACGGTAATATTTCTTCTGCAAATATTGGTTTCGTTGCGTGATCCTGCCTAGAATACTTAATGATCCTTAATAATCATCTCTGTAATTTTCTCATTGACTCGCGATGAATGTTGTACGTCCATCCCCATGATTCTAGGCAATATGAAAGGTGGCTGTGTATAAAATAAAAATACAAAATACGTAATGCATTTGTGTTGAATAAGTCACGTTCCTTTAGTAGTTTGTAGCACCCGTTTTCCATTCTGAAGCCTGCTACTAATAAATGATTTTCCCAGTGCTGGTGCCGATGGAGGACTTCGCCATGGTATTTAAAACAAGTTGTATATTCTAGGAGGGAATTGTCAGCGGTAATGCTTACAGCTTAATACTTATCGTTTAATTCCTAAGCGAGTTAAATGCAATATATTTTGTTTTATTAGCATTAGTAGACTGCTTATTAGCTGATCATCATTCAGTGATAATTTCTACATCTAAGTTCCCTTCGTCATTAGCATATCTCCAAAATGTAGGGCACGCGGGTAGACGGAAATGTACAAAAAGGCATGAGGAGTCCGAACACAGACCCCTAGGGCACGTCTGCATGAATGCATTATTCATTATTTAACTATTGGATGTAGCGCTATTGGGCAGACCACAGAGAGAGCGCAGCACCAAGTTGTAGTGCATTATTCATTTTAACTATCTCACGACATTCATTAAAAAAGCTACAAAACATCTCAAGAATTTGTTTATTTAAAACCGTGGTTTGGTTTGTATAGAAGCATTTTATGGTTGACCCAATAAAAAGCAGTTTTTAAATTTAGAAAGAGTACAGCTGCAAATTTTTTGTTATATGAAGCAGTTTTTTATTTGGGCTGATGACTGAATGGTGCGGTCGAAAATAGTGTTGCCTTGGGGAAATTTTACGGTATTTTATAGTTTTTAAAATCAATTCGCAAGCATTTAGTCAAAAAGTATATAAATGGCATTGAGCCCAAATATTCGCCGACAACTAGAAGGGCCGTTTGGCCAGCTGGGCCTGACAGAATTGGTGCAAAGTGCCGATATGGTTAAGAGCGCGACGAAGCATAGACGCCGAATGGAAGAGGTGGCGCATGTAATAAAGTTGGGCAGTTGAACCTCCTTCGCAGAATGAGAGTTCCCAGCTGTTTGTGGATCCTTTTGATAATGCATGCCCGGAGAAAAGCCAGCTACGCTACGCTAGGTCATGGCCGCTGGAACCAGAGCTATTACCGGTCGACGTCTTGTAAAGGATTTTTAACGAGCCACCTCTTGCAGCCGACACGGGCATCCAAGCCTTCGGTTGGAGCAAGGGCAATATTGAACTGGAAACAGAATATCTCCACAGGTGATCTGACTTCTGACTAAAGTAGTTATCTTTGGCCCACAGAGACAGCGTTCTACTTCCTTCAGATGCTTAGGTTGGTCATTTTACCGCGCAGCTTGTTTCCGGGCCCATCGGTTGAAAATTGGTCTGGAACTGTCTCACTTCTCGAAAGACACCTCAAACCCGCCGTTAAGGAAGGAGGGAGTGAAAGCAGAAAGAAGTACCGCTGTGGAAGAATTTCGACGGCCTGAGCAGCGTCGTCGGCAGGGTCTTCATTAGGGGAACGAGCCGGACACTGCTCCAGGGAGAATGTAACCAGGACAGCAGATTCTTCCCTGCCTCGTGATAAGCCCGCTTCTCTGCAGTGACGCGAGTAGCCAGCGTCAGCCAAGTGCCGAAGACGACCAAGTTGTTAACACGTGCAAGCACACCACAAGAGGGCACGCAGCGTCCCCGCCTATTTGGACGCACCTGCTGCGTGACCGCGCCCAAGACAGAAAGCACGACGGCAAAAGTTGACTTTGACCAACGTCCGCTATCACGCACGGAAGTTGTTGCTCGTTGACGACAGGTCCTGCGATCCATAAAACTAGAGTGCTGAAAACAAACAGCCAACACAGTAAAAGTGCAAGAACGAAAACCAGCACAAAGGACGGAGACGCAGAACAGGAACATAGGGCGATGCGGGACTACTGACATCCTGCTCTGCGTCTCTGTCCTTTGCGCTAGTTTTCTTTCTACAATCATGTACCGGCTCGCCCAGCTCACCAATTTACTGTAGAAGTGCGTCAGATCGTAATATGAAAATATTCGGCAGCGTGAAAACCTGACAGTCGTTTGAATCAGCCGCCGTTCCTTTTACATCCTTGAAGAGGATGAGCAGGAAAGCGGAGGCGGAGGAGGTGAGAGCAGGAGAAGGGAAGTAGCTTCAGATGGCAGTCTGCAGTTGGCGTTCGTGGATGCTGACTTGAGCCAGTTCCGTCTGTGCGCGCCAGGCTTGCAGTCAGTGACCAAACGCATCTTACCGCACTGCCTCTTCCTTCGTATTTACCGAGAATCGTAATCGTGCTGGCAATTTTTTCATGGCGCAACAAAGCGGCATCCGTGCTTTATACCTTATTGTTGAAAAAGAAGTGTTCAATTAATAGCACAGCTTATGAGCAGGTATAAAAAAAACTTGGGAGACGCTTAAGCTCCGCCTTAAGAGTGAAACGCGATAGCGTTCCCTCATGGTCGAGCATCCGCTGATTTAGATGGCACATCAGCATTGAGGAAAGGCGCTTACTCTGGAGATACGCATGTCATCTGCCGGGCCAGCGCCGTGCATGGCGAAGGGGGGTTTCAGTGGGTGATACAGGATTGCGGTACGACTGCGTGCAAAGCACGGAGGAATTTTACTCGAAACCCATGGTACTAGATCGTTAAATTCCGACATCTGTAATTTGCATGCTCATATTTACTCATGTAAGCCTCATTATAAGATACGTGGCGGCTAACGATAAGGGTTCAGCCGAAGTTAAAGACAATACAGCGAGCCATGGAAAGGAAAATGATATGTGTAACTTTAAGAGACCGGAAGTGGGCAAAGTGGGTGAGGGAACCAACGCGTGTTAATGACATCGCGTGAATACAAGGGGACGAAGCCTTCCGCCCCCCCCCCCCCCCCGCACTCCCACTCCGCGGATGCAGCGTTTCCGCTCGATAACCGCGGAGGGGTTCGTGTTCGAGGGAAACAAAGGGAGGGGATGACAAAGCGTTAACGCTCATATGCTATTTATTGAAGTTGCATTTAATACCCCGAGTGGGCCAGCTAGCTACAAAACATCAACCAGGCATTCCTCGAAAGTAGAATGCAACGTAAGGACTACCGACTTACCTGCTGGGGCAGGGGCGCGACTTCGGAAGTATCGGCGACGAACATTTGTATGCCCCGACAATGGCGGCCGGGTATTCCCGTGCGCACCGCATTCTTGGGGCAGAGCGATCCCCGAGCATTTGCTGTGGAAGGTGACGCGAGCACGCGTTTGTTGCACTCGCTTCGCTGCCTGGAATCAGACGTCCAGCGGCAAGGCACAACGGATCCCCGTGCGCCTGCCGCGGAAGGTGACGGGAGCGTGCGGCTCCAACCGCTCACGACGCTGGCCGGGTCCCGAAGAGACTCTCTCCGGTTCCGCAGAATTCCGCGTAACCTACGAGGTGGCGCTCCCGGCGCCGTTCCCTTTCCCCCATGAGGGAGACTTCCCTCTTCGCACAGCCGGTGCTGTCCTGATGCACGATGGTGAAGGTGGTCGGCCGCGTCGAAACGGAGGGGGGAAACAGGTTCTCCACATCCCTCCCTCCTTAAATGTTGGCCTACGGTTGAACTCATCCATGGATGCCAAAGACGAACTGCACGAGGGCTGCGGCGACGGCTGCAAGTGAGCTCGTATAGGCGGGGCGCCGGGGTCATCCGATGAGCAGCAAGGTCACCGGGCACCTGTCCTTGTCTCGCGGCAGGCATCCAAAATTAGCGTGCCGGGAGTGTGTTGCTCCCGCCGACGCGCCCTTGTTGGAAGGTAGGGTGGGCTGGCCTCCCGCTCTGGTAGCCGCTGCAAACTGCTCGCGGGAGACTCCGCAGTTCGATGACTCACGGCCGCGAGGCAGCAGGCAGGGACTCTTACAATGGACGGCAGGCCGGGGCAGCTTCTCTCGAACTCTGCATATCGCTCCTACGATCTGTAAAAGTTTTAATCCAAGGGAACAGAGACCGCGCAAACTGACCATTTGGTAAAACGCGGAGCAATGCGAGCGCCAAACAATTCTATCCGGCCCCGCCCAAACGCTCGGTTGATTTGAACGTAGCTGGTTCTCTTCGGTCGAAGAACATTCGCGGTTCGCTTTCCGCCATGGTGGTGTTAAGCACACTTGAACTGCATTATCATCTCTGTTTCCGCGAAATTACCACTTCGCTTCGCAGCCGTACAAAAATACGAAGTTCGTTTGAACAAAGTAAGCTTTCTATAGTTGAGCGAGACTTCTCAGCTCTAGCAAGGTTGATATAAAACAAGCAAATCCGTTGGCGCCTGCTTTTGCCACGGTACGACTATGTCCTCCCAAAAGCGGCAGGCAGCTCCTGAAGAGCCTTAGGCCTACTCGCTCTGACACTTGCCGGTGCCAACAAAGGGCCAAGAACAGTATATAGAACACAACGCCACGAGGAGATACGTTTCCGCCAAGGTGACCCTACTAGCTCGCTGCTATACCAGCAACTTCAGTGCGAAACGACGCCCACCGCTTCCCGCAGTGTAGGAGCGCCCCGGTGCTTTTCCTGCAATCCCGGCTGCAATGCAAATAAGCTGATTACGGCACTCGGCTTCCAGAGCCAAAGAGACAGAACAGAGAATGCATACAACTATGTACAAGAAAAATCGGGCCACCCTTCAGGCTTCCGCATTCACTCTCTTCTGGCTTGCTGTTCTCCGTGGACAGCTCGGTCTCGCTCTCCATGTGCAGACCTCGCAGGTTCACCTTCCAAAGGTGCAGCGATGGAGTGCTCATCAAAAGCGTAGCATGCATGTCATTTCTCTCATGCTGCTATTCCGCTCAACTCGCTCTCAAGAAAGCACCTCAGCCTTGCTAGCAACTCCGATTTCGGGTCAGGCCTAACGCTGTTCCAAATCCGGGCGGGCATTTCACGAACGGAACTTACTGCCACTTCACTTAATTACACTTTGTTACCTCAAAGGCCCCCGGGATTGGGGGTGTTACATAAAGGGTGGGTTACATGTATAAATCACATTGAATAAAAAAAGAGGACACGTAAGGTACATAAATTATTCGCTGTTAAATATAGTCGCTAAACAATTCACAAATGTTGATGGACAGGTGATTGTGGCGATGTCGTGTGGAAGGCTGTTCTAGTCCGTGGATGAACGTGCAAAGAATGACGATGCAAATGTAGTAGCGCGCGTACGAGGCCGGGCAACATTAAGGGGAAGACCAATGCGGGGGGAAATGCGTTCCGGCTGATTGATGTAAGGCGGATGACGAAATGAGCTGTAATAAAATTTATGAAACAAGCACATATACTAGTGCTACGACGCCTAAAAGATAGAGATGTTAAGCCTCCCTCTGCTTTTAATGAAGATATACTAACATTATATGAATAGCACAAATATATGAATCTTGTGGCTCGACTTTGTACTGAGTCTAGGTAATTTGTTAGATAAATTTGGTTGGGGCTCCAAATAGCAGAGGTGTATACTAATTTAGAACGGACAAGTGATTTGTAGGCAAGTAATTTTACGTTTTGTGGCGAATGGTGTAGATGTCGTTTTAAGAATTCAGGGCGTCTGTTAGCGGATCATATGACTTTTGAAACATGCGCGTTCCAGGTTAGATTATTGTACAATGTCACGCCGAGGTATTTATAAGTCTGAGTTAATTCAACCGTGATGTGCGATATCCCAAGAGCTTGCGCATGTTGGGCTGCCATTGTGGAAATGCAGGGGGGACAAAGGGAAGGGACGATAAATGTGTTAACGTCCATATGCTATTTATTACAGTTGCAATTAATACACCGAGCGGGCCAGCTAGCTACAAAACATCAACGAGGCATTCCTCGGAGGTAGAAGACAACGTAAGAAGGGCTTCCGATTTACCGGTGGGGGCAGGGGCACGACTTCGAAGGTATCGGCGGCGAACATTTGTATGCGCCGACAATGAGAGCCAGGTTTTCTCGTGCGCGCCACATTCTTGGGGCAAAGCGATCCCCCAGCTTTTGCTGCGGATGGTGACGAGAGCGCGCGTTTGCTGCGCTCGCTTCGCTGCCTGGAACCAGAAGTCTAGCGGCAAGGCACGACGCATCTCCGTGCGCCTGCCGCGGAAGGCGACGAGAGCGTGCAGCAGTAACCGCTCGTGGCGCTTGTCGGAACCCAAAGAGACCTTCTCCGGTTCCGTAGAACTCCGCGTAATCTACGATGTGGTGTTCCTGTCACTGTTTCTGTTTCCCCCGTGAGGGAGACTTCCCTCTTCGCACAGCCGGTGCTGTCCTGGAGCATGCTGATGAATGTGGTCGGCCGCGTCGAAACGGGGGGCGGGGGGGGGGGGGAAGGTTCTCTACAACATCCTAGTCGAAATCAAGAGGAAGAAATGGGCTTGGGCAGGGCATGTACTGCGAGGGCAAGATAACCGCTGGTCCTTAGCGGTAACGAAGTGGATTCCAAGAGAAGGCAAGCGTAGCTGGGAGCGGGAGAAGGTTAGGTGGGAAACCAAGAGGAAGAAATGGGCTTGGGCAGGGCATGTACTGCGAGGGCAAGATAAGCGCTGGTCCTTAGCGGTAACAAAGTGGATTCCAAGAGAAGCCAAGCGTAGCAGGGGGCGGGAGAAGGTGAGGTGGGAAATCAAGAGGAAGAAATGGGCTTGGGCAGGGCATGTACTGCAAGGGCAAGATAACCGCTGGTCCATAGTGGTAACGAAGTGGATTCCAAGAGAAGGCAAGCATAGCAGGGGGCGGGAGAAGGTTAGGTGGGAAATCAAGAGGAAGAAATGGGCTTGGGCAGGGCATGTACTGCGAGGGCAAGATAACCGCTGGTCCTTAGCGGCAACGAAGTGGATTCCAAGAGAAGGAAAGCGTAGCATGGGGCGGGAGAAGGTTAGGTGGGAAATCAAGAGGAAGAAATGGGCTTGGTCAGGGCATGTACTGGGAGGGCAAGATAACCACTGGTCCTTAGCGGTAACGAAGTGGATTCCAAGAGAAGGCAAGCGTAGCAGGGGGCGGGAGAAGGTTAGGTGGGAAATCAAGAGTAAGAAATGGGCTTGGGCAGGGCATTTACTGCGAGGGCAAGATAACCGCTGGTCCTTAGCGGTAACGAAGTGGATTCCACGAGAAGGCAAGCGTAGCAGGGGGCGGGAAATCAAGAGGAAGAAATGGGCTTGGGCAGGGCATGTACTGCGAGGGCAAGATAACCGCTGGTCCTTAGTGGTAACGAAGTGGATTCCAAGAGAAGGCAAGCGTAGCAGGAGGCGGGAGAAGTTTAGGTGGGAAATCAAGAGGAAGAAATGGGCTTGGGCAGGGCATGTACTGCGAGTGCAAGATAACCACTGGTCCTTAGCGGTAACGAAGTGGATTCCAAGAGAAGGCAAGCGTAGCAGGGGGCGGGAGAAGGTTAGGTGGGAAATCAAGAGGAAGAAATGGGCTTGGGCAGGGCATGTACTGCGAGGGCAAGATAACCGCTGGTCCTTAGCGGTAACGAAGTGGATTCCAATAGAAGGCAAGCGTAGCAGGGGGCGGGAGAAGGTTAGGCGGGAAATCAAGAGGAAGAAATGGGCTTGGGCAGGGCATTTACTGCGAGGGCAAGATAACCGCTGGTCCTTAGCGGTAACGAAGTGGATTCCACGAGAAGGCAAGCGTAGCAGGGGGCGGGAGAAGGTTAGGTGGGAAATCAAGAGTAAGAAATGGGCTTGGGCAGGGCATTTACTGCGAGGGCAAGATAACCGCTGGTCCTTAGCGGTAACGAAGTGGATTCCACGAGAAGGCAAGCGTAGCAGGGGGCGGGAGAAGGTTAGGTGGGAAATCAAGAGGAAGAAATGGGCTTGGGCAGGCGATGTACTGCGAGGGCAAGATAACCGCTGGTCCTTAGTGGTAACGAAGTGGATTCCAAGAGAAGGCAAGCGTAGCAGGAGGCGGGAGAAGTTTAGGTGGGAAATCAAGAGGAAGAAATGGGCTTGGGCAGGGCATGTACTGCGAGTGCAAGATAACCACTGGTCCTTAGCGGTAACGAAGTGGATTCCATGAGAAGGCAAGCGTAGCAGGGGGCGGGTGAAGGTTAGGTGGGAAATCAAGAGGAAGAAATGGGCTTGGGCAGGGCATGTACTGCAAGGGCAAGATAACCGCTGGTCCTTAGCGGTAACGAAGTGGATTCCAATAGAAGGCAAGCGTAGCAGGGGGCGGGAGAAGGTTAGGCGGGAAATCAAGAGGAAGAAATGGGCTTGGGCAGGGCATGTACTGCGAGGGCAAGTTAACCGCTGGTCCTTAGCGGTAACGAAGTGGATTCCAAGAGAAGGCAAGCGTAGCAGGGGGCGGGAGAAGGTTAGGTGGGAAATCAAGAGGAAGAAATGGGCTTGGGCAGGGCATGTACTGCGAGGGCAAGATAACCGCTGGTCCTTAGCGGCAACGAAGTGGATTCCAAGAGAAGGCAAGCGTAGCAGGGGGCGGGAGAAGGTTAGGTGGGAAATCAAGAGGAAGAAATTGGCTTGGGCAGGGCATGTACTGCGAGGGCAAGATAACCGCTGGTCCTTAGCGGTAACGAAGTGGATTCCAAGAGAAGGCAAGCGTAGCAGGTGGCGGGAGAAGGTTAGGTGGGAAATCAAGAGGAAGAAATGGGCTTGGGCAGGGCATGTGCTGCGAGGGCAAGATAACCGCTGGTCCTTAGCGGTAACGAAGTGGATTCCAAGAGGAGGTAAGCGTAGCAGGGGGCGGCAGAAGGTTAGATGGGCGGACGAGATTAGGAAGTTTCCAGGCATAGGGTGGGCGCAGCTGCAAAGGATATTGTTAATTGGAGAGACATGGGAGAGGCCTTTGCCCTGCAGTGGGTGTAGTCAGGCTGATGATGATGAGGATGATGATTATGATGATACGCTTCTAAGAAACCCTTGCATCCACTAGGCGCGCCTTATTCGTTTTCAAATCGAGCCGTCGTGCCAAGACGATTGCAAAGGTTCTTTGCAATCGTCTGCAGCTAGTTGTCGCTGATTTAATAGGTACACATCAGTCCTGCAGTACCAGAGGCCGCAGCATCCAAACCCCAATTTATATTGCACGTTCAGTATTTGAGACAATATCAGATGAGACCGGACAATTAGCTCTAATTCAGATTGACCTTGCCAAGGCGTTTGATAAAGTTCCTCACGGGTTTGTGTTTGCGGTATTAGAGCATCCAAATATTAAAGATTGCTTGCTTAGGGGCATACAACTGTGCTATAAGGAGTCCTATAGAAGGCTAATAGTTAGCCAAGAGCTAGCCATGCCTATTCCATATAAATTATGTGTTTGTCTAGGGTATCCATTATCGCCTTGGTTTTTTGCTATATATTGTCACGTGCTGCTCATGGGCTCTGAGGAATAAAGAAGACGTGCGGCGGCTGGAAGTAGAAGAGGAAGTCAAGTATCCTGCCGCCGGCGCACCAGGCTCCCCTCGACCTGCCTTGTAAATATTATTTGTAAATAGAACCTGTAACAGTGTGGTGGAGGTGCTGGGTCGATCACCACGGACCCCTCTCGCAACCGCCGCAGCCGAAGAATCGCCGGATTGCCACCGTTGCCCGTGCAAATGCTCAAGGAAGCCGACGCACGTCCGACCGGCGCCGCAACGCCCGCTTGGCAGCACTACCGTGAGCCGCGGACGTTTCCCGGGAAGGCTGGCGAAGACGTGGATGATTGGCTCACCAATTACAAGCGGGTGAGCAAATACAACGGCTGGGATGCCACTCTTCAGCTGGCCAATGTCGTCTTCTTTCTCGATGGCACCGCGCTAATTTGGTTCGAAAACCATGAGGCATCAATAACAAGTTGGGACCGCTTCATGGAAGAGCTCCGCAGCTGCTTCGGGGATACTGTTGCCAAACGAAAATGCGCTGAGCAGTCTTTGCTTCAGAGAGCGCAAGTGCCTGGAGAGACCTGCACGACTTACATAGAAGAGGTCTTGAAGCTGTGCAAAGTCGTTAATCCCAGTATGTCCGACGAAGATCGCGTTGGTCATCTCCTCAAGGGCATCGCAGAGGACGCCTACAGCTTTCTTATTAGTAAAGAAAATTTAGACTCGCCCACGGATATCATCAAGCACTGCCGCACCTTTGAAGTTCTAAAACTGCGTCGAATTACTCCCAAGTTCGGTCGCCTGCCTAACGTCACCACCGTCGCCAGCGTGGATTTCCACGAGCCTGTGAATGCGGCGACTCTCCCTGACGTCATTCGTCAAATCGTGCGTGACGAACTCTCCCGGCATCAAGATCTTGCGCGCCGCAGTGAGGTCCCGTATGGGAGCTGTTCTCTGCAGGCGGCTCCCGCCTACCGCTCCTCCCCTTGGAGTTTGTCTGCCCAGGCCCCTACCAGTGCTACTCGCATTGATTACAGCGACGCTCCCCGGATCACCCGCCCCGGCCCCAGGGCGCCAGCTCATCCGCAACGCCACCTGCGGCAGCCGGAGTACGATGGTCGTTTCGACACTGGCTACGAGGAGTGTTATCCCGAGTGCCCCCCCGACCCACCACTTTGTTACCGCTGTGGTATGATCGGTCACATCTCTAGATTCTGCCGTCGCCGGGGCCAGTTTTCCCGCTCCCAGCGCCAATGGTCGAACCCTCGCCTAAGTTTCAATGCGCCTGTTCATGACCGTGTCTTCACATCGTCTCAGCGCCCTTCCAGTTACGCGCCACCACGGAACGACTCCCCTGCCTCTGACCGAAGTCTGACTCCACCTCCGCACCGCTCTCGCCGGTCGCCTTCCCATTCCACTCTCGGGACCCCGATTGATTGACTGGCCCAGAGGGCTTCGTCTGCGAACGGGGAAGAAGACGTGCGGCGGCAGGATACTTGACTTCCTCTTCTACTTCCAGCCGCCGCACGTCTTCTTTATTCCTCAGAGCCCATGCGCAGCACGTGACAATATCATCAACCCCTTTGCGTCAATATTATTACAGCGCAACTATCCGTAGTTTCTCCCTGGCGCAATTCGAAATTTCTATTTTAGCCTTTGCAGATGGTGTCGCCCTCTTTTGCTTCGGCAAGAATGTGTGCTTGAGGCATTACATTTTACTGAACCGTTTTGTGAGGTATCATGTGCGGCTCTTAATTTAGATAAATCTAAGGGGCTTTGGTTGGGTTATTGTGGTACAAAGCTAAGCCATTTTGATGGCAAAAGCTAAGGCTGCGGGACCCTTCAATACCTTCAATACCTTCAATACCTTCAAAAATTCGCAACAGTGGAACCTACTGGTATTCACAGATAATCTCCGTGGGGCGACAAACCGAGGCATGGATGGCTAGGGGCCTGTCAGTGTTTGCTTGGGCTCAAGTCTGCAACACTTTTTTTTCTATTGGCAAAACTTGCCTATGTGCTGCAGGTTCTCCACTGTGCGAGGAAGAAAGTGCAGGTGATTCACAGAATATTAGCTATATTCGTATGGCGTTCCCATTGAGAACCCATGCGTCGCAATAACCTATTTCTTTCTCTAGAGTCTGGTGGAATCGGCTTTTTTCACTTATTTGTGCATCAGCTTGTTTCGCGTTTTTTTTTTCAACTCGTCAAACCACGTTTTTTTAGTAGCTGTGGTTATTAAGCGTCTCAGTGCTCATTTGCCTTTAATATTCGCACCGACTAGACTCACTCGTGAGGGTCCTTTATGGGGATTCCTTAAGGAAGACGCTGACGCCTTCAATTTCCTGACTTTTCTCTTTTCATTAGTCAAACTGTATAGCCTCTCAAGAAGGCAAACGACTCAGCCACTTACAGAGTATTTTTTCCCTGTACCGTTGTATCGGCAACCTTTTCTGGAGTTCCTTGAAACCGTTGTTTTAAAACGTGTTAGGTGAATTTGCATTTCCTCTGCTGCTTTTTTACATTGTTCTTTTAATTGCACATGTCTACGCTGCCTGTGAAGGCATGGCTTCATGCTAAGGAGATGATTGCGTCATGGTCGGTGAGCTGCCGCCTGTGGAACTGTTCATTGTTTTATTCTGTGCATTGGTGCTATGTTCTTCTGGAATATATTCCAAACGAACAGTTATGAAGGATATTGACATCACACCCTACAGTTTCTGTTTTTTGACTGTGGAGAAAAACTGCTCTGCCATATGATCTATTTATGTTGCTGGGACTATTTAGTCTCTGGAAGAGCCGCATGTAGGACCGCCACGCCGAATCACCACGGTCGTCGAAATCTTTGTTTCGTGAGCAATGCACTTCGGTGCGGGAAGTGTATGCCGCCCTTGAAGAGGCGGTTAGCTGCTGGCTCCCCTATCTGGATGCATGTGCGTGCCTCCCAGACTTTTGATGTTTTGGAAGTGGGGTCGTAAAAGGGCGTAGTCGCCTCTTGTTTTGCAGCGTAAGTGTGCTTAGAGTTTTCGTTTCGGCACTATTTCCACGCTAAAAAGATAATAAAAGCCTACGTGTCGGACTGGAAGCGTTCCCGTCTCGAATGCAAAGGGCCCTGGTTCGATTCCCGGCTTAGACGCTTTTTCTTAAATTATTGAGTGTGCGTGCCGTTTGATTTTTACGCAGCCCCCGAATATTTCTTGCATAGTATAGGACTGTTCTAGGCAAGGCGAAATCAGATTTGCATGGCGTGGCGAAGCCATCGCTTCAAAAAGCAAGGAAAGGCCAAGCTAGGCATCTGCCTCAGAGTCCCTTGTTCTTCGCACAGTGGCGACATGTATTATGCATAAAATAAGCAAAATATACAAAAGAATAGGCGCATATAATTTGATGTCGTTAGGAATAGCAGAAAAAAAGGGAAATTATGTCGTCATGCAACATTATCGCACCAACAAAAGTGCAATGGAACTGTTTAGTATGTACACAGCAAAAACACGAAAAAAACACAGAAGGCTATTTCCGAGATTTATGGAAGGTAAACATACTATAATGGAAGATACAGCGTAAGTAAACCATATATCTATTTCATGCTTTACTATTTATATTTGCAGTTGTCTCCTGAAATATCGGCTGATGTTGCTTATGCTCCATTTAAATGCGCGGCGGAGTGCGCTGCCTTAGACGAAGAAGCGTTGCTGTGGCGTGAAATTATGGACAATATCCTCTGCGTGAGGGCATCGTATACGCGCAAATCATTCGGCTGCTGATGGCGTGGACAGGGCGCCAGATGCGCCCGCTCGAATGCTGTGCCGTGAAGTGTGATCCATGCTTTGAAGAACTCATTGTCGCCTCCGTTCGTGCCCACCCCGCGCTTAGCCTGCACCGGACACACGTGCGCGGTCCAGCTGCCGTTCGGCGTGTCTTCTTTGATCGCAGGAAGATTCCTTCGTGCCGCGTGCCACTGTGCACGAACCATTCCAGAAATGGCGGAAAACCGATCGCGTTTCTAAGTCATTTAAACGAATGCTCATCTGAATCGTAAAGACAAATCGTGACAAGAGGCAGCTGCCGAACACTTTGCGTAAATGCAGTCCAAGGACTTTAATTGCGTCCCTCGCTGTTTTTGTGGTTATGCCCGCCTACCACTGCACACTAATACCCAATGTTTGGGCAAGAAGTTGCGTGAGCGTTTCTCTAGGCATTCATTTGCAGTCACTCAAGCTTCCGTGTACAACCTTCCATGTAAACATATCCGCTGGAGTCGTGTGTTGTCTTGTTGATGCTTATTGGAGCATCATTTTGACAACACCGATGTGTGGACGCTTATCATAACTTTCTCGTGCAACGAGACCAGTGCAGCAGGCCTTGATCTAATATGAGTCAGACACAACGCCGCACTTATTTCCAGCCCTTTTGAGATTTTTGGACCTGTGAATTGGCACTCCTCAAGGCATGCCCTCACATGAAGCAGGCGAGCTTGCAGGGTTCGGCAGCCAGACTGCGCAAAGCAAGGTTCCGTGCCCACGTGTTGGCTGCTGTGGCCGAGGCACTGTTGCAGAAAATCAAGGGAATACCGAAGTAAACGAAGGAGACACGAAATACTTGGCAACGCCCGTAAACACATTCGCTGGGTGTCCCACTATCACAGGCGTTTTTGTCGAGGAGAGAGGTGACACCTGCACCAGCACCACTGGTCTTCCTGCGAGCAAGTGAAATCAGATGACTGGAAAATAGGCGATAAATATTTACTGTCGGCAATGTTTTTGCTATGGTCTAATGCGCGCGCGCTCACCGCCTTCATTCAAAATCAATGTAACAAGTGTGCGTTTCGATAAACATAGCTGTAGTCAGCGCGCACACTGTCAAGTCGGTCTGCGTGCTTGTCTAAAAAAACAGCGCTGGTTCACTTTTCTAGAAACAGCGCATCGCAAACAAACTCGTAATGTGCTTTATTAAAGATTTAGGCTCCCGTGCGGAGCAGCCACGAAGGCTGCTGGCGCGTATTGGAGAGTGGAGTTTACATAAGCGTTTGAGCCAGCCAGCTTCAGGAGATGGAATGACAACAAACCTGTGAGCTTTTATACAGAAGATTTTTTCGTCCCTCATGTGACCAAAACACTCCTTACATGTCACAGCCATTGTTCGGTTGATGAAACGGGAACCAAGACAGCATGACGTAATAAGTTCTGTTATAATTTAGCTGTAGTGGTCATCTCCCTTCCCTTCCTCTTGATGTTATTGAGAAAGAACTAAAGTTGGTGATCGTAATTGTACGCAGATTATCTTCAAAGTTCGAACTTGCTCGATCACATAACTTGGAGACAACTCGCGAGAGTTTTACTGTTTATTTACACTTAAAAAATGAAACAGAACGGAAGAGCAACTAGAAGAAAATTATGTACAGATTACTGCCTCGCGAAAGACCTAACAAAACTAGTCTCTGGTACGTCCAAAAGAGCCTATTTTAATCCCGATGCCCACACCCACAGTGGAGACAACAACCAATTGGGTAATTTCCCAAACGCTCAATCAATCTAAGCTTCCCAAGTAGCACAAAGTAGGCTATTCATTGAGGCTCCCTGTAGGGCTCATGTGGCTAGCCCATGTGAGCCCTGGTGGGACCAACGTGGGGCTTGCAACGCGGACCCTAGTTGGCCCCCAGTGGGCTGCCAACATACGCCCCCATAAGTCCCATTTGAGACCCATGCAGGTAGCCTTCGTTGGGCTGCCCACATTCGACCTTCATTGCTTGATTTCTTTAGCCCACAGAGATCCCCCATCGGTTCTATTTTGGTAAGATGTGGATAGCCCCTGAGGACGAACGTTAGGTTTTCACCTCAGTTAGCCCCTCCGAAATCGGTATGGGACCGATGCTGGTTCTAGTAGGGCAAACACAATTCCGGCCAGTCCACATGGTCCTATTCGGTGCCGATGTAGACGATTTTGGGGAAGACCCACCCGAAACGCCCGGATCGTACCGTCAGGACATAACATCATGCACTAAATCTTTCAATGTCAGCCTGACTTAAGCAACCCACGGAAATTTTAGTAGTAAACACGGGGGCAAATGAGCTATATGGGCTGCCTACAATGAGCACGTAGTGCACCTTGTGCAGTATGCGCACCTCATTGTTGGGCGTTGCGCTGAGAGCGCACGAGTGATTGGAATATAATAACGCTGCTGCTGCTCTTATTACTATAATAACGTTAGCAGAATCTCGGGTAGTAGAGTGCATCCTGGTGTGTGGACACAGTTTTTCCTGTGCATGGTATCTTTATTTTGCGCAAGTTGACTACGAGAGCCCAAAGTATGCAATTTGAAGTAATCGAGTAAAGGTGAGGAAAATTACATATAAGAGTAAAGTAGGAGTGGGGGGGGGGGGCGCAGAATTCAAATTTGTGAATTCAAAAAATGCGTGCATAACACGATGGAGCAACGCTGGAGGGTTAAGCCCCGCAGTAGCCACCTGCGGCAATGAATCGGCTGCCCCATTTGGGCTTGCCGTGCTTTTTCGCGCAAACTGCCGCATTTGTGTTGTATCTGCCCTAAAGGCGCCGACAAGTGGGCAGCCTGCAAGCACTCTCACTTTCCAGCCGTTGTTCGGCTGATGCCAGATCCTAGCGATTTTATTCTGTGTGCAGCCCCAATTAGGTCTAACGAGGGTTTTCTCCTCAGAGCCCAGATTTATGTTCCACCTGCCCTCAAATACCCCACAAGAGACATATAGGGAACATGTGGATGCGCCCTTTTTCCAGCCCCAACACGGCCTATGTGGGACCTACAGAAATTTCTTGTGGGAGCCCCATTTGGGCCAGCAGAGGTTTTTTTTGGATGGATGGACGGACAGATGGACGGACGGATCGATGTATGGATGGATGGACGGACGGACGGACGGACGGACGGACGGACGGATGGACGGATGGATGGACGGACGGACGGATGGATGGATGGATGGATGGATGGATGGACGGACGGACGGACTGATGGGTGGATGGATGAATTGATGGACGGACGAACGGACGGACGGACGGACGGATGGATGGATGGATGGATGGATGGACGGATGGACGGATGGACGGATGGACGGGCGGACGGACGGATGGATGGATGGATGGATGGACGGACGGACGGACGGACGGACGGACGGATGCATGGATGGATGGATGGATGGATGGATGGATGGATGGATGGATGGATGGATGGACGGATGGATGGATGGACGGATGGATGGATGGACGGATGGATGGATGGATGGATGGTGCTGAACCCTTTAAATGGGATCAAGCCTTCGCTTGGTTACTTCTACCCGCTTTAAATCTACTTTTCCTTCGCTGTCCATAAACCCAAATGCTTTGAATAAATCAGCCCCGCTGCTTTCAATTGTAGGATGAAACCCTTTACAGAAAAGTATCAAGTGTTCAGCCGTTTCCTCCTCCTCTCCGCACGCAACGCACAACGTGTCTATCTTGTGGTACCTGACTCTATATGTCTTAGTCTGCAAAACTGCCATCCTGGCCTCAAACAACAAAGAGGTTCTGCTACAATTTCTCATATATATTTTCTTTGGCAATTTCCTGCTTAAATTTCTTGTATGTTCCCAGTGCCTATTTCTTCAGCATCCCTGTTTTCCACAGAGCTCTCTCTGTTTCTTTAACCTCTTTCTCAACCGATAAATGGTGATTTGCCCCCCTGCTGCTATCCAGATATTTATTTGCTTGACATTATTCTAGTTCGATTTTTCCATTTCGTGTCAACATTCTTTATATACAGTTACCTGAAAACTTTCCTAGCCCACTACTTTTCCCCAATTTTTCTCAACCGCTCCTAAAATGCTATCTTACTGCTAGCTTCTCTGCTCTCGAACGACGCCCAAGCCATATCACTCTGTACCCCCTGATTTGATGTGTTGCGATGTGCTCCCAGGGCTAGCCTCCCCACGCCGCTTTGTTTGATTTCTAACTTTGCTTGAACATCTGATCTCATGCACAGGACCGCGTTGCCGAAAGTCAGACTAGGAACCATCACCCCTTTCCAGACCCCTCATACTACTTCATGCATACCTATTGTAATTCCTCAGTGCCCTATTTTTCATGACACCTGCATTCTACTAGCTTTATTCATTAGATATTTTTCATACTTGGTCAAATACTCAGCACTGTTATTTATCCACACCCCAAGATACTTGTGTTCATCCACTACATGTAGTGCAACTCGTGTATTCTATGCTCGCCGCCCTCATCATTAGATATCATGACAACAGATTTTTCCTTACTAGGCGTGAAACCTAATCAATCTCCCTCTGTACCACAAATGCCTATCAACTTCTGCAAACGGCGCGCCATCTATGAGCGACCGGCGGTACCACGTTCACTCAGTTACACCGACGGCGGCAACGTCGATGGCTGCGCGGCTCAACCTACGAGCGGGGGCTGCAAAGCAGCGCTGTAAAACACAAATGGTTGAAAGTAATTTCGAGCCCTCTACTACAAGAATTCAATTAAAATTGAGGTCATCCATGGAACACCCTTGGTGAATGTTCACGTGTATCCCCAAGTGTATAGTGACTGAAATCTATAGAAGAACCGTAACTGGCCTGCAAGATGGCTTGTATTTTCCGCTCATTCCCGAAGCGACCACTTTTAGAATGGCGGAAGCCAAGAAATCATTCCAGCCGATCATAGTGAAATAAGCTTTCAAGCTCGACGTGTTGCAGTAATGTGCATATATTTTTTCGCATCACCAAATAACCCATATTTATTCACTATTCAGTCTGCAACCTGGGACATGGACAAAATGATGCATATTCAGTATGGTATGCACGCACGATTCGGCAGCTGATAAAGATTATCTGTATATCATGAGCGGCGATGTTCCACATTTAACTGACCCCGAGGCTCAAAACTACACTTTCTATTCGCTGACATTAACGTGATAAGAAATTAATATCATTCAACCATATGTATATATTCTCCCCTGTGTAACCGATGCTGCACAAGACTCATTCAGACGCGTAAGATTTGGTTACAGATACCATACCTCAATATGCTCTCACCTGTAATTTGTTAAGGAAACCCGTTAATAGCGAAACGCAAACATTTAGCGCAATTACTGACATACTTCTGGACATTATCGTGCTTGCATCCATGGCATGTGTTATGTTAAAAATGGTTTAATAGTGCATCTCAATTTAAAATCTCTGTAGTAAGAATACATGCAGAATCTTGCTTCTGTCGCAACAGGTATACAGGTATGCAAGTGCAGTTTTGAAAAATCGCAGTGTTGCAGGCGCCTCAAGAAATAGATATAATGAGTGCATGATGCAGAGTCTGAGAGGTTGTAACACTTTATTTAGAGTAACCCTTGGCAACAAAAGGGGTGGTGGACAGGATCTTACAAAATGTTTCTGATGCGGCAGAAGCACGAAATCCAAAAAGGAACAAACGAAAATCAATGATTCGTTTTCTTTTAAAAGAGTTTAATCCCCCAAAGCAACTGCGGCTATGATAAAATTTCGATTAAGCAGGTGAAGACCGGAGTTCTCGCTCCCGACATAGAGCGACGTCGTGTAACCTCAGATAAAGCCCCTCGTAGCACAGCGGCTTCAAACCGATTATTCATGTGTGACGGGTTAAATTTCTGTCCCTGTCCTTCAGAGGCCATATCTCTGCCGGCATTACCCAGCCTGACAGCAAAACAACACTCAGGTTATCAGAAAATAATATCCATCACTCGCTTTGAGAGAATACGCCACAAGCAAAAATTTATGCACATTAATTAACCTCTCCTTATCACCCACTTATGTAAACAGGTATTGTCATGAATGGAAAGGATGTATTTATCCGGTATTACCTTACAGTCGGGGCTTGATGACATGTATGGTTTCATGGAAACCTGACGCCCCTGCACCAAGATTCCGTACTGGAACGACATAAGGAACCTTCAACACATTTTTAGCACAGCAACGCACGATGACCTCCTCGAAAGGGTGAAAAAGTACTGATGATGGATGGCGTGAAAGCTGCAGTGTTCCCCACTCATTTACTCATGAAAATAACACGGTGACATTCTCATTTCGATAACATTTAAAATGCAACAGCGCGCAGTAACTCTCTGGGCTCTTTGTTTCAATGAATTCACGCATTTCTTCGCCGACAGCTCGCCACCCCGGCGGATTACAATAACTAAACTTCACACTCCGTAGTATACAATCCATATTCAAATTTCTCTGGCGTCTGTGACTCCTAGAGGCGCTTTTCTGTGCACACTCTTTGGCTCCAGCAAACACAACTTCTAACTTGGAAGCCAAATGTAACGCACAGAAAATATAGTCACCAACCTGATGGTTCTGCAGAGGGCTCCTCACAATACACGCACGCAGTCGCCCAACACGATGACTCTTCGACAGCGTCGCCAAGTCTCCCTTTTCCTTGAACTTGCACCTACCACGCAACACCGTTTTATATCGAGGGAGGAAAACAACAAAAAGGCTGCCATCATCCCAATGCGTCGCCATTGCAGTGCTCGACAAATCTCAGCCCGTCTACGGAACAGTCAGCCGCTCATCCGGTGAGAAAGCGCGCTAGGCGCAATCGCAGCTTTCACGTGGATCGCTGGCTACAAAGAGAGAAAGAGCCTCGGTGCAGGCACCGTTTCAGGTGTTCACTCGCCAGTTTGGCGCCTTACTTCGTTCTCCTCTACGTGACCCAAAAAGAGCAAAGCGGGGTTGCGAAACCATATTGTGTTCCTTCTCCGCGCCGCGGGAGATCATTGTGGCGCGCCCACCGAACGACCAGGAATATCATCAGGCAGCTCTAGGGCGGGACGAATAATTTTTCGCTCGCAGCCGCTTCTACGCAGGGCGCTATGGAGACCGCTTATATCCGCGTTAACCAGGACGCTACTAAGGGTGTAATCTAACCGCTCGGCGAGGGCACGGCGAATTCTGAGTGGCAACTGGGAAATCAAGAGCCCTTCTCACGAGCACTTAAGGCAAGCAGGTTCACTTTTCACCGAAAGCGTTCTCGACGTGTTTGCCGAGACTCATTCCGGCGCTCGGAGGCAGAGCTAGGAGTGCAGGGAGCGTAGCAGGCCCCCGGGGAAAGAAGAGGTGCTCCACAAGGCTGCTTCCAGGTGCAGCGACCCAAAGAAGCGCCCGTCGCGCCTAAGTTAATTGTTCCACAGCCGTGCGTAAGCGCTGCCTGTAGAGGCAGCGCGTGGCTGCTTTGCGAGCCCAGCGCTCGTCGCAAGCTCAGCGCTTCCTTCAAGCTTGTATAACATATGCTGCAGACGCCATGGGGCTGCCTGAATAAGACAAGTACAGATTGTCCCAGCTAAAATGGAGGAAGATTAAAAAATCCAAAGCGTTCTTCCAAAACGAAATCAGGTGTATGTTGTTAGGAGTTAGGCAGAGTAGCAGCTAGTACTTTTATCTTCCGTGCTACTTTAATAATTTGTTGACATACATTCATTAATCTTCTAAACAGGGTTTTAAACCCTCACGTGTGGATAGAAAAATTGTCAAGCGCCACGAATATGGTACGACTCGGGTGCTTCCGACGAAGCAGCCCTTTTAAATTTGGCAAAAAGGAAACCCGCGAAATTTTATAGAATTTCAGGGCACACTTAGGCTCCACCTTTAAAGGGACCCTGAGATGATTTCTATGTGCACATTTTAGTGCAAAATATCTGTAGAGGTGGTCTTTGGGGGCATTCGAGCCAAATTTGAAAGCTCTGCGTGGGCTCTATAATTTAGAAAAAAATCCTAAAAATCGCTGTAGCAGTAGCTCCTAACCAATTAAGGCGACGTCAGTGGGCAGTCGGCAATGGGCAATGGGCAAGACGTCAGTGGGCAGACGGGACGAGAATGAAGGCTGGTTCTTCTGCCCACTGACGTCATCTAGATAGGAGACGCGCGGTGATATCTGTCACCCTAATCGTTTGGGAGCTACTGCGAGCAGCGTTTTTTAAGAATTATTGCCAAACTATAGGACCATGCAAAGCTTTTAAATTTGGCTCTAATACCCACAAAGGCCACCTCTACAGATGTGTTGCACTACAATATGCCCATGGAAAACATTTCAGGGTCCTTTAAAGGGTATGACGCCACAGCGGCTCCTCTTGCCCATGAAGGCACGGACACTATTTCCTTTTGCACAATTACAATGCTTATGTGAAAGACCACGCGATATACATATACAGCCCAGAAAACGAGGTCAGGCGTTCGATTTCTGTGTACGCTGCATAGGTACGATTACTAAGAATACAGCAATGGGTCTGCTGCGTAGCACCTTGACAGGCGACACTTGTAACGTGAGTCGTCGTCTGCTCCGTGCTTGTATGAGGGAGAGAAGTAAGACGGCGACCGACGGCCCCTGCGCTTCGTGCGTAGCTCGCGGTTGCTAAGATTGCTCAAAATCCGATGCTCCGCTAATGTGGCTGGTGCCATCTATGGGAGCCTCTTGTAACAGCCACCTTTTCTACCAATCCGAATTCTTCCTAAGGTGGCAGTCTGGGCATGTTGCTGATTAATCATGCAAATGTACAGCGCAAACAAATACGAGGACACAAGAAAGACACATGAAACACACGAGCGCAGTTCTGTTCTCATAGCGCTCGTGTGTTTCATGTGTCTTCCTTGTGTCCTCGTCTTTGTTTGCGCTGTACATTTCCATCACGAATTCTTCCGTCGCGCCGACGGCAACGGCACCACCGGCTTTTCTGTTACACGGGGCCTTTACACTTACACTGTCGCGTAATCCCACGTAACAGCGTGCTCTGTGCGCCCGAATACAGCGCTTTCATCCGCAATTTGGTAAAGCGCTGTTTGCTTCTGGCCTTCTGCGCTGCCAGCGACAGAGTTTGACGTTACTGCTAGTTTTGATTAAGCGGCAGCAGCTGTTGGTGGTCCGCTTCTTTGGCACGTCGTCAGCAGCCGCTGGCGCTCACCTCAGAACCGACAGCTACGCCAAGCTCATTCGTGCGCTGCGCAGAAGATGCGAAGGGGCACCGCCTTGGAAAGTGGCAGATAAAAGGAGCGTATCCGCCATGATTTTTTAAATTTCTCTGGCTCCCTTTTTATTTCAAATAAATGAAACTACGCTCAGGGTATATTACATCGGGAGAACCAGGGTCGGGCCATTTTCATGCCGCTCCACAACGTTCCTATTCACATCTGAGCATGTAAGAGGCAAATTTATAAATTTAATAATTAATAACGAATTATTAAATTGGGAGGAAGGAAAAGAGTTCTAGCCGGTACTCTGTATACTCACAACAACATTAATAATAATCATGATCTGCTTGACAACGCCCGCTGCTGGGCAAATGCCTTTCCCATATTTCTCCAATTAACCCTCTCCTGTGCCGGCTGCGGCTACCCTATCCTCGCAAACTTCTTAATCTCATCCACCCACCTAACTTTCTGCCACCCCCTGCTACTCTTGCCTTCACTTGTAATCCACTCCGTTACCCTTCAGGACCAGCGGTTATCTTGCGTACACAGTACATGCCCTTCCCAAGCCCATTTCTTCCTCTTGATTTCGACTAGGATTTCATTAACCCGCGTTTGTGCTCTCACCCACTCTGCCGGCTTCCGGTCTCTTAACTTTACACGTATAAACATTCAATTGGCTCAACAATTCGTTCAATGGTGAATTTATTTCTTTACGCAAAAACGCTTTGCTTCTTTTTTGTTAGTCTCGGTACATTTAAGCGGGGACAACCTGTATACGGCATTGCCTTGCTAGGAACTGCGTGCGCGATATTTGTGTCACGGGCTTCTGTTAGGACTCTCGTTCGGGCATGAAGTAGAGGATGTTATAAGCTGAAGGCGAGTACAGATTTGCGTATTTCTTCCGGCCATTGGTCCGCAGTCGCGACGCGTAGAAAAGGGTCGACGGCGTGTTGAAGAGAGCCACCGCGGTGGCTGAGTCGTTATGCCACTCAGCTGCTTTATTTATGTTTGTTTATTTATTGAAAAATTTCTGCCGCACCACAAGAGAATTATTGCAGCGGGGACATAGTAGTAAAACATATGCCTAAAAGGAGCATGTTACAATGCTAAAATCAAGCAGCAAAACCTAGTTGTCAGCGGAAAAACCGAAATTTCAGCGCGAGAAAAAACGGCAATAAGAGGGGTAGAACCCAAAAGACGTGGGTTCTACCCCAGCCGCGGCGGTCGCATTTCGATAAAGGCGAAATGCTAGAGGCCCGTGCTCTGCGATGCCAGTAGTCGTTAAAGAGCCCTAGTTGGTCTAAATTATTCGGAGCCCTCCGCTATGGCATCCCTTATATTCTGAGCAGCTTCAGGACGTTCAACCCCATAAAACCCAAACCAAACTTGTAGCACAGTTCTGTGACATAAAAGTCGTGTCTCCCCGCTCGTACCAGCACCCATCTCTGTATCCAGATGCCACCGTGTCAAGACCAGTTAAGTATTATGTGCTTATTTTAGAAGCAAGCGCGAAGGCGGCCTCCTAACTTTCCGGTTCCTCCGCTGGTTAACGTTGCCTTGCAGAGAAGCGAGCAGGACCCGCCTCTCGGCTTTTTGGTCTGGGAATAATGATTTAAATGACCCCAAGCATTGCACGGCGAGAGCAGCGGAAACGATTCCCGGCCTTCCTAATGCATCCACGCTCGAGCTCAACCTTAACTCGTCTACCGAAAAGCCGCTGAACGCATACGGGCGAACTGCAATCACATTCGGGCTCGCTTGACGGCACAGCAACTCTTTGCGCCTTGGACCCACTGAGAGAGGTGGAGAAAAGCAAAGCTGCGCCGAGCATCGCGGACAAGTGCGCATTGTTGGTTCTGTCAGCGAACAGCGTTGTTGACTCAAGTCTGAGACAACGGCACGCGTCGCAATAGCTGCAGGCGCCCACTGCCTCTTCGCGCGTATTTGTTACTTCGTTAAGTGGCTGGTGAAGACGATCACCACCAGTGATTTAATCCAATGTCTGAGAAGCCCATAAAATCAGAGTGAACAAAAACGTATCTGCGTTGTTAAGGGCACAGAAACGACGCGACCTCACCGCCCCGCCTCGGTTTGAGACCAAAGGACATGACGAAGGTGACCCCTCTTCACCTGCGAACCCGCTCACGCGGAAGAAGAGTCCTCGCTCGTTTTCTTCATTTCTTCATTATTCCTCAAAGGCCCTTTGCGGCATATTACATGGTGAGTGCGGGTAACATGAAAAAAGGAATATTATATACAACTTGCAACGGCGGAAAATGGCCTAGATTGATGAATTGGTTTCATCGGTGGCGGATTTTATTAGTCGATAGATGATGATGGTCTCCACTTCAGTATGAACGTCATTAGGGTCGCGCGCTGTATTTAATAAAGGCGTTGGCTCCAATGCTGTGGTATTCGGGTGGCTACAGTGTTCGGCACGTTCATGGGCCTCGACAGTCGGCTTCTGGCGACTGCACCGAATGCCCTGGCCGCATCTGATCCTGCCTCTCCTTGATCGTGGCGGCCACACTTTCATATTCTTCCCTGTTTTGTTCAGCCATCGTAACCTACGTTGCATCACCCGTGATACGCCCTACAGTCCCCGATCGGGACGACGGACTTGAAGACGGTCGCGCCAGGCCCATTCGACTTGCCGCCAATTATTATCCTTTGCGTCCTTGGTGAAAGATCTTCAGGCGACCACTTTAAAACTGGCGTCAGCTTTGTAAAGGCGAGGTTCTCTCGTAAAAGTGCCCAAACGCAAACCATGTGGCCTAAAGATTAAGGTTTCGTTTTTAGCATTACTCAAGCACGAGTGCGCAGAATTCCACAGCTGGCAAAGCGCTACGAAAGGGTACAGACACTTGGAGAACCCTCTTGCAGCTTCGGCTGAGCGAAAGTAGACGTTTAATTTCCTGAAATCTGCTGCTCAGTGGTGCACTGCTGGGCTCTACTGACTTATGCGGTACGGACATCGGCCGCACATAGGAGGATGGAGTGCGTATGGGTCGCTATTCTACGACACCGCTTCGACTATTTGGTTCGCAGCAACGGCAACACAACCTCCATTTCTTCAGCAAGGCGGAAATTAGGGCAAGTTGGTAAGTGTTCATTTTCGCTCACAGCGCAACATGAACGGGACACAAGACGAAGGACTAGCACAAACAGGCGCTGACTATCAACTGGTTTTTTATTGAAGAACGAAAAGCATATAAATACGAACAGTAAACTACTTATCAATCAACAAAAAGTTATCTGGAAGGCACGTGGGAGGTTAGTTAGCTCAATTCCCTCTCGGATAACGTTATGGAAGGGCTGCTGATACATTTTGCGCCGTTGTGGTAAATATAAAAAGCTTCCATAACTTCGCGTGTTAATTTATTGTTATGTCGGAACAGGATGCGCGTGTTCTTGTGATCGGAAACACATTGGCATTTTTTGCACTGGAAAGACGCCTGGGCAAGGGAGTCCCCTTTTGCTCTCCTTTCTGCATGATCCTTTTCATGCCTGCATTGGCATTGCCTGCTGTGGGAGCCTGTGTGAGACAGGGGGTCATTTTTTCTGGTTTTTTCATGCTCCATCAAGCGTTTGTTAACGCACCTGCCAGTCTGGTAGGGGACCTGGAATACCACCCCTACCTCGCAAGGTATAGATGGCGACACATGATGAACTCTACAAGCATCCCTCTTGATCTTGCCGTAGTGCCTCTGATTCACCTGTTTGCACATTGCGCTAAGTTTTCTAGGTGCAGAAAAGACGACATCAACGTCGTATCTGCCCGCAACTTTTTTCAGCTCATGTGACAAGCAGTGTGCATACGGGACCACAGCCGGCTTTTTCTTTTTGGCTTCTTTCGGCTGAGCCCCATTCTTGAGCTGCCTAAGAAGTTTCTCCGCTTCCCTGGAAATGAGTTGATCTGGGTACCCGCTCACACGTAACCTGCCTGTTTGCGCCAAAATGCTCTCTCGCGTCCTTTCATGGCAAGATTTCCTGAGAGCTGATTGCAGGCAAGATGCGGCAATGCCCTCCTTTATGAGCTTAAAATGGCCAGAGCGGAAGTTTAGCAATGGTTTGGCAGTCCTCGGGCGATACCACCAACACAAGTGTTTTTCCTCCCCACACAGTGCCAAATCCAAAAACTGCAGTTCTTTGTTGCTGGGAACCTTCCAGATAACTTTTTGCTGATTGATAAGTAGTTCAGTGTTTGTATTTATACGCTTTTCGTTCTTCAATAAAAAAACAGTTGATAGTCAGCGCCTGTTTGTGCTAGTCCTTCGTCTTGTGTCCCGTTCGTGTTGCGCTGTGAGCGAAAATGAACTCCATTTCTTCCTTTTCCACGGCTGGCAGGGTGGCTCAGTGGTTATGGCGATCGTCTGCTGACCCGAAAGACGCGGGTGCGATGCCGGTCGCGGGGGTCGAATTTCGATGGAGGCGATATTCTTGAGGCCCGTGTACTGTGCGATGTCCGTGCACGTTAAAGAAGGCCTGTTTGTCGAAATTTCTGGAGCACTTCACTACGGAATCCCTGATAGTCTGAGTAGCATTGATAGGTTAAACACCCTTAAACCACACCCAACCATTTCTTCCTTCGGATCTACACACCGCTTTGACTGTGGCGCTGCGATGGTTACGCTGGGGCCGCGATGTCAAGCCCGAGCATAACCAAAATGAAAAGATGCCCGCATGCTCTGCGATGTCAGTGCGCGTTAATAGAACAAAGGTGATTTCAATTAGTCCGGAGTTCTCCACTATGCCGTGCCTTGCAGTCTGAGTGAAGCTGCAGGAAATTAGACTTTATAGATCGTGCTTTGTATTTGCCTTGCATTCGAAATAGATTCAATTCATATCGTGTACTCCCCAGATTATCTTCCGCGCCGGAGGCCACTGGTTGGGCGGCCGTTACAGGAGACCGATATACGCACTACTTGAGGCACGTTTGCGCTCGATATTTTGCCTTCCTTCCCAATGCCGTCGTTGCGGTTTGCATTTTTGGGGCGGCACATTTCGGGCTGCTATTGCTGTTGTGCTCGCTCGCGTGGCGCGGCAGTGCAGGCATCGTCACGGGGGCGAGCGCTCTCGACCCCCCATTTCCGGAGCGCCGCCGGGCGCGCTTAGTTAGCCCAACATTATCACCTAATGCGCTGCCTCAGGAAGCGCGTAGCGGCCGTTTTCCTGGCCACTTTGCTGCCGGACGAGAGAAGCAGGAGTCACGGCGGAACCTCCTTGTTTGTGAAGAGCGAGAAGCGAGCGCCGCTACAGCTGCTACTCATTGCGCCTTCTGCTAGGCACTCTTGTTGGGGCTGGTGTACTTGTCGCTGCGCTCCAAAATCTTTTTCGCGCCGATGCCTGGCTAGAAAAGGCAGCTCTGCTGACCCCCTGCCGGCATGCCAATAATGCTCGCGCTATGTCACCGCTTAGTTGAATTTTGAAACCTGCCTTTGTACACGTACCTGTGAGCGCCTGTTTACAGGAGGTGTTCCGAGGCCTGGATTGGGAACAGTTGGGGATAAGAGTTAATGGAGAGTACCTAAGTAATCTGCGATTCGCTTATTACATTGCCTTGCTAAGTTACTTAGGAGATGAGCTGCAAATCATGATGAATTAGTTAGGTAGGCAGAGCAAAATGGTAGGTTTTAAAACTAACATGCAGAAAACCAAAGTAATGTTCAACAGTCTCGCAAGGAAACGGCACTTCGCAATTTGTAGCGAGATGGTGGAAGTGGTAAAGGAATACGTCTGCTTACGCAGCTAGGGGCCGATGATCCGGATCATGAGAGAAAAATAACTCGAAGAATAAGAATGGGGTGGAGCGCATATGGTAAGTTCTCTCATGTTATGAATGGTAGTTTACCAACGTACCTGAGGAGAAAAGCATAGAAAAGCTATATCTTACCGGTGCTCACCTATGGGGCAGAAACGTGGAGGCTAACGAAAAGGGTTCAGCTTAAAGACAGCGCAGCGAGCTATGGAAAGAAAAATGAGAGGTGTAACGTTAAGAGACTGGAAGAGGGCAGAGTGGGTGAGTGGAAAACGCGAGTTGATGACATCCTAGCCGAAATCAAGAGGAAGAAATGGGCTTGGGCAGGGCATGTACTGCGAAGGCAAGATAACCGCTGGTGCTTAAGGGGAACGGAATGGATCCCAAGAGAAGGCAAGCGTAGCAGAGGGCGGCAGAAAGTTAGGTGGGCGGATGAGATTAGAAAGTTTGCAGGCATAGGGTGGGCGCAGCTGGCAAAGGACAGGGTTAATTGTGGAGACATGACAGAAACCTTTGTCTTCCATGGGCGTAGTCAGGCTGGTGATGATGATGACAGTTTTTTACACACTATGCCAAAGGACATAGAGTGATAAAACAAAAGGTGGCGTTAGAAAGTAGGTACCGCGATTAGCAAGAGTGGGGAGAGGGGGCGTGCGTGGTAGTGGCCGCGGCCTTCGTTAGGTAACTCTAGGTTGGCAGTGCTGTCAAGAGGTCCAAATGCGGCAGCCTGTCTGTAAAAAGGAGCACGTCGACGCGGGAAGGTGACATGCAGCATGAAGTAAAAGAGCTTGCGCTGACGCGGGGCTTGTTAGTCGCAGGTGTTGCTGAACACTAGGCACCGCCATCTCATGTACTTATACGACGAGGCAGCCCCAGACGACTGGCTTTTCTAAGTTTGGTTGTCTCGCACGATTAAAGAAGTGTGGCTTTGCCTCTGATATTTGAAGCTCCTCAGTAAGGTGAAGGCAAGGATGCCGTCTTCCTTTATGGGTTGGTGCCGGCTTATAGATGCAAGGTCATATGGGCATCTCTCGACTGTCAGTCAACTACTTAGATCTTCACCGACTGCCTCGTTGCAGCTATACTTGCCAGCGAAAATCACAGCCTCCTTACATCACACTGTACGCGACGTTCAGGCTTGTGGCCGTGAGGTCAAGATGCGTCGGTGGGGAGTGGGGCTGTCCTTTCCAAAAGATTGACGCTGAGAGTGTACTCCCACTTCCAAGGACTAGTCAGCGCTCAACGCGGCTGAACAATTCAAGTGACCAAGACAACACGTTGAGTAGCTCGCGGGTTGCCCGCGCGCTCTTAGGGAATTATGATGGAGACCCCATGCCGCCACAGCGAATATGAGGTTGTCGGTGCTAATCGGCGCCGACAGCTTTTCCCGACTTCCCAATGGCTACAAGGTCTCGGTTCTTCTGTCAAGTAGAAACACTGGCGAAGCACATCTAAGACTAAAGTCAGCGGCTACGGAGAGCGAACTCGAATATACTGGCATCAGCCATTGCTGAGCCTTCGGAGCGCGTTCAGTTGCACCTCATTGCGAGGCTCCCTTTCGCGCCGCTTAGATGCGGACGTTTAAAAGCTCGCCAAGCATGGAAGAACAAGCTAGACATCATGATATAGGAAATCAAAAGGAGGAAATGAATACGGCACCTCGACATCTAACGTGGAGTGCAGAAAACCAGTGGTTTCTCAGAGTGACAGATTGGACACCAAGGAACGGTAAACATGTATAACAGAGGAGGAAGAAGAGTCGAGTAGGTAAATGGGATCAGCCAAATTTTACGGTATAGGCTCGCCGGCTGATACAGGATAGTGCTAACTAAAGCAAAATGGGCACACTCTAAGCGGGCCTGACTGGGCTGTTGATGAGAATGAACATGAAGCACCCACGAGAGAACCGGTGGCGGCACATTTTATCGCTGAACTGCTCAGCCATAGACCGCTGCGGTATACTCGAGGTTAATGGCAATTCGCTCTTTCTAGAAGGCTCGCAACAAAAGGCTCCCAACGGGACGCTATTGTATTTAAGTCGGACGTGGCACTTCCTGCAGCCGAACAAAGACTATCAACTTGGATGTTGCTGCTGGCTCTGCGAGCTAAAAAAAACTTATTTTATTCTGCACCAGCGTACCCTTTCAGACGAAAAGATTCTCCCGGTGTGCGCGACGTGCTCAGTTGTACCTGTATTCTTGCTATTTTTTTTCATACGCAAAACAGGGAAGCTGTGAACTTCTGCCACTCATGCATCTCCAGGTAACTACAGATCGGAGGCATACCCGCCTTCGTGCAGGATAGCTACCCTCCGTGTGGTTCCTATGGCAACCACCCACCGGCTGCGTCTTCTCTCGCCGTACCCTTGTTCTGCGATAACCAACCTTTTGTAGTAACCAGCCACTGAAGCTCCCCGAGTGGTTCCCATTAGGAAGCACGCACCGGTTACGCCGACGACTACTACAATTTGGATCGAACAGGCCAATCCAGATGCGGCCAATTCGTGGCGACCAGTCCACCGGTTTGGAAAAGCAAGATGAAGGCACGTTCTGGCTTGGATGTTCTGTGAGGAGAGGTTCCTTAGCGCTAAAGCCACACGTCAGGAAGAAAACCAGCGCAAAGGACGGAGACACAGAACAGGAACACTTGGCGACGTTTTCATCAAACAAAATTACAATCCCCATTTCAGCATTACTAAGATCAAACTTAACATCTCCCTCGAACCATTAGATATTCTTCGCCCCACCGCCCTTTCATGCTCACTTCATAAATATTGACACAGCACCAGGCCATCTCCTCTGCCCCTTGTAGAGCCTTCACGCATGTCACGCCGCCTACATAGTCAGTATTGCATTAAACGCATATACGGAAGAACCCAAACCTTCAATTCATCTGCACTTTCACGTGTCATTGTTCTTTGGAATTATCCTCTCGACTGTATTGCATCTATCTGCTACCACCAACCCTTCCAAGACCAGCTGCACACCCATTTTCTTTAACGACTTGGTGTATTGTTATAGGTTGTTGTGTCCCGTAAGTTTTTTCTCCTCGTTGCTAATGTATTATGTTTAGGTTTCTCGTGCTGTTTCAATAATTCGCATTTTTGTTATGGCTACTGCTTTTTCTTTAAATGTGTATTGGCCACACGCGATGCATTCTTGCTACATTTTATGCACTTTTTTGTTGCTCGCGGCGATGTAAGTCTTGTTACGATTTGCCCTGTATAATTATAATTGTTTTTACTTGTTTGCCTTGTACTGCGCGTTGTATTTAACACATTGTTCCTATCGTACTTAATCCGTTATTTTGCCCCCCTTACTCAATGCCCTTCTGGGCCCTGTCAGGTATTTTGAATAAATAAATATACGCTGGGCGAGCGTCGTCCTGTTTTCCTGTTCTGTGTCTCCATCCTTTGCGCTGGTTTTCTTTCTGCAATCATGTACCGACTCGCCCAGCTCTCCCCTCCACACGTCAGGGAGTAGTGGGGCAGGCCGCAGCAGATATTATCTGCTGGTCCTGCAGGGATTGCAGACACTTATCACTGTACTCTATGAGCACTATCAAAAAACAGGGCCAATTAGGCTGCCATTATGAGTGCGCAACCCCACAATGAAAGACCATTGCTACTTGCTGCCTGACCCAGTGAGTAAATAGGCGATTTTATCACTCTAATATTGTGCTTTTGTGAAATTTGCCAGCGCTTCCCTCGAGAAATTTGCTTCATCAGTCCAAATCATTTTATTCAAAATGCTCGCATTTTCGTGCACCTTGATTAGTACCCAGTTTTCAAAGTCCAGTCGGTTTAGTTCCAGCTGTTGATGCAGTTGCACGTTACCGGACCGGGGGCCTGCGGTCTTCAGTGTCCTCCAGGCTGTCGATACTGACACTCCGATCTCGACACTTGAATCACGCACTCGTGTACGAGGATGTCAAGCAACGATGAAAAGGACATCCGCGCAAGCAGCTTCACTTGTAGAAGTTAATTTGTGGCACTTCTTGGCAAAACTTCCTTTACGCCTAACGGTGTCGTAGCGTCGCGCAATGGTTGAAGTGCTTGGTTTTGTTCCTGAATGCCACCTGTGAAATCTGTGAGCAGCGCGTCTCCAGTCGCCGCCCCCTGCACTCAAGCCTATTACCATGCCCCCATTTTCTTCGTTTGAAAAAGTTGTTTTTTTTTTTGCTCTGAGCTCGGGAACACACGGCCAAAAAAAAGGAACGCTTGGGTGAAGACGACACTTGCTGACGTGCTGCACGATGAAAAAATACGGACGCTGCCTGAAATCACGAGACCATGCGTTTCCCTTTGCACACTAAGTCTGTATAATGGCTGAAAAAAAACTGCTGTCCCAGTGGAATTGCGGTGACTTCTCTATCGTTTATCAGAGAGGGTGCCACGCGCTTTTCACGTTCGGGAGCAAGGAGCTGAGGCGCTTGTAGACAAGAGCTCAGATCAGCGGTAGTTCACTTCGCCACAGTCCACAAGCGCTATTTATTTGCTCGAAGCACTATTGACAGCGGTGCAATACGATAGCGCATGAGCGTAGTCATGCTTTTTTATAGTTCTGTGGCTTACTTTAAATGCCGGAAAAAAGACGAAAAAAACACCACGCCAAGGTACAGGTCGAAGCAATGTGAAAGGCAACTACGAGATGCCCCGTAAGCGTGCTTGGTTGCCCTTCCCGTGTATGCGCCTTGTTCAGCCTATTGTCGGTTCTCGGCGAGCGCAGAAGCCACGCGATCCCGTGTTTCCCTCTCACATCGCTTCAACGTACGTACGTTGCCGGAAAGCTGGATAGGTTGGTTCTGAACCAGCTCTACAGCTCAACGAAACTCCCTTGTCCCTGAAATGAATATTAAATATGTTGCATAATTCACCTTAGGCAGCCATCTAATTAAGCGGATTATGAAATGCTTTGAGAAGCTCCACATGACGGCAAACAATGTCTTTGGATTCACCTAGCTGCGGTTAACCTTTTATTTATATAATCCTTAGCTCATGGCACATACAATGCCCTGCATAAAAAGGGTCGGACTTTCAAGTCTTTGTTTATTGGAAATTTGCAGGCCATTTTTGGCAAAGAAGGAGGAGACATAAGCCCTTGTAAAAATTTCTTTAGACAGTCTATAGACTGTCCGTAGAGTTTTGTGAATGATTTCCATAGACTATCTATAGACAAAGCCTATAAGCTAGTCTCCATAGAATCTATAGATTTATAGCCATACACGTTTTGCAGATTTTTGTATATAGACAGTCTATAGACAAGTATAGTGGCCCGGCACAGAGAGGTATATAGGTGGTCTATAGACCACAAATTTTTAGCCTCGCTCTTTTAAAGAACTTTGTCTATAGAAAGTCTATTTGACATGTCTAATAAACCTTCAGTGGACCATTTTCTATAGACTGTCTATAGACAGTCCATAACCATTCAATTCTAATATGGTCCACAGATATCTCCAGGTATAAAACTCAAGCGGCACAGTGCATGCAGTGGAAAGGACATCACACGTGGTTCAAACAATAGAATCGCCGCCATTCAAGTACACAGTCTTTTACTGGACTGGAGGGGGCTGGGACGGCATTGAAAAGAATACCGTGAAACTTGTCTTTTTCGATTATTTTGAGAAGACTTGACGTCTATGCAACCTGCTCTGTGTGTGCGACGGAGGTTTGTGTTCTCCTTGGTTTACAAAAACTCTAGAAGGAAGGCGTGGCGGCCCGCCTCAGAGACTCATTACGGAAAGGGCGCGTGTCCGGCACTGCATGGGCTTTGTTGGGAGCGGATTCGAGACGCGCGACATGTTGAGAAGCGCGGAGGCAGGAGGTTGAAAGAAAACAGCTGCTGCAAAAGGTGGCGCAACATTTAAAGGGGCTTCCAGAGGCAAATTAAGCCTTGGACACTGGCGCTGCCTTAATTGAGCGCACAGTTTCCACGGCGAGAGTGGCACTTGGGTCCTGTTTGCCGAAGGGATGCCGACTGTCAGGACCAGAGGATCCACTTGGGCCGCGACGAAGCAAGAGCGCGGCGCGGCGCTGCGCAAAAGCGAATCAAATGCCGCGGGATTACGCCGGGTACAACAAGGCGCTCCTCTGCGATGCGAGTCGGCTTGCCGAGAGCCGGCTACAGCTCGCATATATATTCTGCGTCGGGCGTCAATATCGTAGCCTCGCGCTACAGGCAGGCGAAAGCGTTGGGAATTTGTGCGCCTGTCCCGTTTTCCGCTGCTCTGAAGCAAGGCGCTGTTACTGGGGAGAAATGCTTGGCGTTAGGTTGCTGTTGTTTTGACTGGGGCGTCTAAGCGGCGAAGCGTTGACGCTCGTGCTCTGCGCTGATGCGGGTAAAGCTGTTTCGCGAAGCACCTCCTTCCCGACGCACTTTGTCGGGATTCATATGCAGATGCGTCGTTCTGTCAGCTGTCGCGATTCGAGCAGGCGTGGCTAAAGCAGGCAGCTAGTGGTTTTAGAAGGCTATCGCGTCGTCGTGCCGTTTCCTTGGCGCCACGGATTTAATCCGGAGAAAGGAAGAAAACACAACTTCGCGGGCGTTTTCTGACGAGTAGAATGGTTTTTTCTTGTAGTTCGCTTGATGCCACTGCGCTTTTTAATTTTGCACGTAATGCACTTGTAGCATTCGCAAAAGCCTTCAGGCCGCAGTATGTCTGCACTGGTTTTGTCAAAATTCCTCGACCCACAGAGTCTGCAGTATAGACAGCGCCTGTGAAAGGTCCTTAACAGGTTTTCAACTTCGTGCTAGCGGCGAATGCCCCACTCGGAATGAAATGATGATTTCTGGAGAGTTTTGACGAACTTTCCAAGCTTTTTGCCAGTAAATCCGCTTCGGCTTGCAAGGCGGCAGCATGAACTGGCGGCTGCGGGCACGGAATCTTTGCTTCATCAGCCCCTGGGTCATGAGTTTCAGATAAAAATAACTGTGATAAATAACTTCGGTGCGCACTGGGACAGTAACGACCTGCGGCCAGAAGCGCAGATAACTTAAATCTTTCTTTTTTGGCCGCAGGTATTTCAAGTTATGCTGCCACACCCTAGCAGTTTTGGACGTCGGAATTAACTGTTCGCTCAGCCAGACTGTAACGGCATATGTGATTGGAGTAGTGCCGTCTTATATGACAGCATGTTATTTTTACATCAAGTCATTTCTATAACTATGAATGTAACGCTCTACAGAATGGCTATAATAATCCTAGTTCATGACTTGGCTGGGAAGCCAGTTGTGTAGAGTACGCACTATGCTCGTGTAACGCACTCTAAAGGCTCATTGGACAGCAACTAAGGGTTTTAGGCAATGTAAGGGTATGGCGAAAAAGCGATAATGGGTTATTGCCTGTATACGTGAAATCGGTCAGTCTCTACATAATGCTCATATATCCTATGTCCGTAAAGTTTAGAGACTGATTTATTTCTTCTCTAGAAATATTTCCCCAGAACAAATGTGGTGCGTATGTGTAGCGCCATCTTTTCGGGCTAACCTGAGCTATTTATGTTAATTGCTGTGCCAGCTGCTAGATGGCACTAAATGTAGAAAAGTAGTTTTCAGATACCTGTATATAAGGAATGTTGATACGAAATGGAGAAAGCGAACTAGAAAATTGACGAGCAAATATCTGGACAGCAGTAGGGGGCAAATCAGCAATTATCGGTTAAGAAAACGGTTGAAGAAACAGAGAGAGCTCTGTGGAAAACAGGGATACTGACGAAATAAGCACTGGGAACATACAGAATTTTTAAGCAGGAAATAGCCGAAGAAAATATCTATGATAATTGTAGGGGAAGCTCTTTCTCGTTTGAGGCAGGAGGGGAGTTTTGCGGACTAAGACATATAGAGTCAGGTACCACGAGATAGACACGTTGTGTGTTGCGTGCGTAGAGGAGGAGGAACCGGCTGAACACTTGATACTTTTCTGTAAAAGCCTTCACCCTACACTGGAAAGCAGCGGGGTTGACTTATCCAAGGCATTCGGGTTTAAGGACAGTGAAGGGAAAGTAGATTTTAAGGGGTAGAAGTAACCAAGCGAAGGTTATCTGATTGGTGGCTAAAATCAAGAGAAGAGTAAAATTTCACAAGTCATTGCTAGGTGGCTTGAGCCACCGCCCGATTTAAAGGGTTCAGCGGTATCCATCCATCCATCCATCCATCCATCCATCCATCCATCCATCCATCCATCCATCCATCCATCCATCCATCCATCCATCCATCCATCCATCCATCCATCCGTCCATCCGTCCATCCGTCCATCCGTCCATCCATCCATCCATCCATCCATCCATCCATCCATCCATCCATCCATCCATCCATCCATCCATCCATCCATCCATCCATCCATCCATCCATCCATCCATATGTTGTCACTAGTCGTCTCCGCATTCTACTGTGAATGAAAGTGGTGAGATGTACGTCCATCTCGAACAGCGTGTAACCATAAAATTCGGTGTGAAACTTGGCAAGACAGCCACACATACGTATGAGCTCCTTCGTGACGCTTACGGGAACGAGACATTATAGCGGGCGCTGTGGCTCCGTGGTTAGGACGCGCGGCTACTGATCCGGAGTTCCCCGGTTATAACCCGACCGCGGCGGCTGCGTTTTTATGGAGGCAAAACGCTAAG